>NC_047091.1:163394994-163698327 GCF_902459505.1 Geotrypetes seraphini | reverse complement strand
TTACAGGATGTGCTGCCACCTCTCCTCTACCCCAGTGTACCGCGGCACACCAAAAATCTCAAGAGGTACATTGGTGTGCCACGGCACACAGTTTGCGATACACTGGTCTAGTCGAACACACACAGATAGGAGAAATAATATTTGATTACGGCCATTATTTTAAAAACATATAGTTAAATAGCACCATTTGCACATATTGCATGAGTGTGTAAATACTAAGGGGCAGATAGGGAAAACGCTTAGATAATCATGATAGGCAGTATATAAAATCCTAATTAAAAAAAAAAGAATTTGAAAGAGAAAAACATCCAAAACCCGGCCTAAGTCGGCATTTGGACGAACATTTCTCAAAAACGTCCAAGCACCGATAATAAAACTGGGTTTTGGATGTATTTCTAAACGACCTAGGCCTTCATAGTGCCGCTCAACATCCAAAGCTAAACTGGGCATTTTGGGAGGCGTGTCGAGGCCGGGAGTTGGGCGGGACATGGGCTGGCTTAGACTTAGTCGTACAGCATGTATAACCGAAAGTTTAACAACAGAGCCTGGACGGAACTTGGATGTTGTAACTTAGACCGTGTAAAACATGGTCTAAGTCACAAAAACCCATCTAAACTCACTAGATAAGCACTGAAAACACATAACACAGACCCCCACACACTACCCCAGTGATCACCAACTCCCCCCCCATAAAAATTTTATTCACAACTTTAAATTTCAGCCTCCAGACCATCATCACCTGGCCACCTGGACCATCATCGTCCAGCACAGAGGAGGCTGAAGTCGTCTTGGGGGTGGGTTAGGGACCCATAGAGAGGAAGACCCATGCCCATAAGCCCCTGTAATCACTGCATTGATACTTAAACATATGCACTGCCCTATACACCCCCAAAACCCTTTTTTATTGGTATATAAGTGGCTCCTGCAGCCATAAGGGCTATTGGGGTGGTAGATAAGTGGGTCTAGGGGATTTTGGAGGTGGTTTGGGGGGCCCACCATCACCTATAAGGGAGCTGTAGTGAAGAGAAGCCATAGCACCCTTTTTGTAAAGTTCATAGTAGTGCCCTGTAAGGTACCCCACTATTTAGGTGACATGTCTGTGTGTGCAGTCCATCACTTTGCAGATCCCTCCCACGTCCAACAGGGCTTGTTCTAGGCATTTTGGACTTGGATGGAAAGTTGGATAGAAATGTGGTATAAAGATGGACGATTTAGCGGCTTGGACGATCAGATCGGCAGGACGTATAATTTTTGAAAGTAAAAAAAAAATTGGACGTATCTTTCGAAAATGTGTTTTAGGCTCTTTTTAACTTTGGACAACTTGCGAGATGGATGTAAACGAACTTAGACATCCATTTCGATTATGCCCCTTAAATTTATAAAGCTGCTGTTTATAAGGGGAAATATGCATTACACAGTGCTTTGAGCAGTGGCATAGTAAGGGTGAGCGGCACCCCTCCCCCACCACATGCGCGCACTCCCTTCCCTTTCCCCACCCCTTTTTAATTTCTCTGGCATGAGCAGCATGCCCACGTCGGTGCCGGCTCGCCCTTTGATGTCACTTCCTAGGGGCAGGTCCCGGAAGTGATGTCAGAGAGCGCCGTCACCGACGCGGGCAGCAACCTCACGCCAGACAAGTAAAAAAAAGGTGCAGGGAAGGCAAGGGGCTCGTGCGCAAGGAGAGGAGCAGGGGGGAGGGAGGGCATAGAGAAGGAGGGGTGCCACTCATAGGAAGACGGTGCCCAGGGCGGACTTCCCCCCTCGCCCCCTCCTTACTGCGCCACTGGATTTGGGCATGATGTGGCCATGCCTTAGTTCAGGCTAAAATCTACATGTTGGTTTGCCATCTGACAAAGATAATACAGGAAAATCACCTTGTTGGACTTTATAACGGCTCAAAGGCAATGCGCAGCTTTTATAAAATTATTCATTGTGGCCAGGATTTTACACACTGGAGAGACTTTCTCCTTAATCTCCCATTTGTTTATTTCCACCTCAAAAATGAAACCAAGCTGCAATTATGGCCTCACTAAATTGGTAGCACCTGTGCATGCATATTTGTGGAATGAGCTGGATGCACATGGAAGTTGAGCCACTTACATGTGTATGTTGGGACATCACTGCCTCCACATGTCTGTGCCGTCACCTCCGCGTGAAAACTGCCAGGATTGTGCCATTTATTTTGTTCGACATGCGGATGGGTGGCGTGCTGACAAAGAGTGCCTGTGCCGGAGGAAGCATGGCAGAAGCACTAGGAGGACATGTTTCACAGGGCACCTTTCCAGCTCAGAAGGTTCCTCCTCATACTGCATGGCAGAAGATTTATGTCATGCAGAAGCTTGACCACAACCAGAGAACAGCCATATAAAGATGTCACATCACTCATAACAAATGCAGGAATCCACAGGCACAGGCATGCTGACAAGGTCCCTCCTTTTAGGTCTTTGTACAATCGGGGTGAATTTTCCCAGACTCTCCACTAATGCATCTTAGGAATACTCTGTTGCAATTAAAATAGTCTACAATATTTCTCTTTTTCAAGCTGAAATTTTTAGCACTTTTATTTTTCCAAACACGACAGCAGTGAAGACAGCTTTTTCAGGAGCAAAAGAATATGGAAATGTGTTCGCCTTTCCTCAGGCTGGAGTAAATGAGTTTGCAGATTAGCTCCCCAGCCCTCAACAGGAGCTGGCAATTAGGGCTTTCACAACCCTTTGAAATTTTTTTTTTTCTTTTCCAATGTCTTAAAACAAGACTGGCTCTGAATCCTTAACTGTTGATTTAAAAAAAAAAAAATTATTTATTCATTTTTGATATCAAATACAAAGTGCAAACACATGAACATTCAAGTAACGTACCATATTGCACTCTGTTCCAACAATAAAATATAAAACTGTTTTATCCCCCCTTCCCACCCTAACCCCCTCCCCCCCCCCCACCTGGATATATATAATGTTCATTCATGAAGCAGAGGGAAATAATAGTAGTAATAATAATGATAATAGTTCATATTTATATCTTACAATATTTTGTTAACGGTCCCAAATTTCCTTAAATTTACTATGATGTCCCAACTGTAAAGAATCAATATTTTCAAACTTACAAATCTGTCATAACGATTCCCACCAGAAACTATAATTTAAGTTATCCCAACTTTTCCAGTTTTTCATTATCAATTGCATGGCTACTCCTGTCATGATGAGGAGCAATTTGTTTTGATTTGCATTCATTGTTTTTTTGGGGTAATAAAATCGTTCCACATAATACTATATCATATGATAATGTTAGTGGAACGTCCAATATTTATCATTAACTGTTGAAATCAGCTCAGACTTTAACAGCCACCTCCCCCCCACCCATAGTACCATACTATGCGTGTGACATCACTGCGTTGCATCTGCGCATGCGCAAATGCCGTCCCGACGCTGCTCATTGCGAGAAGCTTTTCAAAACAAGGACAAAGTGCCGGGTTTTCTAGTCTAATCTAATCAGTTCATAGACAGTGGAGCGCAAGACGTCAGCGCACTGACAATCCAGCGCCGATAATTCGGCGCAAGATGTCAGCACGCAGGGGAAAAAGTAATTTTTAAAGAGCTCCGACGGGGGGTTTGGCGTGGCAACCCCCCCACTTTATTGCTTAGTGTTCGCACTGCTGTTGGAACTTTTTCAGATTTTTTTGGGAAAAGTTCTGTTTTCTCTATAATGTGGGGGGTTTCACCCCCCCACACCCCCCTGCAACGGCAGCGCGAACACTAACCAATAAAGTGGGGGGGGTTGCCACCCCAAACCCCCAGTCGGAGCTCTTTAAAAATTATTTTTCCCCCTGTCTTCCGCCGAATTGTTGGCGCTGGATTGTCGGTGCGCTGGCGTTTGGCGCGCGATTATCCTGTCACCAATCTAATCTAGTCTTCAGTTTATATACTGGGTCATCTCTCATCGGAGCTTGACTCGGTTTACAAATAGTCAAGAGGCCAGAATATACATAAAGTAAGGAGATGTAAAGATAGTAGAAATTAATTTAGTCTATCATAAAGTAAATCTTGCAATGTTAATAATTGCAGGTAAATTATTTAAGTATTGTGAGAATAGCAGGGTTTTTAAGGTTTTCCGAAACAATTGCAATTGGTCTATCGTTCTAATAGAAACAGGGAGTCCATTCCAAACCTCTACCAGCTTGAAAGCATAGGACTGACAAAGTTTCCCAGCTGATTTAATTCCCTCGAAAGAGGGGAACGATAGTTTGTACTTCTGTGTGTTCCTCAACAGTTAAAACAAAGCACAAATAAAGGTAGCACTCTAGCAACTACCAATAGATAATAACAATAATCAACATATAACTAACAGCTTATGTAATAAAAAAGTTTGATAAAATCGCTTATCTTAGTTTTCTAAGCGAATTGCAATAAAATTATGGGTACAATTAGAAGCAATAATTTAACACTACAGACAACACAAGGACATCGACTCACTGGTCCAAGAGGGTCAAAAAAGGGAGAAGTACAATTTTTTTGAGAAAAGAAACAATCAAGGCAAATCCAACAGGAATGGGGGAAAAAATCAGCTAAAAATAGAGCTAGGGAAAATTATAAGCATCCTTAAATATCATTATAGGTAGAGTTAGCAGACGTCTGGATTTCCCCGGGGATGTCCTCCTTTTGAGGACATGTCTGGAGGTCCGGACGGCTTTTCAAAACCCAGCACTTTGTCCGGTTTTGAAAAGCTTCATGACAAAATCGCATCGGGGAAGGGACATCCGCGCATGGGCGGATGCTGCGCGGTGACGTCATGCGCACACAAGCATGCACATGATGTCATTGCATTGCATCCGCGCATGCACAGATGCTGGCTGGGGGCGGGGCTGGTGGGCGGAATGGGGCGGAACTGGGGTGTGTGGCCATGGGTCCAGGTTTTCCTTCGGGAAAATTTGGTAACCCTAATGATTGGATCTGATAAATCTTGCCACTTGAAATCTTGCCTTAAAGAAATTGGCAAAGGGGTCCCTGAATTTGGATCTGGGGTACACAAAAGGGAAAGGAGGAAAACTGTGTTCAATGGATAAACTTTGACTTGCAGAAATGACCAGAAGACGTGCAGAAAACCAAGAATCAGAAGAGGGCGGAGGGAGGCTTAGCTTATCAGTGGAATGCACCCGTAGTTTTGTAATGGGGCTAGCTAATTATCTTCAGCTGAAATCTTTCAAGCTTTCCAAGCTTCACTGGCTTCCGATAATTTCCAGAGTCCACTTCAAATGCATCTGCCTAACTTTCAAGATCCTCCACGGCATCCTTCCTCCATTAATCCCACTGTCCTGGAATTCCTCGAATCTTAGTACCACCAGACCTACCCAAAAATCGAAACTATCCTTCCCCTCATTAAAAGGCATTTCCCACCCAGGAAAACTGGGGACTTCCCTCCTCTTCAGATTCACCGAGCTCTGGAATAACCTTACCTCCCCCCTTCGGAACCTGAGTGCTCTCCAACCCTTCCGTAAACATCTGAAAACCTGGCTTTTCTCAAAAATTTAACCACTCCCTCCTCATCTGACATCCTAGCTCTTTAACATTCTTCTTTCCTCCGATCTTCATCTAACCCTTTCCCTGGAGTTCCTTTCTCATTACAATCCCTGTAAACCGTGCCGAGCTCTATCACCATGGAGATGGCACGGTATACAAACCTAAGGTTTAGTTTAGTTTGGGCAAGACCTGTATACATGCAGGGTGGTGAGTTGTATTAGAAAATTCCCCGAATTAAGGGCGTTCTACGTGCAGAGTCGTGAGTGTATAGAAATTCCCCGAATTGGATGGGACTTGGGTAATAAACAAGCAATTACAAGAAAATGTGTTTAGACATACATAGTAGGTAGGTGGGATGAAGGGTGTGTAAGGAAATATGAAGAATGTATATAATTCTGTGCAACAGAAAATAAATCCGGAAAAAGCTTTGTTTTTATACTCTCTTTTCCATGCTTGATGATTTGTAAGTTGCTTTGCTTTGCTAATGGACTTAATAAACTGCCATTTGATTACAGAGCTAAGAACCGAGGAGCTTCCTTTTTTTGGTAAGCTCTTGAAAATCCCTATAGCAGCCAAAAAGGGATTTATACACTTTAGAACAGGGGTGGGCAACTCCGGTCCTCGAGGGCTGGAATCCAAACGGGTTTTCAGGATTTCCCCAGTGAATATGCATTGAAAGCAGAGCATGCAAATAGATCTCATGCGTATTCATCGGGGGAAATCCTGAAAACCCGATTGGATTCCAGCCCTCGAGGACCAGAGTTGCTCATGTCTGCTCTAGAATCAACCTCTCTACCGTAACCAATCCAATCCTTAGTCTTATATCCAATCCTTAGTCTTATATACCGGGACATTCCCCAAAGGGACTCGAACCAGTTAACAAAAGTTAACTCAAAGAGACATTAGAGAACAATAATTGGATAGGAAAATTCATCTATTGCCATCTATTATTTATCTGCTAAAAATTTCTTAAACAGATACGTCTTCAGGGGTTTTCTGAAACATTCCAAAGAGGGAAAAAGGCTGATTTCTGAAGGGAGATCATTCCAAATTTTCACCATGGTAAATGACATAGAATGTGAAAGCCTATCTAAAGTGTGAATCCCTCTAATAGAAGGGAATACTAATTTGAATTTATGAGAGTTGAAAGAAAGGGTAAATGGGGGAAAATCCCATATAAACTCTTAAATACATTGGCACACTTGAACCGAACCCTCCAATATACTGGGAGCCAATGCTGTGCCCTCAGTAATGGAGTAAGCAGTGGCGTACCTAGCATATGTGACACCCGGGCCCCCCCCCCCATCTGTACGAAAAACATGATTTTTAGTAACAAGCCACACGTCACACATGAGTACCTAGGAAAAGACAGCATCTTACATATTGCAGTGAGCAGTACATCAATTCACCCATTGTAAAACTAAACAAGCCAGACCAGTACAGATCAATCCTACACTGTCAATCCTAACAGAAAACCATGTATTTCGAACACATAGAATACAGAAAACACCTTTGCCTAGCATGGAATATGTCATCACAAACTAACCCCTCCCCCTTTTACAAAACTGTAGTGTGGATTTTAGTCACGATGGTAACAGCTCTGACGCTCAAAGAATTCTGAGCATCAGAGCTGCTACCACCATGGCTGGCGCTAAAAAACGCTCACAGTTTTGTAAAAGGGGGGATAAAATAGAAATACATAGACAAAGGTTAAATTGAACCAGCAAGAAGCTGGACTCTGCATAAAATGCAACACCACAGAAACAGTGACACATGTCTCCTAAAGCAATAAATAAATAGAAAATTTTTGTTCTACCTTTGTCTCTCTGGTTTCTGCTTTCCTCATCTTCTTGTTACTGTCTTCCTTCCATCCACTGTCTGCCAACTCTCTGCCCCTCCCTATATGGCATCTTCTCTCCTTCTATGCCCCTTCCAGAAACCGTATGCCTCCCCCTTCCATCTCTCCTTTCACCCCCATTGATCTGGCATCTCTCTCCTCTCCTTCCCTCTCCCACACCTCTCTTCTGCAATCCCTTTCTTCCCTCATTTTCCTTTTCAATTATTTTCTGCATCCATCTAGATTACGTTCTTACTATCCTCTCATCAATTTCCTTTTTTACTGTCTACCTACAGCTCGCTACCTCTTTCCCTCACCCCCTCCAGTATTTACCTAATTCAATCCTTTTCCCCCATCATCTGCCCTCTTCTCTCTCCCCTTTCACCCCACTTCCATCATCTTCCCCCTTCTCTCAAGCTCTCCATCCACCACAGGCCCATCTTTCTCCCTTCCTCACCTTTCCGATTTTGGCAACAAGATCTGCAACCCCCCTACCCCCACCCCCACCCCCCGCAATGACACTTAAGATCGGCAACGGGCATCTTTCTAGCCCTGGCATCAACAGAACTTCAGATCGGCAACACGGTGCTCAGTCAAAAGTGGAAACAGGAAACTGAGTCAGAGGGAAGCTTTTGACATGAGTACTAGAGAATGACACAGGGGAAAAATCTGTCTCCGTCACTGCACCGTCCCCTTCACTGCCCCGTCACCATCCCCGCAGCATCCATACAAGCCTCAGTACTGCAATATTTAGCTTATTCCTTCCTTATAAATCAAAGTTCTGGCTGCTGAACTGGAGAAAGAGATGTTCATCTGGCAGGGCTTTGTTTATAAATTTTTATCAAATCAACTAATATACTACTTTATCCTGAAGCAAAACAACAACAACAAAAAAAAAGAAATATAATTTTTTTTTCTACCTTTGTTGCCTGGTTTCTGCTTTCCCCATGTTTTCATTCGATTCCTTCCATCCACTGACTCTCTTTTCTCTGCGTCTTCCATTTGCTCTGTTACTGTGCCTCTCCCTTTCTCCCCCCATTCCAAATTGGTCTGGCACCCATCTTCTTCCCTTCACTCTCCCCATAGTTTGGCATTTCTGTCTTTTTCCCTGCCAGCGTCTTCTCTCCACTCTCTCTTCCCCATTTCCCTTCAGCGTCTTCTCCCCACTCTCTCTTCCCCATTTCCCTTCAGCGTCTTTTCCTCACTCTCTCTTCTCCTTTTTATTTCAGTGTCCTTCTCCCCCCGTCTTCCCCATGTCCTGTCATCATCCTTCTCCCCCCTCTGTCTTCCCCATGTGCTTTCAGCGTCCTTCTCCCCCTCTGTCTTCCCCATGTCCTTTCAGCGTCCTTCTCCCCCCGTCTTCCCCATGTCCTGTCAGCATTCTTCTCCCCCTCTGTCTTCCCCATGTGCTTTCAGCTTCCTTCTCCCCCTCTGTCTTCCCCATGTGCTTTCAGCGTCCTTCTCCCCATCTTACCCATGTCCTTTCAGCGTCCATCCCCACCCCTCTGTCTTCCCCATGTGCTTTCAGTGTCCTTCTCCCCCTTCTGTCTTCCCCATGTGCTTTCAGCGTCTTTCTCCCCCCTCTGTTTTACCCATTTCCCTTAAGTGTCTTTTCCTCTCCACTCCACCTTTCCTCCCTTTCTCCCTCCCTGCCCCTTACCTTCGTGGTGTTTCACCCCCTCGCCCGCCCGCCCAACCGACCGACAACAGGCCTAGTCCGACAAACCTCCCTGCCCTGTGGCCGCGAGTCTAAATTACCTTCTTACAGCAGCCAGAGCATTGTAGTTGCATATGGCTGCTGTAAAGGTCGTCTCTGATGCAACTTCCGGTTGCGTCAGAGATGACTTTTACGGCAGCCACACGCAGCTTCAATGCTCCAGCTGCTATAAGAAGGTAATTTAGACTTGCGGCCACAGGGCAGGGAGGTTTGTCGGACTGGGCCTGTTGTCGGTCGGTTGGGCGGGTGGGAAGCGCCACGAAGGTAAGAGCAGGGAGGGAGAAAGGGAGCTGTTTCAACACCATTCACCGCTGAATTTGCGGACCTGACCAACTGTGCACCCCCCCTAAAGCTGCACCCGGGGCGGACCTCCCACCCCCCCACCCCCCTTGGTACGCCACTGTGGAGTAACATGATCATATCTATTCTTACCAAAAATCAATTTGGCAGCTGTGTTCTGAATAAGCTGTAATCTCTTTAAGTGATGTAAAGAGAATTTGCATAGTCCAGATAAGCTAATATAATAGCCTGGACCAATACAGAAAAATGATGTTGATGAAAGAAATGGCAATCCCTCCTTAATATCCAAAAACTAAAAAAGCATTTTTTAGATACATTATTAACCAAAGGGTATTAGCCTTGTACTAACGTACTGCTGACAAATGTTATAGCGGACTCAGAACTGAAGTTATTTCCTAACTGATGTTCTTATATTTTCAGGGGTCTACCACTTTTAATTATTATGGCTACTCCGAGGATGACTATGGTCTTTCAGATGTTATCAAAAAGCCTGAAAAAAATCCTGAAAAAGAAGCAGATTACTACGTCCGGCTCTTCTCAGTTGTTGTCTACAGCATCACCTGTGTCCTGGGGGTACTGGGGAATGGAATTGTTATCGCCGTCATATGTCTCAGGATGAAAAAGTCAGTCCATGTCATTTATCTCTTACAACTGGCCATCGCCGACTTCCTGTTCACGTCCTTCCTGCCACTGACCATCGTATACACCGCTTTGAATTTCCACTGGATTTTTGGGAAAGTCATGTGCAAGCTGGCCTCGTTCATTCTGATTCTGAATATGTTTACCAGCGTGTTTCTGTTGACCATCATTAGCCTCGATCGCTGCATTTCGGTTATTTACCCAGTCTGGTCACAAAACCATCGGACCACTGAATTAGCCTCGTGTATCTGCATTGTCGCCTGGGTTCTTGCCTCGTTGTTGAGTTTACCCTCCTTGTTTTTTCGGGACACTGTAACCAGAAGTGATGGTGTAACTTCCTGCTTCAATAACTACTCCTTAAGCGTCAGCCGCACAGATTCTGAAGACCCAAAACACATAAGCATAACCATCGCGCGCGTCATCATAGGGTTCCTCGTTTGTTTTATAATCATTACAGTCAGCTATCTCATTCTCATATTTAAACTTAAAAGAAACAGGCTAGCAAAATCTAGGAAACCTTTGAAAATTATTTTATGTATTATCGTAGCTTTCTTCGTGTGCTGGTGTCCTTACCATGTACTGTCCATCTTGGAAATCAAATATTCATCGCTTGATATTTCTATATTTAGGTTTGGCATGCCCATGGCAACTGCACTTGCCACTGCCAACAGCTGCATGAACCCTGTCCTCTATGTCTTCATGGGTCAAGATTTTAAACAATTTAAAACGAGCATCCTGTCCATGCTCGCGAATGCATTAAGCGATGATCCTGTCCATTCACGGTCTAGCCACCAGAGCTTCTCCAAGGTTTCTTCAATAACTGAAAAGGAAAGCATTGTGCTCTAAGATGTACATAGCAGTACAAAGGAAGCCATAATCCAGGCTAATGAAAAGAACGAATGCACTGAGACTAGCAAGCAGAGAATGACAGGATGACAAAATTCCTCACCGTCCCCGTTCCCACAGATAACCGTGGGAAACAATCCCGTATCATTTTTTAGTGTCTATCTCAGCCTCAGTCCTTCTACACCAGCATTCTTCAACGCAAAGCTTGAGGATCAGTGGTTGTGGCCATTCATACTCTGATTCTTATGTGAGCCAAGGATAATGAAGCCATTGTGACATCACTGATAAGCTCGGCTCTTATTGGTGGAATGAAGCATTATGACATCACAAAATCTGCTCTAGATACCAGAGACTGTCATTCTTTAGTGTCTATCTCAGCCTCAGTCCTTCTACATCAACATTCTTCAATGCAAGGCTTGAGGGTCAGTGGCTGAGCCAAATTCATACTCTGACTCTTAATTGAGCCAAGTCTAGGATAATGAAGCCATTGTGACATCACTGATGAGGCTGGCTCTTAGGAATTAGTGGAATGAGGCTTTATGACATCACAGTCTCACCTCTGGAATGTTGCTACTCTGGGTTTCAGCCAGGTACTTGTGACCTGGGCTGGCCACTGCTGGAAACAGAATACTGGGTTTGATGGACCCACTTATGGTCTTATGTTCTAACCATCTGGTGTCATTTTTTAGCGTCTATCTCAGCCTCAGTCCTTCTACACCAGCATTCTTCAACGCAAGGCTTGAGGGTCAGTGGCTGAGCCCATTCATACTCTGATTCTTATGTGAACCAAGTATAAGCTAATGAAACCATTGTGAAATCACTGGTAAGCTCGGCTCTTATTGGTGGAATGAAGCATTATGACATCACAAAATCTGCTCTGGATACCAGAGAGTGTCATTCTTTAGTGTCTATCTCAGCCTCAGTCCTTCTACATCAACATTCTTCAATGCAAGGCTTGAGGGTCAGTGGCTGAGCCCATTCATACTCTAATTCTTCCCTCTCCCCTTAAAGAATAACGTGGAGATGGTTTCCCACAGTTATCTGCAGGGTCGGGAACAGTGATGAATTTTGTCACCATGTCATTCTCTACTAGCAAGTATTTCACAGCCAAGAAAAGTGCAGAAACTATGCCCCCAATATCCAGCCAGGTCCTGCATAAGATGAGTGGGCAAATTTAGGACAGTTCCTTCCCTGGATTGCCACCTTTTGGGGGGCTGGTCGGACCCGACATTCAGCAGCACTGCTTGGTTTAATGCCGCTGAATATCTCACTCTCAACATTGGGCCCTATGGATATACTATCTCAAAGGCCATGCAGGGCAATCCCTACCACTCAATGACTGTGTGTTTTGCATTTGGCCTTGCTTTTCAGTCCCTGCTGGCTTATGCATAGGACGCCCCCCACAATAACTGTGGCGCTATATCTCTCTGTATCACCCTGGGCTGCCTCTTCTTACACAGTAAACACTGTTGTATGCTTCACTGTAATTTAATCTCTACCGAATGTGCGATAAATTGCCTTCATTAATGGATAAAGGGATTAACAGTAAAAAAAAACCATTCTGTGATTGTACCACATTGAAATTATTGCATTATTGACACGATCACTACATTTGATGAGAAACTATTGACAGTAATTCTGAAACAAAACGTGCTATTAAATAAATTTATATATAGGACTGCCATTTATGATTTTATATTAATAAAGGATGTTGAATGGTTGAAAAAGCAGAATCCAAAATTTATGCAATTCCAAGAGGAACACAAAGGGCTCCTTTCACAAAGCCGCGTTAGCGGCTTTATCGCAGGGGACTTTTCATCACGCGCTAACCCCCCCCCCACGCTAGCCGAAAAACTGCCGCCTGCTCAAGAGGAGGCGGTAGCGGCTAGCGCGGCCGGCGGTTTAGCACGCGCTGTTACGAGCGTTAAACCACTAACGCGGCTTCGTAAAAGGAGCCCTAAATGACTTTTCGTTCTTATAAATCACAATGTTGCAGTAGTGTTCCCGCTAAGCTGCGCTGGGGTGCGCTGACGCACAAAATATTACCTCGCAGCGCACAAGTTTCTCGTCACAGCGCACACAGTGTAGAGCACAGTTCTTCAACCGCCGGTCCGCAAACAAAATCTTGCCGGTCCGCGAAGGATTCGGTCCCCGCCGCAACGAAAGGCCGGCGTCAGCTGACTTGCAACTTCCTGTTGCAGTCGCTGTGCCGGGACTCCTGCCTTCACCGGGACTCCTGCCTTCCACCGCGTTTGCCTCCTGCCTTGTCTCCGCACCTCCAGACCAGCAGCGGCAGCTGTGTATGCTTTTAACTTCGGCACAGAGCTGCCCCTAATCAATAGTTTAGCGCGGTTTCATAAGGCAGCCTCGGGGCCTTTGCTAGGCCGGCCCACATCGCATCATCGAAGCGGGCCGGCTATCAAAGGCCCCGAGGCTGCCTCATGAAACCGCGCTAAACTATTGATTAGGGGCAGCTCTGTGCCGAAGTTAAAAGCATACAGAGCTGCCGCTGCTGGTCTGAACTCTTGGGCCGCTGAAGGAGGGCAAAAAGCAGCTGTCCTGGAGGTTTCCCTTCCTCTCGCCTTTACAGGTTCCTTTTTTCCACCTTTTTTTTTTTCCTTCAAACGGCAACGGGCCCCAGCATCGACATCAATCAAGTAAGTTCCACTGTCAATCAAGCGGTTCTGCTCGGCCAAAGCTTCCCCTGTGACATGAGCCACCCTCAGGGGAAAGAAAGTGACCCACAAAGGTGAGGGGAAGGGGGGCAGATGATGGAAGTTGGGGGGGGGAGAGAGAGAGAGAGAAAAAAGGGGCAGATGATGGAATGGAGGAGATGAGAGAGAGAGAGAAGGGGACAGATGATGGAAGTGAGAAGAAGGGAGAGAGAGCAGAAGGCAGATGGATGTCAGTTGAGAAGGGAGAGCAGATGCTGAATGGAAGTGGGGAAAGAACACATACTGGATGGAAGGAGGAGATAAATAAAGGGGGAAGAAAATAGTAAGATAATGGAGGGGTGAGGGAAAGGGGTGACAAGCTGTGTGTAGACACAGTGAAAAGAGGGAAACGGGACTAAATAGTAAGAAAGAATTTAATTTAGATGGAGGCAGAAAATAGAGAAGGAAGACCAGAGAAGAAAAGGGAAGAGAGAGCAGAGAATGATCAGATCTGAGTGGAGGAAATGAGAAGAGAGATATGCTAAAAACCACAGGGGGGAGGGAAGGATAGAGATGCCAGACCATGAGGGGAACAGATGCTAGACCAGATGATGGATGCTAGACCAAATTGGGGGGTGGGGGGGGCAGGAGGAGAGATGGCAGGGAAAGACAGACAGTGAATGGAAGGGGCAGATGCTGGACTGAAGAGACAGAGAAGGTTATCATGCTGCTGTACCGGGCCATGGTACGCCCTCACCTGGAGTACTGCGTCCAGCACTGGTACTTTAAGAAGGACACGGTACTACTCGAAAGGATCCAGAGAAGAGCAACTAAAATGGTTAAGGGGCTGGAGGAGTTGCCGTACAGCGAAAGATTAGAGAAACTGGGCCTCTTCTCCCTTGAGCAGAGGAGATTGAGAGGGGACATGATAGAAACATTCAAGGTACTGAAGGGAATAGACTTAGTAGCTAAGGCAGGGAGAACGAGAGGGCACTCTCTAAAGTTGAAAGGGGATAGATTCCATACAAACGTAAGGAAGTTCTGTGGTAGAAAGCAACATATTTATTTGGCTCATAACTTGCTGGCGCCCGATATTTTTAGCTCACAGTGAAAAAAGTTTGCTCACAACACCCGCCCGCTTAGAGGGAACACTGTATGACCCCCTTTTATTAAGCCGCATTAGGTTTTTTTTTTTTTTTTTTTTTTAATCACCGGCCACTGCAGTAAAAGGTCTGACGCTCATAGGAATTCTTTGAGCATCGGAGCTTTTACCGCAGCAGTAGGCGATAAAAAAACCCTAACCCAGCTTGATAAAAGGGGGGGCCATAATTGGGTAAATTAAGACACAAGGAGATGATATTAGTATCCAAACATCTGTAAAGCATCAGTGGCAAAGCTGATGTTCAAACTCAATATTATTTTCATGAATATTAGTCCCATATTTGAGATGGATTCGCACTGTGTGATCTCTGAACCTCCAAGCTAGTGATACATGTTTCCTGCGTGATTTATAAATTACAAATTTACGGATCATATTTAGATGGTGCGCCTGTGTAGCCTCAGTCTAGACCAGGGGTGTCAAACTCAATCACATAAGGGGCCAAATCTAAAACATAGGGTAAGTCTCGGGCTGAATTTTTTTTATTAAGATACTTAGGGGGTCCTATTATTAAGGTACACTAATTGATTTAGCGTGCGCACCTTAATAAAAAGACCCCTTAGTCTTAGTAGAAGTATAGGGTTACAACTTCTCCAACCCCACGCCGGCTCTGTGGTGTAAAAAAAAATAAATAAGAAAGACTTTTCCTCTCTCTTTTAGGACCTGGTTTACGCCTGCGGTCTAACACCAGCTTTGGTTTGTCCCAATACGTTGATGTTCATGTAAGGTCAAGGGCCATGCATTTGATACACCACCTTTCTGTGGTGTAGCTAAAACGGTTTACCTGACTTACAACAGACCTGAGAGGCGGGCAGAAAGTAGTGACATGCAATCAGAGAACACTGAGAAGCAGGAGAAAGGCAGATAGAGAGAGCACTGAAAGCAGAAGTACAGTAATGTGACAGACAGCAAGGGGGCGCTGAGAATCAGGAATAAAAACAGCGAGCGGCAGGTAGGAGCATAGAGATGGCAGCGTGGCAAGTAGATAGAGGGCCCCAAGAAGCAGAGAAAGCAATGACAAGTAGGTAGAGAGCACTTTGAAGAGGGCTGAGAAGAATGACAGACAAGTAGAGATAGTACTGGAGTAGGTAGGCACCCCTCCCCCTGTCGCTGCTTCGTGGGCTTCTGCAGTCTATTACGCCTCATTCTCCAGGCTCCTCCCATCTACCGGCAGCATTTTAATACTTTTTCCTTTAGTTTATGTGACAATATAGCGGGCGGTACCGACCGGCCCCAGGAAACTGAAGCACTGCCTCCGAGCTACGTGAGCCGCCTCTTGGGCGCAGCCACGGATCTGCACGGCTCAGCTGTTGGAGTAAACGTGCAGAGCCAGGCGCAGGCCACAGAGACCAAAGAGGGGCCCAACAACGTACAACCATCTCGAGGCACAGCCATCAGGTGAAGTGCAGCTCCACCAAGGCGAAAAGGAGCCGCGTCGAAATTGGAGGGAACATGCTCCAATTTCGATGCGGCTCCTTTTCACATTGGTGGAGCTGCACTGCACCTGAAGGAGGGAGGGAAGGAATGGCAGGCCAAATCTCGGCGATCGCAGGAATTGTTTGGCGGGCCAAATTTGATTACCCCGCGGGCCAGAGTTTGATATGTCTGGTCTAGACAGAATGTAGACATCAGAATTGATATGTTCAGGTCAGGACATGTATAATTCTCAGTGGCGTATTAAAGGGGGGTGGCACCCCCTCCTCCGCTCTCCCTTCCCACTCTTTCCCCTGCCACGGATGCACCCCTTCTCTTCCCTCGTACCTTTTTAACTTTGGTGCCAGCAGCCAACAACTCGGCGCTCGCGTCAGCGCTCTCTCTGACATCCCTTTCGGGACCCGCGCCTAGGACGTGACATCAGAGAGAGCACTGAAACTGACACGGGCAGCAAGTTGGTGGCTGCTTGCACTGAAGTCAAAAAGGTACGGGGAAGGGGGATGGAGAAGAGGACGGGGAGGAATGCCTCCCCCCCCCAGGCGCTGCTCACACTCGCTACACTGATATTGTTTTAGAAAAGGTTCTGTTGCTGTAGAATGTTTTTAAAGAGATCAGGCGCAACAGGAGCTGTCATTTTAAAAAGATACATATCGAAACCCTAAATGGAGAAAACACAACAGTTAATACTTGTAAGTAATGGAGTAGTAAAGGGGGGAGTAGGGACCAGACCACCCTGGGTGCCATCTTGGTGGGGGAGCCTGCACCCCTCTGCCATTCCATTGGACACTCGCACCCTCCCTTCCCTGCACCCCCCCACCCCCCCTCCGGTACATCTTTAAAATCTTCACCAGCTGCTCGCATTGGCCTGGCTCTCTCTAAAATCGCTTCTGAGTCGTGGAGTCAGGAAGTGACATCGGAGGGAAAGCCAAGGCCAGCGTGAGCAGAACGCTGGCAAAGATTTAAAGAGGTATGGGGGAAGGGAGGGGGCGAGGGCGGGAAAGGAGCAAGGGGCAGAAAGGAGGGCACGGGGAGACGCCACTGCCCTAGGTGCCTCCTAGGACATCAGAGGGAAAGCCATTGCCAGCGCGAGCAGCAGGCTGGAGATGCTGCTCACACTGGTGGAAAGGGAGAACATGAGTGTGGCGTGAAGGCATGGAAGGAGCGAGGAGGGCGCGGGGAGGATCTTTTTTAGATTTTATCTTTTGAATGAATCAGGAGGAAGGCTGTACATAGGGCCTGTTTCTGATAGGACTGTATTGTTTAAGAATGTCTCTTGTTCCCATTGGAAGAAGCAGCAAAAGTCGGAGTTTGGTCTCACAACTACTGAAGCGGTCTGCTCATTTCAAAGAGAGAGAGACTGTGCCGGAGGTGCTTGACGCTGGTCCTGGCTCACAGCCCGACTATAGAGAAAAATACTTTGTATGGCCGGGTACACACAAGGGCTTACACTAAGGCAGGGGTAGGCAATTCCGGTCCTCGAGAGCCGGAGTCAGGTCAGGTTTTCAGGATATCCACAACGAATATGTACGAGATGGATTTGCATGCACTGCCTCCTTGAGATGCAAATCTATCTCATGCATATTTATTGTGGATATCCTGAAAACCTGACCTGGCTCTGGCTCTCGAGGACCGGAATTGCCTACCCCCGCACTAAGTGGATCCATTTCTAATTGTTTTCAACGGTGTAAGTTCTTTATTGCACACATATACGCTGGCTTTTACAAAGCGCGGTAGAGGTTTCTGCCGCAGGCCGATGAGGTAAATGCTCCGAGGCTCATAGAATTCCTATGAGCCTCGGAGCATTTACCTCACCGGCCCGCAATAGAAACCTCTACCGCGCTTTGTAAAAGGAGCCCATAATTTGTATAAACTAGCTACCAGGGAGATTCCTGATATATTTATGGAACGTGTTGAGCTCCATTCTTACATAACACAGAAGGACCCATGGGATCCCCATATCTGCCTGATTATTTTATTACACGATTGTGTTGCTACCTTCCATGTGAGATATTTTTGGAAGGGCAGGATATCATTAAATTACAGTGCATGAAATATTTAATTAAATTGTTTTCAGCTACTCTACTCTGGTTACTCTGGCTAAGGGTGTATGCTGCCCCCATTTCATGTGTGCAGTTTCTTGTTTAAGATAAGTGTATAGAGCGCTTGATCTTAGACATGCAATCAATATTTTATGTAGAACTGTAAGATAACCGGTGAAGTCGTCTGAGTCCTGAGGAAGCGGCAGAAGAGCCGTGAAACACTGACCAGACCTACCGATGTATTTCTGGATGACTTATTAGGTAGATAAGAATATCTATGTTTTTGACTATCTATTTGCATGTGTGCAGTGAGACATTATAACTGAATGGCACTGAAAATCGATTTTGGTAACTGGCATGTGCGATATACCAGCGAATGAAAGTTATTTTATGCCGATGATGTGGTTGGAGGTTGGTAGGGCATAAATTTGCTCACCACTATCCTGAGGCTTTTTCTTTCGTTCTGAGCGGTCTGTTCAGCCTCTATTGTGGGCTGTTTATTGTATGTGTATTGGTATCATATCCCCCTGCTTCCTTGTTGTTTTTGCCCTTTAATAAATTGCATTCTGGATATTCCACTGCTGAGTGATCGACATCGTTTCCTCACGACTCTCGTATTTGGATTATAGTCTTCACCTCAAAGGGCTATTCGAGCTCTTTCTTCAGCGTTGCCTACAAGGCATATCTTATTGGTTATATATCCCCCATGTTTTTTTGCACATTCAGTGACACAGTAAGATGCAGTAGGATTTTGAATGGTTCTTTTAAGCCGTAAAATCATTAGAAAATTCTGTTACCTCCTCAAAGTATAATCCTGAGCACCGCCATTCCATTACAGCTGCTTTTTCACTTGAGGGTTACCTAGAATGACTGAAGCAACTGTTCTTTGAATGAGTCATATCATATTGTTCTTACCTGTATATGAGAACAGTTTGTGCCTTTATGGCTGAGCTGGAAATCCAATTTCTAGAAGATCTCTCAATTACAGCATTAAAACATTGCCGGCAGCACTCCAGATCCTGGCATCTTAGAAAAATAAATGAATCTCCGCAGTTCATATTGACTGGCAATTTTGGGAAAATGCCATCACAGAAAATTAAATGAAATACCATTGACCAAATGACCCGAGATAACAGATAAGTAGAATTATCGTGCCACGCCAGCCTCAAGCTGCCCATTGTTTCCCACTGCAAAGCAAACGGGTGCTTGCTCTCGGTCTAGGTAGCAAAATGAAATCTTGCAAGAACCTTCTAGAACTTCATCATTCAAGGATTAGGTTGGCCATCTTCAGGGAAAATCAGGACATCAGTAATACATTCAGAGGAAAAAAAATATAATTTTGATCCCATGTCAAGATACAAAGAATACAGAAGTGATATGAAACTCAAAAAATCCAAAACAGTGAGTGCAATGAATGTTTTGGGGGGGTCAGATAGGGCATTTGGGATAGGACTTCATATACTGTCTGTCTATGGCTGCAATCAAAGCAGTCTACATCTTATATATAAGTGCTTATTTTGTACCTGGAGCAATGGAGGATTAAGTGATGTGCACCGAGTCACAAGGAGCTGCAGTGGGAATTGAGCTCACAACCTCAGGGTGCTGAGGCAGTTGCTCTAACCACTAGACTAGAGAATGACACGGGGACAAATTTTCCCCCATCCCATTTCCCGTACCGTCCCAAAAAGTTCTTTTCCTTTCCCTGACCCACTTCTGCAAGCTCGGTCCTCATCTGCTCAGGCCTCAAACACTTAGAAACACAGAAACATGATGGCAGATAAAGGTCAAATGGCCCATCCAGTCTGTGTATCCGCAGCATCCACTATCTCCTCCTCTCCCTATTGGCTAAGGCTCTTAATATTTGCATCTCCTCTTCCTATAGGATAAAGCTCTTTGCACCTGCATTGTGATGTCATAGAACTTTATGGTTATAGAAACATAGTTTATACGTATTGTGAAATATGGTTAATAGCAGAGGCTCATTCAAACTGCATCCGACAGAAGTATTGACGTCACTAAGAACATGTAGAAAATCATAACAATAATGAAAATACGGAGAAAAATAAACCTCAATTGTGAGAGGTTGGGACTACACAAGTACCCAGCCTTCAACACATCATCACAGGTTTATAAAAAAACTCCGTTTACGATTATATAGACAAGATTTTCATTCATTCAAAATCACTTTTTTCCAAATTATTTTTTAAGGATATAAATGTAGATAAAGCAACTGTCAGAATGTCAAAATTTACTGATATGAACCCCAAACTTAACTAAATTAGTAATGAAGGCTACAGCTCAATTTCATTTGTGCAGGAATTTTCAGAGGCACAAAATGCAACAAAACCGCACTTAAGGGAAAAAAAACCAGTGGTTTTTTTTTTTTCCCTTAAGTGCGGTTTTGTTGCATTTTGTGCCTCTGAAAATTCCTGCACAAATGAAATTGAGCTGTAGCCTTCATTACTAATTTAGTTAAGTTTGGGGTTCATATCAGTAAATTTTGACATTCTGACAGTTGCTTTATCTACATTTATATCCTTAAAAAATAATTTGGAAAAAAGTGATTTTGAATGAATGAAAATCTTGTCTATATAATCGTAAACGGAGTTTTTTTATAAACCTGTGATGATGTGTTGAAGGCTGGGTACTTGTGTAGTCCCAACCTCTCACAATTGAGGTTTATTTTTCTCCGTATTTTCATTATTGTTATGATTTTCTACATGTTCTTAGTGACGTCAATACTTCTGTCGGATGCAGTTTGAATGAGCCTCTGCTATTAACCATATTTCACAATACGTATAAACTATACATATATTGATTATTACGATTGTATTCCAGAAAAATTGCTAGTTATAGAAACATAGTAACATGATGGCAGATAAAGGCCAAATGGCCCATCAAGTCTGCCCATCCGCAGTAACCATTATCTCTTCCTCTCTCTAAGAGATCCCACGTGACTATCCCAGTCCCTCTTGAATTCAGACACAGTCTCTGTCTCCACCACCTCTTCCGGGAGACTGTTCCATGCATCTACCACCCTTTCTGTAAAAAAAAGTATTTCCTTAGATTACTCCGGAGCCTATCACCTCTTAACTTCATCCTATGCCCTCTCATTCCAGAGCTTCCCTCACCCCCACCCCTCTGCTGCCTGCTCTTGATGTGATTTGAGTAGGCTTTTCAAAGCCCGGACATAGTTTTTAAAAGCCGTCCAGACCCTCGGACGTGTCCTCAAAAGGAGGACGTGTTCGGGGAAATCCAGTTGTCTGGTAACCCTATATATGAGCCTTTCAAAACCCACCCAGATCCCACTGTACCTACAGGCATAAGGGCTATTGGTATGGTGTACAGTTGAGTCCAGTAAGTTTTGGGTGGGATTTGGAGGGCTCACCATACGATATAAGGGGGGTTATGGTGAAATGTATAACTGGGTTTCTTCATGCAAAGTTCATTGCAGTGCCCCCTGTTCACTGCTCGGCTGGGATGTCTCTGTGGCCAGTCTACTAATAACGCTGGGCCCTCCTGCATCCAAAGAGCTTGTTTAGTGCGTTTTTGTTATGGATGTTTTTTGTGGTTTTTTTTAATGGTTCAAAAAGACAGATGCACAGAGGACAAGTACATCTGAGAAATGGCCAGCTTTGAAACCCAAAGAAAGATGGGGGGGGGGGGTTCTGTTTTGAGAATGTTCGTGTTCGCTACTGTCGGTACAACAGGTTTTGGAGGGTCCACACTTTCCTCCACAAGTGTACCAGTTAGAGTGGGATATGGACCTTGCCCCTTCCCTGCAGTCCACTGCACCAATCACTAGGCTACTCCAGAGACATGTTTGTGTAGCTGGTTTTAAGAAAGGTTTAGACAAGTTCCTGGAGGAAAATTCCATAGTCTGTTATTGAGAAAGACATGGGGGAAGCCACTGCTTGCCCTGGATCGGTAGCATGGAATGTTGCTACTCTTTGGGGTTCCGGAATCTTTTGCTACTCTTTGGGATTCTGGAATCTTGCTATTCTTTAGGATTCTGAATGGAATGTTGCTACTCTTTGGGTTTTGACCAGGTACTGGTGACCTGGATTGGCCATCATGAGAACGGGCTACTGGGCTTGATGGACCATTGGTCTGACCCAGTAAGGACTGGTCATGACATCTGCAGCTGTCATACAGACTGGTACTTATTGTTTCACTCACATCTTTGGGGAGGGGGGGGGGGTCAGTGACTACTGGAGGACTAAGGGTAGGGTTGTCAGATTTCCTCTATTAAAAAAAGAAGATACCTGGGCTCGCCCCATTCCACTTCCAGTACCACCCTGTTCCACCTCCAGCTCCTTCCTGCCCCCACACAAACCTTCTCGAGATTAGGACCGCATCTGGAGGGCGTCTGTGCCTGCGCAGTCGTCGATGTGATTATGTCATGTGCATGCATATGATGTCATCATGTCGACATCCACATATGTGCAGACGCCCTCCATATGTGGCCCTGAGGTGGGGGGGGACTTCCAAAACCCAGATAAACTGCTGGGTTTTGGAAATCCCTCCAGGCTTTTTCCAGGCATCTGGTAACCCTATGTAAGGGGAGGGGTCATGCTTTCATGCAACCAGCACTCATCGGATCAATTTGGGCATCTTGTTGGCACTTATTATTGAAACAGGTCTAGACTAAACATCCAAATTTTGCCCTGTACGTTTTCTGCAATGGTCCATTATTGCAGAAAAACGTCCACAACATAGGTCTACCCTAATCCTGCCCCAACACCCTCCCTTAAGATTTAGACGCACTGCAGACAAACGGTTCATAGACAACACCGCGAAAGACAAAGGCGCGCACCGACAACTGAGCGCAAGACAGAGGCGCACGCCAAAGAAAATTACTGTTTTTAGGGGCTCTGACGGGGGTTTTTGTTGGGGAGCCCCCCCAGTTTATTAACAGAGATTGCGCCGGTGTTGTGGGTGGTTTGGGGGGTTGTAATCCCCCCACATTTTACTGTAAACTTAACTTTTTCTCTAAAAACAGGGAAAAAGTGAAGTTTTCAGTAAAATGTGGGGGTTACAACCCGCCAAACCCCCCACAACGCCCCCACAACATGGCGCGATCTCTATAGAGTAAAGTGGGGGGTTCCCCCCCCCACGCCCCCCCGTCGGAGCCCTAAAAACAGTAATTTTGTGCGGCACGCACCTCCGCGCTACACTCAATTGTCTGCGCGCGCCTTTGTCCCGGCGCGCTTTTGACCTGACACCCAGACAAACAGTTAGGCTATATTAGCACAGAGTCCATTGCGTAAAGTGGAATCCTGTGCAAAATAATACAATGTTGATAAGCCCCCCTCCCCCATCTCTGCTGGTCAATTTCCCAGTTGAGAAAGGTAATCAGTAGTGTAGCCAATGGATTCGTCTTGGTTCTTTTAGATTTATAAATGTTCAGGAAAAAAGGAGCAAATCTGCAGAGGCTACAAAATTATTATTATTATTTTTTAAATTTATCTTTATTCATTTTAAAGCCAAAAAATAAGTGCAACATATATATACAGTCATTTTACACTATAACAGCACTTAAATTCAATCAAAATTATATTCTATGACATACACATATATCACCCCCGTCTACGTATCCAAAAATTGCACTCAAATAAAAAAAAAAATAGCTTACCCGCCCACCCTGGACATGTATTATCAAAGGGCAAGACCAACAATCACTCCTTACAGAATTTTGTCAATGGCTCCCAAATATCCATAAACTTCTTGTAATGTCCCTGTTGTGTGGCCATCATACATTCCATTTTAAAAGTGTGACATATAGATTCCCACCAAAAAGTATAATTTAACCGATCCCAGTTTTTCCAGTTCCTCAAAATAAGTTGTATGGCAAGCCCTGTCATTATAAAGAGAAGTTTGTTATTCCGAGCAGATATTTGGCTTTTAGCCCTCATTAATGTACCAAATAGGATGGTATCGTACGCCAGTGCCAATGGATTTTCCAATATTTTGTTCACTTGATCCCAAATGGATCCAGTTGGGACGTTGGATCATCTATTGTACTATTGTCCTTTGATACGAAATTATTTAAAGTTATTAAAAGTCTTGCGCGGATTGTGCAAAGTTGTAGAAGGACCTGACCTGGCAAGAATGGAAGGCTAGGCCTGTAAATGGCAACTGAACTTGCATGTGGAGAAAGTGATGCATATAGGGAAAGATAATCCAAATTATAGGTACCCAAAGCTGGGCTCCATATTAGGAGTCATATAGTAACATAGTAGATGATGGCAGATAAAGACCCGAATGGTCCATCCAGTCTGCCCAACCTGATTCAATTTAAATTTTTTTTAATTTTTTCTTCTTAGCTATTTCTGGGCAAGAATCCAAAGCTTTACCCTGTACTGTGCTTGGGTTCCTACTGCCGAAATCTCTGTTAAGACTTACTCCAGCCCATCTACACCCTCCCAGCCATTGAAGCCCTTCCCAGCCCCAGCCCTCCTCACCACCTAAAAAAAAGAATCTCGGTCGTCATTATGGACACCACATTGAAATACTCAGATCCACAGTTGTGGGGAAAAACCCCACAAGTGGAATGTTAGGAAGCATTAGGAATAGATTAGAGAACACCCTCATTTTCTATATGGTCCCACAGGGCCTGATTCTATAAACGGTGTCTAATTCCTAGACGCCATTCGGCACCATTGTCAATCAACTACTAAGCGCCATTTATGGGATTACGCCTAGGTGTTGTATCCTTAGGCATACTGCCATTTAGACTAGGGTTTTCTTGTTCTAAATGAGTGCCTATGCGTCTAAGTTAATGCACGCTGAGACACTGCCTTAAATCCGCCTAAGTTAGTGCCTAAGCTATGCGCCTCAGTTAATGCACACTAAATCCACACCGAATCTGCCCCTAACCAAGCCTACTTGTCGGTAAGCACGTCAGTGTAAACGCCTACCTCAAAGTGGTAGGCGCCTACCGAGTTAGGCGTCTACAGCTAATCTAGGCCCTCTTTTACTAAACCGCGGTAGAGGTTTCTACCATGGCCCGGAGCACTAAATGTTCTGACACTGCTCTGACGCTCACAGGAATTCTTTGAGTGACGGAACATTTAGTGATCTGGGCCATGGTAGAAACATTTACCTCAGCTTAGTAAAAAGAGAATGGGGGGAGGGGGTAATTTTTAAAATCATTTTTAAATTGCTTTTTTAATGGTGCTTTCAATTATCAGCGCTGATTAAGCCAATTAAAAAAAAATTAATTTAGGCGTCTAGATCTACTAAGCACACTGATCTAAGTGCCTAAATTTAGGCGTCTTTTATAGAATCAGGACCAGAGTGTGATAATACCTTGAGCGTGCAATTTTGGTCATCCAATTCGAAAAAGGTAAGAGGAACTTATAAAGGTACACAGGTGAGAAACCAAAATGATAAATAGCATGGAACAGCTCTTTATGAAGAAAGGGTCTCTCGTACGAAGAGAGACTGAACAAATTGCAGCTCTACACTCTCGAGGAACGTAGGGAGAGGGGAGACATGATCGAAATATTTAAGTACCTCACGGGACGTGTCGAAGTGGAAGATGATATTTTCTTTCTCAAGGGACCCTCGGCCACAAGAGGGCGCCCGCTCAAACTCAGGGGCGGAAAATTTCATGGCGACACCAGAAAGTATTTCTTCACAGAGAAAGTGGTTGATCATTGGAACGAGCTTCCAGTGCAGGTGATCGAGGCAGACAGCGTGCCAGACTTCAAGAATAAATGGGATACCCATGTGGGATCCCTACGAGGGTCAAGATAAGGAAATTGGGTCATTAGGGCATAGACAGGGGGTGGGTAAGCAGAGTGGGCAGACTTGATGGGCTGTAGCCCTTTTCTGCCGTCATCTTCTATGTTTCTATGATGGGTCATTTGGCCTTTATCTGCCATCATGTTTCTATGTTTCTATAATCAGAAAGTTCTATGACATCACAATGCAGGTGTAAAGAGCCTTAGCCTATAGGAAGAGGAGATGCAAATGTTAAGAGCCTTAGCCAATAGGGAGAGGAGGAGAGAGTGGCTGCTGCAGACACCAGAAAGTATTTCTTCACAGAGAGAGTGGTTGATCATTGGAACAAGCTTCCAGTGCAGGTGATCGAGGCAGACAGCGTGCCAGACTTTAAGAATAAATGGGATACCCATGTGGGATCCCTACGAGGGTCACGATAAGGAAATTGGGTCATTAGCGCATAGACAGGGGGTGGGTAAGCAGAGTGGGCAGACTTGATGGGCTGTAGCCCTTTTCTGCCGTCATCTTCTATGTTTCTATGTAAAGGCAAAACAGACTGAAATCTTCAGCATGAAGAAAAGATGGCTATGACAGAAGTCCATAAATCCAGGAGTGGAGTGAAACAGGTGAACACAGGAAGCTGCTTCTCTTTTTAAATATTGCTAAGGGATACTCCTTGAAATCAATGGGTAGCACGTTTAAAACAAATTGGGGAGCATATATGTTTTTCACATGAACAAATTAAGCAGTGGAATTTTATTGCCAGATAATGTGGTCAAGGTAATTGGCGTGTCCCGGTTTTTAAAGAATTTAGATAAGTTCCTGGAGGGAAAGTCTGTAAAACCAAGAGCAAAAAAAAAAAAATACCGTGGGAGTAGATGGTCGTGGTTCAGGTATTTATTCGGTCAACAAAACGATGCAGTCAACAGTTCCAAACACAGGAATCCACATGTGCAATAGGTGTAGCGGAGCCAACACTGTCCGGGTTTCGACTTGACCGCTTTCTTCAGGAGTTGTTCTCCGCTAAATATACAAATAGGATACAGTGGCTGCCCGAGTATCCTACTCGTATTTTTTTGTGGAGAACGACCCCTTAAGAAGGTGCATCGTTTTGTTGACTGAATAAATTACCTGAATCTTGAACATATACTCCTACCGTATTATTATGCTCCTCGTTTTATCATTTTACTGTGGAACTGTTGGGTTTCTCTTTGGTTTTTGGAAAAGTCTGTAAATCATTATTAGCCAAATAGGCTTGGAAAACCAATACTTATCTATGGGAGAGAGTACCGAGGAATATATAGATAGGGGAGAGTGTGGCACAGTGGTTAAAGTTACAGCCTCAGCACCTTGAGGGTGTGGGTTCAAACCCATACTGCTCTTTGTGACCCTGTGCAAGTCACTTAATCCCCTCACTGTCCCAGGCATAGGCGTCAGAATGGGGGGGGGGACCATAGGGGCCATGGCCTCCCCCAAAATTGCTGGTAATTGCAGCAATCCTGCAGGGAAAGAAGCGGGGCATTCTCGGCCGTGGCCCCTCGCTGACTTCTACTCCTACACACCGCGCGCGCATATACCTTTAATTTCTCAAAATGTGCAGCGCCATCCTGACGTCAGCCCCGGCTTCCTCCCTCCACTGCAACCCACTTTCTATGGCAACTTCCTGTTTCCACTAGGGCAGACCGCAGTGGAGGGAAGATGCCGGGGCCGATGTTAGGACTGCACTGCACATTAAGGAGAAATTAAAGGTATTCACGCGCACGGTGGGAATAAGTAGAAGTCGGTGAGGAGACACGGCCGAGAAAGTCGACCAGTAGGCACACTGGCCAGTAGACAGGTGACATTTCAGATTTGGGGGAGAGAGGGAGCATATAAGCCTTGGAAGTGGGAATGAGGGGAGAGATGTTGGGATTCAAATGAGGGCAGGAGGGAGAGATGTGAGGGAGGGAGAGGAGCACATTGAGACACAGAAGAAAGGAAGGGAGCATGAACTGGGTACAAAGAAAGGAAGGAGGGAGGGGCATGAATTTGGGATACAGAAGGGAGAAAGGGAACACAGACTTGGGACAAAGGCTTGACGGAAGGAAGGAGGGGGAAAGAGATTCTGAGGTGTGGGAGGAAATAGAAAGGGAGAATGGTTGAGCTAAGGGTGTGAGGGAAAGTAAGAAAGAGAAGAATTGTTGGGCATAGGGAGGGAAACAATTGTTGGACATGGTGGTGGGAGAGGAGTGAGGTAGAGAGAGATGGGAGGGAGAAAGGTTGGATATGGTGCTGGAGAGGGAACAGTGGGACATATGAAAGGGATGCAAGAGAGAGGAATATTGGACATATTGGTGGAGGGAATGGAGGAAGGGATGTGGCATGGAGCTAGAGAGGGGTGATAGAAGGAGGAATGTTGCTGCACACAGTCTGATGAATAAAAGAGGGAGAAATGTTGGATGTGGCAATAGAGGGGGCGGTAGAGATGCACCCTGGATCCCTCTCTCTCTCTCTTTCCTCACTCCCTTTGCAGCAAGGGAGGGAATGAGAGAGAGAGAGAGGGAGATGTTGCACAGTGCAGTGGTGGGGAAGGGAAAATAATGTGCTTTGTGTAGTTTCATTTTGTGGTTACCATTGTGTATTGTTAATAACATTACATTGTGTGTATATGAAAAATGAATGGAAGAAATGTCATTTTCAATTGGAGTACTGCGTCCAGCACTGGTCACCGTACATGGTACACCGTACACGGTACTATTCGAAAGAGTCCAGAGAAGAGCGACTAAGATGGTTAAGGGACTGGAGGAGCTGCGAAAGATTAGAGAAACTGGGCTCTTCTCCCTCGAAAAGAGGAGATTGAGAGGGGACATGATCGAAACATTCAAGGTACTGAAGGGAATAGACTTAGTAGATAAGGACAGGTTGTTCACCCTCTCCAAGGTAGGGAGAACGAGAGGGCACTCTTTAAAGTTGAAAGGGGATAGATTACGTACAAACGTAAGGAAGTTCTTCACCCAGAGAGTGGTAGAAAACTGGAACGCTCTACCGGAGGCTGTTATAGGGGAAAACACCCTCCAGGGATTCAAGACGAAGTTAGACAAGTTCCTGCTGAACCGGAATGTACGCAGGTAGGGCCAGTCTCAGTTAGGGCACTGGTCTTTGACCAGAGGGCCGCCGCATGTGCGGACTGCTGGGCACGATGGACCACTGGTCTGACCCAGCAGCGGCAATTCTTATGTTCTTATGTACTATTATTATGGAGGTGGGATCTGGGGGTGGGGCATGGGTAGATTTGGGGCGTGGCTTGGGCAGGACTGAGGTGGAGCTTTTGGCTCTCCCCCCCCCCCTCAAACAAAAAATTGTTCCGCTGTCTATGGCCCCAGGTACATTATATAGATAGATTGTGAACCCACCAGGACAGACAGAGAAAAATGCTTGAGTTCCTGAATAAATTCATGTAAAACCATTTTGAGCTTCCTTGGGAGAACCGTATCGAAAATTGAATAAATAAATCTATTCTTTGAGATCATGCTAGATACCTGTGCTTGGATCATGAGAGGCAGGATGCTCCTTCAGTCCATTCTGTGCTCCCATAACTCTAGCCGTAACAAAAAAATTACTCAATCCATACATAATTAATAAAGGTATGTGATAAACAATGTGACGTGGAGCTTCTTAAATCAAACTTTCGCATGCACTCTTGATGTTTTCAATTCCCTATAACAGAAAAGAAAATGGTCTTAGAGACACTTTCAGAAATATCGGAAGCTGTGAAAGATTTGTTCTGGCTGTGCAGGGGAAAAAAAAAAAGTTTCTGTGGCGACTGAAGCGATACCATAGGCCTGCGAAAGGCCGAGGCTCACAAAAAGGCCTTGCTCCATTATTTCAGTCAGGAGAAGAGCTGCAGTGAGTGTGGTGTACTGGTTTTATGATGTGAACAGCGAAGGTGAGGGTGAGAATACGAAACATCCGACGGCAAGGCAGAACTGAAAAACAGGTCTCCAGGGGTGTGGAAGGACATTTACCCACTTATCCTCTTGCGTTTTGGTCTCTAATATGGTTCTGAGGCTAGCGTTTTGTGGATAGGGCAGTAGGGATTATTTCAGACAGCCAAGAGTCAAGAAGAGAAACACGCACAGTGGTATTATTGCCACATAGGGAATCACGTTCGAAAGCCGTCAGACTAGAAAAGGGAAGGAAAGCACATGCTGCAGTGGTTAAAAATAGTGAGAGCAACATCCCATCTGTATAATGTGACCCAAATAATGTATTTTCTGGAGGAAACAGAATCCTCTTTTTCTATATCACATGCTTTGATTGGCAAGGAACACATTCAGAGACCAAACTGTGATTTCTATAATAATAAAACGCTAAGCATGCATGCGTACTCCTACCTGCGTGATCCGTAGGTCCGTGGCCGGCAGGAGTGTGCATGCGGGCTAAGCTGTGCCAGTGGCAGGCACAGAAATGGTAAAGCGCGGGCCTCCCTGCTCTCCAGCAACTCCAGGCATCGAAGCGGCAGTCCTCCATCCAGTCCACCGAAGCGGCTCTTCTGTCTGCCCTCCTCTTCAAAAAAGCCTGCTGAGGATCGCGACCGGCTATAGCGAACCTCGCAGGCCGCTCTGCACCTCGGTAGCACGTTCCCTCTGACGCACTGGATCGCATCAGAGTGAACATTCTACCAGGGTGCATAGCTTCTGCGAGGTACTCTACAGCCGGCTGCGATCCTCAGCAAGCTTTTTTGAAGAGGAGGGCACACACGAATGGCTAGGAAGCAAGATGCTGGACAGGAGGAGCAGGTAAAGAGTACTGCTGGACAGGGGGAGCAGAGAAGAGGTGCTGCTGGACAGGGGGGGAGGTAACAGGAAGGGAGGCCTACTGCTGGACAGGATTTGCAGGGAAGAGGTGCTGCTAGACAGGGGGAGGAGGTAAAAGGAAGGGAGAAGGCTTACTGCTGGACAGGGGGAACAGGGAAGAGGTGCTGTTAGAATGGGGGGAGGAGGTAAAAGGAAGGGAAAAGGCTACTGCTGGACAGGAGGAGCAGGGAAGAGATACTGCTGGACAGGGAGGTGGTAAAACGAAGGGGGAAGGGGTGCTGCTGGACAGTGGGAAAAGTAAAAAGAAGGGAGAAGGTGCTGCACAGGGGGAGCAGGGAAGGGGTGTTGCTGGACATGGGGGAGGTAAAATTAAGAGAGAAGGGCTACTGCTGGACAGGGGGAGCAGGCAAGGGGTGGTAGTGGACAGCTGAGGAAAGAAAGAGACAGAAAGAAAGACAGACAGAAAGCAGTCAAGGAGATAGAAGGAGAAAGATAGAAAGACAGACGCACACATCTATTCTAGCACCCGTTAATGTAACGGGCTCAAAGACTAGTATATATATAATTTATTAGGATGTATGTATTTATTCTGGAAAGAATTTGAGAATCCAGACTGGAATCTTTTTCTCAGACTATAATAAATATGGAAAATCATTCAGCCATCTTGACCATTGCTCCCCGGAAATCATGAAATTTGCTCCAATGGATTTCAAATTAGACTTATTCTGCAGGCTATCCTGTGTGATGAATAATGGAATTTTTCCATCGAATGGCGGACATATCTTGATTACACTGATAGTTAAAAATCAAAAAGATTCAATATCACTAGACAATAGTTTCAAGTTTATTAAAAATTTGATAAAACGCTAATCATAAATTCTAACGTGTTTTACAGTAAAAAAGGGGTCCAGTTAACAAACTATTAATGACATAATTTCACTTACATGAAACAATAGGATAGTGGGGAGAAATACAATTTGAAAGAAAGAGAGAACAATTAAGGATAATAACATGGGGAAAGGGAAAAATCAATTTAAGTGTGGAAAATAATTTTAGACCAATAGCTTCATAGTAACATAATAGATGACGGCAGATAAAGACCCGAATGGTCCATCCAGTCTGCCCAACCTGATTCAATTTAAATTTTTTAATTTTTTCTTCTTAGCTTTACCCAGTACTGTGCTTGGGTTCCAACTGCTGAAACCTCTGTTAAGACTTACTCCAGCCCATCTACACCCTCCCAGCCATTGAAGCCCTCCCCTGCCCATCCTCCACCAAACGGCCATACACAGACACAGACCGTGCAAGTCTGCCCAGTACTTGCCTTAGTTCAATATTTAATCTTATTTTCTGATTCTAGATCCTCTGTGTTCATCCCACGCTTCTTTGAACTCAGTCACAGTTTTACTCTCCACCACCTCTCTCAGGAGCGCATTCCAGGTATGCACCACCCTCTCTGTAAAATAGAATTTCCTAACATTGCCTTTGAATCTACCACCCCTCAACCTCAAATTATGTCCTCTGGTTTTACCATTTTCCTTTCTCTGGAAAAGATTTTGTTCTACGTTAATACCCTTCAAGTATTTGAACGTCTGAATCATATCTCCCCTGTCTCTCCTTTCCTCTAGGGCAGTGATTCCCAACCCTGTCCTGGAGGAACACCAGGCCAATCGGGTTTTCAGGCTAGCCCTAATGAATATGCATGAGAGAGATTTGCATATGATGGAAGTGATAGGCATGCAAATTTGCTTCATGCATATTCATTAGGGCTAGCCTGAAAACCCAATTGGCCTGGTGTTCCTCCAGGACAGGGTTGGGAACCACTGCTCTAGGGTATACATATTCAGGGCTTCCAGTCTCTCCTCATACTTCTTCTGGCGCAAGCCTCCTATCATTTTCGTCGCTCTCCTCTGGACCGCCTCAAGTCTTCTTACGTCCTTCGCCAGATACGGTCTCCAAAATTGAACACAATACTCCAAGTGGGGCCTTACTAATGACCTTACCAATGACCTTACCAATGACCTGGGCTTCGATCCCATTTTTCATCAAAATTCTAGAGGGCTTGGTTCATTCTCAATTATTGAATTACCTAGAATCTCACTCACTTTTGCATGATACCCAATCGGACTTTCAGTCTTTATTTAGCACCGAAAAAGCGATAGCTGCAATCTTCGATCACGTTCATGACCTGCTTAGTAAGGGTTCTAATGCGCTGATCATGCAATTTGATCTGAGCAGCAGCTTTAATTTAGTGGATCACATTAAAATTCTTTATTTATTTATTTATTTATTTATTTGTTTATAGTTTTACAAATTGTTAAACAACAATATAATAGAAATAAACATTTAAAAAAGAAACATAACACAAATTGTAAATTCACAAAATTAACTAAGTTCATAGTCCACAAACTGGGGAGAGAAAATCCTACACCTCCAAGGGAAGTTGGTTTTCAAGAAATGTTCATTCATATTAGGAGATCAAACAGTTGGATTAAATTAAATTATCATCCTGGTTAATTGAAAAGGCATGGAGGGAATTGGAGCTTAACCAGCTGCCTTACCCTCAAGGAAAAATTTCAACTGATCAGGTTCATAAAATATATATCTAATATTCTGGTGGGTAACACAGCATTGCAACAAACCAAAACCAAGGAGGAAACCAAGGTTCAACAGTCTGCAGTGTAAAACAATCCAGAACAAACAAACCAAAAAACTGCAGACCTTGTACACGATGCAGGCAGACTTTATTATGACAAATAAATCTTTGATTAAAAACCTTTTACCAAAAGGTTTTTAATCAAAGATTTATTTGTCATAATAAAGTCTGCCTGCATCGTGTACAAGGTCTGCAGTTTTTTGGTTTGTTTGTTCTGGGTAACACAGCATTTACAGGGAAAACGTAACTGAAAAGTTGCTCCCATACTCAAAATTGACTGACGATAAGTTAAAAATTTCTTTCGTCTATCTTGAGTCCATTTTGATACATCAGGAAAAATTAAGACTTTTGAACCATGAAATTCTGAATTATCAGTCTTATAGAATAGACGAAGAACTGCTTCCTTGTCTTGATGAAAAACAAAGGTTACCAATAAGGTTGCTCTTCCCATAATTTCTTCTTGTTGAGATGTTTCCAGGATAGCTGTGAGATCTAAGTCTCCTGCTACGGTTCCCTTTCCTTTATCCTCTTTAGGAATGTTTAAATAATATGATTTATGTAACGGTGGTAAATTATTTTCAGGAAATTTAAGTACTAGTCTCAAGAAGGAATGAAACAGTTCTCTTGCTGATTGGAATTTGGAAATAGGAAAATTTAAAAGTCTAAGGTTCAGACTCCTATTAGCATTTTCCAAATTTTCCAATTTTCTAACAAGTAAATTTTTATCCTTCAATTGTAAGTTAATTGAAGCTTTCGTTTCAGTCACAGATTTTTCCAAATTGTCCATTCTATCGGATTGTTTTAGAAGTTTCTCTTCAAAAGTCTTAAGCTGTAGGTTGGTATTCTGGGCTGAAGTGACAAATTGAGAGCATACCTTGTATAGTGATTCCAAGCCACTCCAAATAGCCTCCATGTCTATAACTTCTGGTCTTATCAAAGGAGGAAGCAAAGTTGTACCGGGAATCACTCCACTGGATTCCACCTTCTCCTTCTCTGTAACATTACAGGTTTCCGTTCCTCCATTCTCCATTGTCGGCTGCAGACAAGCTGGCAAGCTGTGTATCTCATCCGGGGTCAGAGGGGAAATTTGCAGCACCGCCGGAGGCATCAACTCCGGAGCTTCCTGTGCAGCAAACAATGTTCTCGACACCATCCCGGGGCGAGGAGGAACTCCAGGTCCCATCGGGCTGAGTGACGTCTCGCCCTCCAAGATCGAGGTCTGCCCCCCCTCGGTCTGCGGATGCGCCCGCTCCAACTGGGACGGCAAAGGAAGTAATCGCCGTCTGCATCGACGGCGAAGAGGCAGAGAAAGCTGGAAGAACGCCCCTCTGTCTTCCCCTGCGCTTTGGCATTGCGAAGGTAGGAAAAAAGACAAGCAAGTAAGTATTTGTCGATTGTGCCTCTCGCCGACACGACTTACTCTGTCGCCATCTTGGATCTCTCTCCCACATTAAAATTCTGAATTATTTGGATTCTATTGGGATACATGGAAAAGTATACAATTGGTTTGAAGGCTTTTTGTCAGCTCGCTCGTATCAGGTTTGATTCAATGACGAATTTTCTGGAAAGTGGAGTCGTCCATGCGGAGTGCCGCAGGGCTCCCCACTTTCCCCTTTGTTATTTGTCTTCTCTGGGCTCAAAATTAGCTTCCTTGGGACTAAAAATATTTAGCTATGCAGACGACATCACTGTTATCATGCCATTCACACTTTCCATTTCTTTCATCATACATTTAAATAGAGGATATATTTAAGATCATTGAAACATGGATGTCAGAATTTAGGCTGAAATTGAACCCAGAGAAGACAACATTTTTCGTTCCATCCTCAGGTCAGAATTATACAGAAACATCTTTTGTGTTAAATAACATTACTTAGCTTATACAACCTACCTTTAAGATCTTGGGTGTTATTGTAGATCCAACATGACTGTGCAGGATCAGGTAAATGTTTTGGTGTGGAAGGTCTTCTTTACTCTATAGAAATTGCGTAGTATAAGATTTTATTTTGACACTGCATCGTTCATAGTAACATAGTAAATGACGGCAGATAAAGACCTGAAAGGTCCATCCAGTCTGCCCATAAGTTATACTCATTAAAAAATACATGATTAGATTAACTACTGGTTCAGTTGTTGGTGTTGAGTCAACTGGACTATTGCAATATAGTGTCTAGGCTGTGCATAGTCCAGAATGCAGCGGTTCACTTGATCTATAGATTGAAAAAGTTTGATCATGTGAGTCGTTACTATTGAGAATTGTACTGGCTTCCTGCGGAGGCACGAATTAAATTTAAACTTTGGTTGCCTTTGTTACAAAGTCCTCTTTGGCATGGCACCCACTTATGATTCTGAATTATTTTCCTTTGCTCAATCCAAGCATTCATGCAGTTCACACTGCCTTTTTACTTTTCCATCTGTCAAAGGCTGTCATTACACATAATGCCACCAATCTTTGCTTTCTTATCAGGCAGCTTTCTGGGACAAGGAACTGAAACCTTTGTTATTGAGTTCCACGTCTTACAATCATTTTCGAAAGCAACTGAAGACACATTTGTTCGCAAATTAATCAATTGTCTTTAGTTTGTACTATTTGCTAAATTTTGTAAAACGCATCGAACTTATCAGTTATGCGGTATAAAAATGACTTGTTCTGTTCTGGTTTTTTTTAAAAGAAATTCACAGTAAGAACATAAGAACATAAGAAACGCCCTCACCGGATCAGACCGAGGTCCATCTAGTCCGGCGATCCGCACACGCGGCGGCCCATTTAGGTACTCCTTTTTGGAGACCCGGATTTACCGTATCCCTCAATATGATATGCAAGAAGGTGTGCATCCAACTTGCGTTTGAATCCCAGAACAGTAGTCTCCTCCACAACCTACAATAGGGAGGGGGGGTAATTTTTTGAATTTTCACTAGGTGCTTTGAATGAAAGGAATGTCTTTATTATATGATATATGTGTTATGATATATTGAAGAGTTGGGAGGGAATGGGATAAAATATATTGAGTATGATTAATTATAGAATTTCAAGTGATATATTTAAGTTAAAATGATGTTACACTTGATGTAAGTTATAAAAATGAATAAAGAATTTAATAGAGCTTTCTGTGGCTGTCGACAAACAACAGAAAAAAAAAATTGTTGAAACCAAAAAAAAAAAAGAAATTCACCTTTGAAGGAATATGATTTAAAACCTACATAATCTGCCGATCAATCTTAATTTCTTTAAACATTTGCTTTTACGAAAATGTTCCTGTGATGTTTATTTCATTTCATGGGTAGCCAAGGTGAGGAGAGGCATGTGGAGGGAAACACCATATACTTTTTATGCATAAACCAATCAAACAGAATGTGGTTGGGTTGTAACAAGTGTTTGATGTTTCCATAGGCTGCTGCAGGTGATGTCATCATTGTTGCAGTTGTTCAGGTCACGTCACATCTGGGTATGTGGAACAGACGTTTCAGCCATCATGCTGTGGCTTTCTTCAGGGTGTTCTGTGAGGTCTGCAGTTTGTCTTTATATACAGGGCAGGACTAATTCGTTGAGGGCCCCTAGGCACACAAGTACACTGGGCCCCTCTGCCCCGCCCCACCCTACCATGCGCCCAGGAAGCTGCGTCAGAGGGAAGCTTTGGGCAAGCAGCACTGCTTACAAAATTACAATTCCCGTTGTCTTTCTTACCCACATTGCTTGCTTATCTTACTTTCCGTCAATTGAGGGGGGCGTAGACGCATTGCTGATCGGGGGGGCCCGTGATGCCGATCGGGGGTAGGACTGCATTGCCGATCTATGCTGGAGAGGCCTATCGCCGTTTGGAAAAACAATGTTGATGCCCTCCTTCATCGGGCCCCCGTGACCATTTTGGGCCCTAGGCACATGCCTACTGGGCCTATTGGTTAATCCTGCCCTGTTTATATATAGTGGATCTTCAAACCTAATTGGCTGGGGCTTGAGGTGATTTGGACAGGAAAGTTTGTTGGTCACAAATTTGAATTTTGGTGGGAAAGTTTATTGGTCACAAATTTGAATTTGGGCGGGAAAGTCTGTTGATCACAGTTTTAAGTTCTGGTGGGAAAGAGGCTGAGAACTTTGAGCGGAAGGGAGAAGACGTCTGCCAAACTGCAGACCTTACAGCACACCATGAAGAAAATCATAGCATGATGGCTGAAATATCAGTTCAACCTACCCAGATGCGGCGAGACCCGGACAAGTGCAACAGTCAACAGTGTTTGATATTACAGCCTCCCAAATTTGTGCCTGTTTGTGTTTCCAAGGTTCTGTGCTCTCATTTAATATTTATTTTTGGGAGTGTGTGGCGCAGTGGTTAGAGCTATAGCCTCAGCACCTTGAGGTTGTGGGTTCAAATCCCACGTTGCTCCTTGTGATAAAGTATGAGCCTACCAGGACAGACAGGGAAAAATACTTGAGTACCTGAATGTAAACCACTTAGGCTATAAGTAATATATAAATACTAAATATATATATCTAATATAATAAAGCCCTAAGCGCGCATGCACATTCCCACCTGCGTGCTCCCGTTTACCGTGCGCTGTCAAGCACCGCAGGCTGGAGTGCGCATGCGCGAGAATCCCTCGAGGCGGATGTCAGCTGCGGCGGCTGTCGGCGGCTACAGGCCGCAGCAGCGGCTGTTGGCAGCTGCAGGCCACAGCGGCTGTTGGCGGCTGCAGGCTGCAGCAGCGGGTGCCGGCGGCTGAAGGCCGCTGCGGAGTATTAATTGGAAAATTGGGGAGGGGGAAGCAATGATAAAGGACAGCTGGAGACGGAGGAGGCAGGTAATAGGACAGACAACTATTGAGGAGGAAAAAAAAAAGGAAGTGGGGAGGGAAATAACGCTGCTGCTGCAGCACAGGGAAGTGAGGGGGGGGAGGGAAATGTTGCTGCTGCTGCACAGGGAGCAGGGCGAGAGACAGAAAGACAGACAGCGGGAGGGAGAGAGAAAGAAAGATAGACAGCGGGAGAGAGACAGACAGAAAGAAAGGAAGAAAGACACAGGGGCATGAAGAGAGACAGAAAGACAGATAGACAAAGAGGGACAGGGAGAGAGACAGACAGAAAGAAAGACAGACAGACAGTGGGAGGGAGAGAGACAGAAAGAAAGGAAGAAAGAGACAGGGGCAGGGAGAGAGACAGAAAGAAAGACAGACAGACATATATTCTAGCACCCGTTAATGTAACGTTAATATATATATGTCTGTGCATTTTACCATAAGATTATGATGCCTGATGCAGGCTGCTAAGTGCCAAAACATAGCCCTGTGTTGAGTTGTAGCTTTGTGGTATAACCTGAGAGCTCTTTTAATGCATTTTTAAAATAAAATTATTGTTTGGATCTCTTCAGACCTCTTCCCCCTCCCTTTTTTAGGGGGGAAGACTATTTATCTGGCCCTACTTTTCTGACTGGTTTTACCACTGTGTGGTCTATTGCTTTCATTTTTTTTTTGTTTTCATATACAAAATTTAACATTTCAAAGCTTTAAAACAGAAGATAATGTTTTTCAGTCTTCTTAAGTTCTCTCTAGCTTCCTTTAGTGCTTTTTATACATCCTAGAACAGGGGTGGGGGTAAGGCTGCCAGATTTTCTAATCGGAAAACCCAGACCCCCTCTAGACCCGCCCCCCAGGCCCACCCAGTTCTGCCCTAATCCCGCCCCCAGTCCCGCTCATGTCGGGCAGGGAAGAAGTTCACGCATGCGCAGCTGCCACATGATGACATCACATGCGCGTGCATGTGACATCATCACATGGCATCTGCGCATGTGCGGACTTCCTCCCTGCCCGACACAATTTGAGGAGGCTTTTCAAAACCCGGACAAAGTGTTGGCTTTTGAAAAGCCGTCCAGACCCCTGGACATGTCCTCAAAAGGGGAAATCCGGACGTCTGGTAACCCTAGGTGTGGGTCACCATTTTCCTCAAGGGTCACACCCCATTCAGGTTTTCAAGATTTCCACAATGATTCTCTGGCGCTGTAGCTCTCCAGTTTGTGCACCTGCCCCTTGGTCAGTATGTCTGGGGATCAATGTTGGAGGCCTATCACAAGCCCCACAAGCAGGCTATCCAAAATGCTGCCATTAGGGTATTAACAAACGCCCGTAAAATGAGAATGACACGGTGACAAAATTCATCACCGTTCCCGTCCCCGCAGATAACCGCGGGAAATAATCCCATGTCATTTTCTAGTGTCTATTTCAACCTCAGTCCTTCTACACCAGCATTCTTCAAAGCAAAGCTTGCGGGTCTGTGGTTGTGGCCATTCATACTCTGATTCTTATGTGAGCAAAGGATAATGAAGCCACTGTAACATCACTGATGTGATTGGCTCTTAGGCACCGGTGGAATGAGGCATTATGACATCACAATATCTGCTCTGGATACCAGAGACTGTCTTTCTGTAGTGTCTGTTTCAACCTCGGTCTTTCTACACCAGCATTATTCAAAGCAAAGCTTGCGGGTCAGTGGTTGTGGCCATTCATACTCTGATTCTTCCCTCTTTCCTTAAAGAATGACATGAAGATGGTTTCCCGTGGTTATCCGCGGGGACGGGAACGGTGATGAATTATGTCACCGTGTCATTCTCTATGACCATGTCATTCACTCCTAAAAGATTTTCATTGGCTTCTGATAAAGTCAAGACTAATGCATAAAGCTTTGACTTTAACTTTCAAAGCATTCCGGACAGGGCAACCAGAATATTTAGCTAATCTTTTGATCCCATATAGCAGGAGTAGGGAACTCCAGTCCTCGAGAGCCGTATTCCAGTCAGGTTTTCAGGATTACCCCAATGAGTATGCATGAGATCTATTTGCATGCACTGCTTTCAATGCATATTCATTGGGGAAATCCTGAAAACCCGACTGGAATATGGCTCTCGAGGACCGGAGTTCCCTACCCCTGCCATATAGGCCAGCTAGAAATTTATGTTCCACTAATGGTCATCAATTATTCTTACTTTCAGTCCACTTAGTGAGATTAACCTCTACACGTAATTCTGCCTTTTTTGCTTCTGTGCCTTATTTATGGAATTCGTTGCCATTAGAATTACGTAGTGAACTCTCATATATTAAATTTAGAAGTCTTTTAAAAAATTATCTTTTCGGATTGGCATACTCTTAATTGCTTTTTCTATCAGAGGATATTTACTGTAGTTTAATATTGGTACAATGTTGGGAAAGAGATTTGCAGATTTACAGTTGTTGCTTTTTATAACTGTATTTTAAGTTTTACAATCTTTTTTTCCTATTTTAATTAGAATTTACTTTTTTAATTTATTATTTTCTTTATATTTTATTTTCCTATTGGCTATGGAGTTCCTTTTCTTTTTTGTTTAATATTATGCAAATCACTATGATGATGTATTGAATAGCGGTCTATAAATATTAATAAGCATAAACGTACCCCCTCTTTTACGAACGCATAGTGCGGGTTTTAGCGCCGGCCGAGGCGGTAACTGCTCCGACGCTCATAGAATTCCTATGAGCGTCGTAGCAGTTACCGCTGCTGCCGGCGCTAAAACCCGCGCTATGCGTTCGTAAAAGAGGGGGGAGGATAAAGTTTTACATTTCAAGTTTTATTAAAATTTGTTATAATCACCTATCAGGCAAAATACAGAAATAAAACCTATACAATGTTAAAACCACACTAGCATAATTCCAAACTAACCAAACATACTGGAAGATGGAGGGAAGATGGGGGTGGAATTATGTTCATTATAGGTTAGAAAGACAATCAAGGTAAGAATTAAGGCCAGTACTGGGCAGACTTGCACGGTCTGGGTCTGTGTATGGCTGTTTGGTGGGGGATGGGCTGGGGAGGGCTTCAGTGGCTTGGAGGGTGTAGATGGGCTGGAGATTTTAACGGAGATTTCGGCAGTTGTACCCAAGTACAGTACCGGGTAGAGCTTTGGATTCTTGCCCAGAAATAGCTAAGAAAAAATTTAAAAAACAACTAGGTAACGTGAAGTTGAGGTTATAAGAAAGCTGGTCTCAGCGTGGCTGCACTTTTCAAGGCTGTATTGTTTGTTCCCCTGATGAGCCAAACATTGACGAAACAAGGTCGCTTGTTGGGAAGATTGGAAAAGATGTGACAGCGTTGGAGCTCAAGTCGTCTTTTGTCAGACGGGTGACTTTGCCCTTTTCTAAACCTCAGTTGTTCTGTGAGGGAGTTTTTTTTTTTTGCCAGTGAAAATATGAAAAAGCAGTTTTGATTTGTACCTTTTGGTTCTCTACTGCTACATTAGTCTGAGGCTTTTTCTCTCTCTTTTTGGGTGCATTCTGGGTTTGAAGAGGGGGGGGGTACCTCGGTGCCACATTCCCACAACATTTTAAATCATTATATGAACATATATGTTGTGCGTCCTCGTATAATATAATAAGAAAGCGCAAAACATACAAAGTCGCAATCATTGACCTCAAAGAAACGCTGCAGTGCAGATGATCTGGAACAGCCTGCCATTGGGCCAGATCAACAAAGCTATTGAGAACTTCTCAAAGCAACTGAAGGCCTGTGTTAAAGCTGAGGATGGACAATTTGGGCTAGATTCAGTAACTGGTGTCCAGAAAGATAGGCATCTAAAGTGAGGCGCCTACCACATGTCAATCAATCTTAGGCTTCTATTGTGGAATCGGTGACGGGACTAAAGCGCGCGAGACATCAGCGCGCTGACAATCAAGGGCAGACAATTTGGCGCAAGACACCAGCGCGCTGCGGGAAAACTTACTTTTAAAGAGCTCCGACAGGGGGTGTGCGGGTAACCCCCCACTTTACATCATACTGTTTGCGCTGCCATTGGAAGGGGTGGGGGGTGCAACCCCCACACATTATAGAGAAAACTGAACTTTTCCCGAAAAAATCAGAAAAAGTTCAGTTTTCTCTATAATGGAGGGTTCCAGCTCCCCAACCCCCCCCCCCCCCAATGGCAGTGCAAACAGTATGAAGTAAAGTGTGTGTGTGTGGGGGGGGTTCCCCAATCACACTCTGCTTCGGAGCTCTTTAAAAGTAAGTCTTCTCGCGGCGCACTGGTATCTTGGGCCAAATTGTCTGCGCTCGATTGTCGGCGCGCTGGTGTCCCGCGCGCGAATGATTATGAACCGTGGAATCAAGCTTAGCAGTACCTAACATAAAGCTTAGGTGCCTGTAATAGGGTTACCATATTTTACAAAGGAAAACCCTGGACACATAACCCCGCCCCATTCCGCCTCCAGCCCCACCCAGTTCTGTCTCCGGCCCCACCCACTTCCACCCCCCCAGCAAGCCTCCTCTTTTCTGCGACGAGCTCCGGTCGCGTCTGGAGGGCCTGGAGCATGCGTGGATGTATATGACATCATCCGCGCATGCTCAGAGGCCCTCCATATGTGGCCGGAGTTCATCGGGGCTTTCCAAAACCCGGACAAATGCCTCTAAAACCCAGACAAATGCCTCTAAAAAGAGGACATACTGAGTTTTCCCAGATGTCTGATAACCCTAGCCTGTAATACAGACCAGGATTTTAAAGGCCTAGTGGTGTCTAAGTCACTCCCTAAACCTTTATTATAAGGTGCCACAAGGCACAATTCGATAGGCACCTATATTTTGTAGAATCATGCCTAAGAAGATAGGTGCCTATAGCCCAATTAATTTTTTTTTTTTTTTTCAATTGTGAGCTTGTTAAAGCCAATTTATTAATTAAGATAGGCACTTAACTATAGGTGCCCTATATAGAATTTGCTCCTTTGAGCTTTCATAGTGACTGCAAAATTTTGACACAATGTTAATTGTATCATTTTACTTTGTTTAAGCTCAAATATTTTAATGCACAGAAATCGCTAGGTAGTAACGCTAAAATTTTAGTAACATCAACATAGTTTAAGATAATTAAGGGCTTTTACAAAGGTGCGTTAGGGCCTTAACGCGCGGAATAGCGCACGCTAGCCGCTACTGCCTCCTCTTGAGCAGGCGGTAGTTTTTCGGGTACCACGCGCTAATCCGGTGTGGGCGCTAAAAAATACTAGCGCACCTTTGTAAAAGGAACCCTAAATGTTGTTTAATAGTAAACATGTAATTTTGATGATTGAATAAGTACATAAAATTTCTCATTGAAACTAAAAGCAGTTACCGAGAAAACTGCGAAAAATTGTAGGAGGTTACTTTCATCTTGAAAACCCAACTGGGTTCTGGTTCTCAAGAAACATGGTTGCCCACCCCTGTCCCAGGAGGTACTTTCCATACATACATTACTGCTAGGTTGATTTTTGGCAAATGTAAGTTCGAGCACGTATCTCTTCTCTTGTCTAAACGTCATTGGCTTCCGATAACTTCTAGGGTTTACTTTAAATGCGCCTGTATAGCTTTTAAGGTCCTCTTTGGCATCTGCCCCTCACTAATCTCTTTGTCTTGGAATTCAAAAAGATTTGGTTTCACTAGAACCATCCAAAAGCTTACACTTTCCTTCCCTTCACTGGCAAACTCGGGAAATCATTCCTTTTCAAAATTACTGATCTATGGAATAATATTCCATGACAGTTATGAGATCTGGGCTCCTTTTCAAAATTTCGTAAACATCTGAAAACTTGGCTGTTCCCAAAATTGTAAAATTCATCTATCGTTTCCATTGTAGATTCTATTGTAAACCGAGTTGAGTTCTATTTGTATGGAGATGGCATGGTCTATAAATTTAATGCTAAGAAATTCACGGTCTATAAATTTAATGCTAAGAAATGCAAGGTCATGCATTTGGGCTGCAAAAACCCGAGGGAACGGTACAGTTTAGGGGGTGAAGAACAGTTTAGGAGGTGAAGAACTTATGTGTACGACAGACGTGCGGGACTTGGGTGTGATTGTATGTGATGATCTTAAGATGGCCAAACAGGTTGAAAAGGTGACGGTGAAAGCTAGAAGGATGCTAGGTTGCTTAGGAAGAGGTATGGCCAGTAGGAAAAAGGACGTATTGATGCCCCTGTATAAGACTCTGGTGAGACCTCATTTAGAATATTGTGTACAATTCTGGAGGCCGCACCTTCAAAAAGATATAAAAAGGATGGAGTCGGTCCAAAGGAAGGCTACTAAAATGGTGTGTGGTCTTCATCATAAGGCATATAGGGACAGACTTAAAGATCTCAATCTGTATACTTTAGAGGAAAGGCAAAAGAGGGGAGATATGATAGAGACGTTTAAATACCTACTTAATGTAAATGTGCATAAGTTGAGTCTCTTTAATTTGAAAGGAAATTCTGCAATGAAAGGGCTTAGGATGAAGTTATGAGGTGATAGGCTCCGGAGTACTCTAAGGAAATACTTTTTTACAGATAGGGTGGTAGATGTGTGGAACAGTCTCCCAGAGGAGGTGGTGGAGACAGAGACTGTATCTAAATTCAAGAAAGCCTAGGATAGGCACGTGGGACCTCTCGGAGAGAGAAAGAGACCATGGTTACTGTGGATGGGCAGACTAGATGGGCCATTTGGCCTTTATCTGCCATCATGTTTCTATGTTTCTAAAGTTTAGTTTAGTTTAGGCACAGAGGGGCATGGAACTGGGTCATACCATCTTTGATTTTAAAAATGGATCCAGACCATTGCTAATATTGCTACTACTAAACATTTATATAACCCTATAAAGTGCTGTATAAATACTGAATCCTTTTTGCTATGGGTGACATACCCCCTCCCCCTTTTATGAAACCACGCTAGCGGTTTTTAATGCCGGGTGCCATGCCAAATGCTGCGTGCTGCTCCCGATTCTCATAGAATTCCTATGAGCGTTGGGAGCAGCGCAAGGCATTCAGAACGGCTCCCGACGCTAAAAATCGCTAGCGCGGTTTAATTAAAGGGGGCTATAATCTTTTTATCCAGCAGTAGAATTAACCAATTGCAAAATACTGATCGATGACATTATCACATCAAAGCGTGTCAAATAATCTTATTACTACTATGTAAATGACACCCAGTCTAATTCTGCGTATAAATATTGAAGACACAGTGGATTTTACAGTCTAGTCAACAAGCTATAGATGAATATTAAGAATAGGGTAACCTTGGTGACTGAAGGATCTTTGCCTTCTAGAAGATCTAATAAAGTACAGACAATCCACGAGTTACAGACGTACGACTTGTACTTAAGAACTGGGCAGTATTTCCAGTGGCCTTTATATTAATATATTCCTTGGTAGATGTAACTTCTATCTTGACTCTGCTTGAGTCAATAAGTGGATTCCTAAGAGCCTTTGTTATTTTTTTTAAGTTCATAAAATTTTATTGAAAAAGTGGCTTTGTTATTAATTGCCTGGGCTTTGTTTGTTTGTTGGGTGCAAATGGTTGTGTTTTGTTTTTTAAAGAAAATATATTTTATGGCATTGTAATTTAGTTTTCATTTTAGAATTGTAATTTTATCTTGTATGTTTATTTTTATGGAAACCGCTTTGTATAAAGGCAGTATATACATTTTTTAAAAAAAAAATAAATAAATACACTTGTCCTATAGCAGTTTCAGGAATGATGCATGGCCACATTAAGAACAGTGTGTGGTTGTGCATGCTGTACCTTACAGGGAACGCTGAAAAGGACAGTTGATCCTTTTGTCAGCTGGGAGTAGAGGTAAGCAGCAAGAATCTTAAAATCTACAAGTCCTGAGTTACATACAAATCCGACTTAAGAACAGTTTTAAAAACGTAACTCGTTCTTAACCCGGGGACTGCCTGTATAGAAATAATCAAGCCATTGTGACATCACTGCTGAGGCTGGCTCTTAGGCATTGAAGGAATGAGGCATTATGACATCACAATCTCAGCTCTGGAATGTTGCTACTCTTTGAGTTTCTGCCAGGCACTTGGGACCTGGGTTGACCACTGTTAGAAACAGGATCCTGGGCTTGAGGGACCTTTTGGTCTATCCCAATATGGCAACTCTTATGTTCTTATGTGAGTCGAGTACAGCCAGTCCCCAGGTTACAGATGCCCGGCTTAAGAATGACTCATACTTAAGAACACAGTCATAGCTTCATTGAGCTGTATTTCCAGTGGCAGAGACTCCTACCCTTTTTCCTGCAGCAGGTTCAGGAATGATGCAGGGCCACATTAAGAACAGTGTGTGGTTGTGAATGCTGTACCTTAGAGGTAAACAGCAAGAAGCTTAAAATCTACAAGTTTCGAGTTACATACAAATCCGACTTAAGAACAGCTTGAAAAACGTAACTCGTTCTTAACCCAGGGACTGGCTGTACTTAGATTCCATGCTGCTCACTCCTAGGGATAAGAATTGTCAATAGTGATACAAGAACCTTTCCTCCAGGAACTTATACAATCCTTTTTCTGAAATCCAGCTACACCCTCCAGCAAAGAATTCCAGAGATTAATTGTGCTCCGGATGAAAATATATTTTTTCCTATTTATGTTAAATGTTCTACTTACTAACTTTATGGCATGTTCCCCCAATCTTTGCACTTTTTGAAAGCGTAAAAAGCCACATTAAAAAATGAAACACAATTTGCATTTCTTAGTGTTATATAGTAACTAAGTAACCGCAACGGGTTACGTTACTTGAATAAAAAGTACAGGAAACATTTGTTAATTTTACTTTTACCGAAGCAATCATTTCTCCAGTTTTAATACTTTTTCTCAGTTACATGTGATGTAGTTAAAAGTAAAAAACTGAAAAGAGGAAGCAAGAGGTAAGTGTGACGATTATCCAGTATGCTAAATGGAGCTGAAAATGGGAACAGAATTTTGCCAATACAAATCTTGTCGTGCGATCAACAGTGAATCATCTCCTGTTCAGGGAACAGCCTATGAAAACAGTGGGGGGTTGCCTGTGTTTGTTGAACTGTGATGAGTTGGGTCACTTTGAAGCAAAAGCCGGTTGCAATTTTTGATGAACAGACATATGTCCCAACCACAACAAACTGTTGGTCATCCCGTCAAACGTACATTAAGGAATGCCCAATGGATTGATGAAGTCTCTTCTCTGGCCTTAAGAAGATTAAAGGGTTCTTCTCTCACATTTGGCACTCATACATTAGTTCTTGAAGATATTCATATGGAGGTTAACAGCATAGGCATTGGAACGGGGGAGGCCACAAAGGCCATCCCCCCCCCCCCAAAAAAAAAATTTTTGCAGATGAAGGTCAGAAGAGTTATCTATAATAATAAAATGCTAAGCGTGCATGCGCACTCTTACCGCGTGCTTCCCTGATCCGTCGGGTTGTGGTGGTAGGAGTGCGCATGCGTGCCAGACAAGCCTCCCTGCTCTTCACCTCTCCACCTTGCGCGGCTGCAGAAACGGCCCCACATTCGCGGCTTCAGGCTCACTTAATCCCTTGCCACCCCCCCCTTCCCTTCCCGCGATCCGACCGGCTCACTTACTTCCTTGCCGCCCCCCGTTCCCACGATCCGACCGGCTCACTTAGTCCCTAGCTGCTCCCCCTTCCCTTCCCGCGATCCGACCGGCTCACTTAGTCCCTTTCCGCCTCCCCCTTCCCTTCCCGTGGTCCCGACTCCAAACCTGCCAACTCCAGCAGCGTCTGCAGCACTGTACACACGCTGCTTCGGGGCCTTCTACTGCCCTGATTTTCTCTGGCACGTCCCTGATGATGTCATCAGAAACGCGGCAGAGCAAATCAGGGCAGTAAAGGCCCCAAAGCAGCGTGTGTACAGTGCTGCAGACACTGCTGGAGTCGCAGGTTTGTCGGGACCACAGGAAGGGAAGGGGGGGGGGTGGAAAGGGACTAAGGGAGCCGGCCAGACCGCGGGAAGGGAAAGGGGGTGTAGGGGAAAAGCTGCTGCTGCACAGGGAAGTAGTGTGGGGGGAGAGAAATGGAGGGGGAGGGAATGCTGGTTAATAATAGGAGACATAGAAAAAAAATAAACCCACATACAGCAGCCAAAGAGATAGACAGAAGGTGACAGTCAAAAAACCACACAGAAAAACAGGGGTCTAAAGAGACAGATTTAAAGAAGAAAACCCCCCCAAAAAAACAACTTTGGATAAGGAGAGAGAGAGACAAACAGAAAAAAAACACACACAGAAAGACAGGGGGCTACAGAGACAGATTAAAAGAGACAGACACCAAAACAAAGACAGACAGACATACAGCGGCCAAGGAGAGAGAAAGAGAGAGACAGAAAGAAAGAAAGAAAGACAGACACACAAATCTATTCTAGCACCCGTTAATATAACGGGCTTAAAGACTAGTAATTATAATAATAATATAGCTTTATTTATATCCCGTCCTACCTTTTCAGTTCAAGACGGTATACAACAAGAGATGCTGTAAGGACAGCGAGGTTACATCAGATCAGAAAGAATCAGGAAAGAGTGGGAGACAGTTGAGTGACCGAGGGTGGTAGGGTGGGAACAGGGGGCGAGTAAGAAGAGGTAAGAGAAGAGCGGAATTGAAGGATCAGATAAATTTGCCGAATAAGTGGGTTTTTAATGATTTTCTGAATGAATGATATGTGGGTGCCTTCAGGATTAGGTCGCTTAAGGTGTTGTTTCAGATCCCTGCTTGGAAGGAGAGTGTCCTGTTGAGGAATCTATTGAATTTGCATCCTTTGGGAGAAGGAAATGTGAACAGTAAAGTACTGTGAGAGAGGCGGAGTTTGTCCTGTAGGGTGAGGTGTTTCAGGAGGTAGGTGGGTGCGGTGCCGAGGAGGGTCTTGAAGCAAAGCAAACCAAATTTGAAGATTATTCTGGCCTCGATAGGTAGCCAGTGGGGTTTCTTGTAGTATGGGGTGATGTGGTCGGATTTTTTCAAGCCAAAGATTAGTCGAATGGATGTGTCCTGGATGAGTCTCAGTTTCTTGATGGTTTTCTTGCAAGATCCTAGGTAGATCATGTTGCAGTAATCCAATGAGCTCAGGATTAGAGATTGGACCAACAGTCTGAATGATGTGAAGTCGAAGTTTTAGTGTATGCAGTTTCCATAACAAGTGGAAGCATTTTTTGATTAGGATGTTGGTATGGGCTTCGAATGTCAGTTGCTGATCTAGAGTGACACCTAGGATTTTGGTGGTAGACTCCCCACCTACCTCCTCCCTGGCCCCCTGTCATTTTAAATCTTCGGCCAGCCGGCAGCGGCAACAAGTGAGCCTGTTGCCATCAGCGTGTCCCAGAAGTCTCCATTCTGCAGTGTCCCGCCTTCGTGAGAACAGGAAGTTGCTGCTGAACGAAGACTTCCGGGGCAGGCAGACGGCAGCGGGCTCATTCACTGCCGCTGAGAGCTACCTGAAGATTTTAAATGACGGCAGTCAGTCGGGGAGGAGGTTGGCGGTGGAGCCGAAAGCTGGAGAGAGAGGTCTAGGGTGGAGCTTTTGGCCCCCCCTCCCCTCCACCAAACAATAAAGCTTTCCATTGCCTATGGGTTATCAACAAACAAAAATGTGTTAGAACATTGATTCCAACTTTGTGAATGCCTTTTCTGAAGTTTGACAAGCTTGATAATGAAGATAAAGGCGAAGACGCAAGAGATGAATTAGACAGCATTACTTCTAATGCAGAAGGTAATAACCATGATGATGATAAAGCATTCTATCCTATAAGGAAATCAAATGTTTCAGCAGAGATTTCCTTGATTGATACCTGAAGAGCCAGTCAGACAATATGAGTAATACTGTAGCCTGGCCTGATTTGAAGGAACTTTCTATTACACTGATCATGCCAATTCCTGCTAATGTACTGGCTGAACAATTTGTAGCTCTGCTGGTTTAATAAATGACTGACAAAGACATCCACATGAGTGAGGGTCGTTTTCCAAAATTTAGCATTCTTTATAGAAAACTGGACTGAGTGGTAGAGCAATATAGTTGTTGGGATAAAAAAGTTAACAGTCCTTCGGGTGGGGGGTGCGAGCGGTCCTTCGGAAAGGAGAGTCGGGGTGGGCGAAAGGAGAGTCGGGGCGGCGAGAGGAGAGTCGGGGCGGCATGCGCGGTATACGCGTGTGCGCGCTATAGTAAAAAATTTTTACAGAAATTTCTGTTCCCCGCGCGCTATACCCGTGTGTGCGTTTTACACGGGTGCGCGGTATATGGTATATGGGTGAAAATACGGTAGATCAGGGTTCTTTTCTTTTTCTTGGTTTTGGAACTATTTGACAACTTGTTTCCTCCTTGTTTGTCTTTTAGGTATTCTTGACTAGAAATGTTATGTTTTGCCTGATCTCTTGCAGATTTTAAGAATAAATGGGATGCCCATGTGGGATCCCTGCGAGGTTTAAGATAAGGAAATTGGGTCATTGGGGCATAGACAGGGGGTGGGTAGGCGGAGTGGGCGGACTTGATGGGCTATGGCCCTTTTCTGCCGTCATCTTCTATGTTTCTATTTGAGCATTTACTGTAGTCATGGTACTTTTCCTTTTTAGGCAAGAAGCATTAGATCAGGCAATAAGGGGGAAATTCCGTATAGGACTACGGTCTCAGCAGCTGCCTAAGAAGCAGCTGAGAATGGCAGACTGGTGTCCTATTCAGAATCGCAACTGCCCTAATGGACAGACGCCTAACCCCCACCTAACCACCCTGATTCTCTAACTGGCACCCATGGCATAGGCGCTTTATCCCTTACCCATCGGCTGATAGTGGCAAGGAAATCTTCCTGTCATGATCAGCTGAGCAGCGGCAGCAAGGAACCCAAGACCCTCCCCCCTGTGAAGTCAGCCAGAAGGAGGGATGCCCATTCCCTTCTGCCGCCACCCCCGAAACCCCCTGTGAAAGACTGCAGCAGGAGGGTTGCCTTAGGCATCTGGCCAATCAGAGTCTTAGGCCACTCCCACTGCATCCCAGGGTACACTGGGAAGGAGGACTAAGACTCTGGTTGGCCAGATATGGGAGGGGCCTTAGGCATCTGGGCCAATTGGAGCCTTAGGCCCCTCCCTGGTGCATCCCAGAATGCACCGGGAAGGGGAAGACCTACCATTTTGAAGTGGCAGGCCTACCAGCCGGAGGATGTATACATCCTTCTAGCCAGACTTTCATCTTAAAAGGTATGTGGATGCATGTGGGGAGCTGGGAGGTGCTAGGGAGATCTACTGGTTAGGGGGGGTGCCGGGGGTCTACAAGTGTGTGGGTGGGTGTAGGGGACTTTGGAGGAGGGTGTTACCGGGTTGGGGGAAGTTCCGGGAAGGTGGCGGCAGTAGGGAGTGGGCATCTATTCTGCCGAATAATTTGTTGGAGGTTCAGGGATGGCAGTGAGAGGGAAGGGGCATCTCTCCTGCTGGCCACCTTCACGGCGCGGGGGGGGGGGGGGGGTCCCTGCCATGGCTGCTCAGCTGATCATGGCAAGGAGGTTTCCTTGCTTTGATCAGCTCAGCAGCCGCGTCTACTTGAAATGTAGCTCAGCATTTTGCTGGCCTACATTTCAGGCATCTGTCACTTAAGCTCTATCGCTTCAGCTCACCCAAGGCCACTTCTGAGTGAAACCAAAGCCACGCCCAGCCTCCGGCGAGCTTAGGTGTCCTTTCATGTCTCCCTGTCCCCACCAAGACGGCATCCAGGATGGTCTGCTCCTTTACGATGCCACTGCTTCCATAGTTTCCATTCATCCGCTCCTCCATTCCCTACTTGATAAACATAGTGAAGTGTAAATGGAGCTTGAAATATCTTTCTGCAGGCGTAGTCTAGGAGAGAGCAAGCTAAGTTCTTTTTCTCTGTGTAAGTGATAGGTCCAGGCCTTAGATCCTATAAAAAAAAAATAAAAAAATCCTGTGTTAATTATACCCTCTGCCTCACCACAAACACTCTGGGGTGACGATACAGTCTTTGCCTCTCCATTTTTGAGAAGGCAAGGTATATAATGTGCGTGAAAGACTATAAGTCATGCAGCCAGACTGCGTTTTTCTTCAACCATTCGGTAGCTTTTCTTTCTGCCTCTTGTCCTCTGCTGTCCTAAAGACACCAATAAATCACTTATATGGAGGACAGGCTGATTCATTGTGTATTTCCAATTTTATGCACAGTTAATTTGGCAAATAATTCATAGCCCTTGTCAGGCTAACTCAATATTTTTAGTTTCAATTTCTTGATCTGAGGAAGCACACACCAGCAGTATCATGCACGTGCTTTTTTTAACCCTGTATTTTCACAATCCTCCTTTGCTTTTCAGCTCAGCTGGAACCAGCCTTCCATAAAAACATAACAATTGCCCTACTGGGACAGACCAAAAGTCCATCAAACCCAGTAAGCTGTTTCCAACAGTGGCCTACCCAGGTCCCAAGTGCCTGGCAGAAACCCAAAGAGCAGCAACATTCCAAAGCTGAGATTGTGAAGTCATAATGCCTCATTCCACCAATGCCTAAGATCCAGCTTCAGCAGTGATGTCACAATGGCTTGGTTTCCTTTTACTTGTACCCATTTGCTAGATGTATTTGCCTCTTTTGAAACAAAAAGTGTCAAGAGACATGTGGAATAAGTGTAAGTTTCATGGCTCCACATCATTCTCTTCTTGGTTGGGCTGAGAACTGTTCAGCGGCCCCTCGTACTGTGATGTCATAATGCCTCATTCCACCAATGCCTAAGAGCCAACTTCATCGGTGATGTCACAATGGCTCAGTTTCCCTATTTGCTTTATGCAAATGCCTCATTTGAAACAAAAAGTGTCAAGAGACATGTGGAATAAGTGTAAGTTTCATGGCTCCACATCATTCTCTTCTTGGTTGGGCTGAGAACTGTTCAGCGGCCCCTCGTATTGTGATGTCATAATGCCTCATTCCACCAATGCCTAAGAGCCAACTTCATCGGTGATGTCACAATGGCTCAGTTTCTCTATTTGCTTTATGCAAATGCCTCATTTGAAACAAAAAGTGTCAAGAGACATGTGGAATAACGTGTAAGTTTCATGGCTCCACATCATTCTCTTCTTGGTTGGGCTGAGAACTTTTCAGTGGCCCCTTGTGATACCTGAGAATTGGAAGGAGGCCAATGTAGCACCAGTTACTAAAAAGGGTTCCAGGTGTAATCTGGGAAAGTACAGGGGTGTCTGTCAAATTGTTTACAAAACTTCAGCTGTTCCAAAATACCACTGCTAAATTACTTTTTAGTTCTTATAAAGAGCTTCCTTCTTTGATGATTAAAGTGCATTATTTACCATTTCAAGTGTGGATAATATTTAAAGTCGCTTGTTTGGTTTTCAAGATGTGGAACCATCTCACATCACATGTATTTATTGATTAATCTCTCACTCATAACCTGGGGTCCTTGTCGTCTCTGACCTGACGGTATCTTAAGAAAATAAGAATAGCCTTACTGGGTTGGACCAACGGTCCATCAAGCCCAGTAGCCCATTCTCATGGTGGCCAATCCAGGTCACCGATACCTGGCAAAACCCCAAAGTAACAATATTCCAGCATCTCAAAGAATAGCAAGATTCCGGAACCCCCAATGAGAGCAACATACCAGAGCTGAGATTGTGATGTCATAATGCCTCATTCCACAGTGCCTCAGAGCCAACCTCATCAGTGATGTTACAATGGTTCAATTGTCCTATACTTGGCTCACGTAAGAGCATAAGAATACCCATACTGGGTCAGACCAATGGCCAATCTAGCCCAGTAGCCCATTCTCACGGAGACCAATCCAGGTCACTAGTACCTGGCCAAAACCCAAGGAGTAGTAACATTCCATGCTACCGATCCAGGGCAAGCAGTGGCTTCTTCCATGTCTTTCTCAATAATAGACTATGCACTTTTCCTCCAGGAACTTGTCCAAACGTTTCTTAAAACCAGCTATCCTCTCTTACTCCAACCTCTGGCTAATTCTTCCAATAGCAAAAGGTATTTTCTATAAGTTTATTTCCCAGCAATATAGAGTTGGTTCTCTTGGACCACTTGGGATTAGGTAGGATATAAGTGAATAGAATAGAACTGTGAGCCTGATTTTGGTGTTTGGCAAAATGGTTGAAGCTACAGTATACTAAACAAACTTACGGATCGTGTGGATAGATGCCGCTTAATGCTTCAGGATGGTACCCTTCTCCTCTACTGCCACCTCCCATCTCCGTCCCTTCTCTCTTGCTTTGCCACATGCCTGGAACAACCTCTCTGGGCTCATTTACATCAGGCTCCGTCTCTAGCGGTATTCAAAGCCAGACTGAAAGCCCCCTTATTTGAAGCTGTGTTTATATCCTACATATCTGTCTATCATCCCCTCAATAGTCCTCTCCCATCTTTCCAACCCCCTCTAATTCCCTTCATGAGCACTAAGCCCAGACTCCCCTTTGGCCTATGTGATTCCACCTACATGAGCACTATGTTCTGATGCCCCTTTTGCCCTTCTTGTCTGTCAATTACATTGTAAGCTCTTCTGAGCAGGGACTGTCTCTTGCGTATACAATGTGTAGCACTGCCTGCGTCTGGTAGCGCTATAGAAATAATAAAAATTGTTCTTGCTTTACCTTACCAATTGCTATCCAATATCCTATTTTTTTTTTTTTTTTTTTGAAAGTATAAGAAAGCAAGTGGACCAATTTGAGCCTGCTTCCCGTTATTGTGTAGCACCATTTTATAGCGACGCTGCATGGGGGGCAGGGAAGGAGCAGGGGCGGGAAGAGAGGAGGACCCCCATTCCTCTCTTACTGTGCCTCTCCCTACACGTTTATCTAGTATGCTCCTGATGTTCCCACAAAGGCAGATACCCCTTTGTCAGTTTGACTTTTAGTCGAGTTACCAGATTTTACGACGTACAAACCCAGGCACCTGGCACTGCCCCATTCCTCCCCCAGCTGGTGTCTTGTTCCACCTCTAGCCACGCCCTGTTCTGCCTCCAGCCCTGCCCCACCTTGTTATTCCCCGCCCCCCACCAAAGCCTCGTCTTTCTTCTCCGATCTCCGGGCCATGTCTGGAGGGTCTCCGAGCCTGCGCGGATGCAAGTGATCTCATCCGTGTATGCTCAGAGGCCCTACAGAATAGAGAGTTGCGTGGGGACAGAAATCCCACCCGTCCCCATCAGGATCCTCTCTGTCCCCACCCGTCCCTGCCAGGATCCTCTCTGTCCCCACCCATCCCCGCAAGGAATTACCTCAATTCCCGCCCATCCCCATAAAAAGCAGCAATTACTTCTGACAGGATCATCAATTCCTTTGTTTCTTTTGCTGTTTTCCTTGTGGAATCTCTTTGGTGGAATCCTTTTTTTGTTTTCTGTTCAGGTAATTAACTTATAAACCCCCTCTTTTACTAAGGCTGACGTGTCCATTATATTATATGGACGAACCCTGCTTCCAAAGCCTTCCACCCCCGTGGGAGTCCCGTGGGCCAGAGGGGGGTTCCGGTGGGAGTCCCGTGGGTTAGGGGGGGATTCCCGCGGGGGGTCGCACGATTCCCGCAATCCCCATTCCCGTGCAGACCTCTACTCCAGAAGTGGCCAGAGGAAAGAGCTTTCTAAAACCCAAACATACTACTGGGTTTTGGAAAGTCTGTCCAGGCACCCAGACTGTCTGGTAACTCTAAATTTTAGAGTGAGGGGGGCAAAAAACTCTAGGGTATTAACGGGCAACCTTCCTAATTCCTCCAGTCGAGTACTGCTCATGGGAGAAGTTTATCAAAAACTAAACATGTCTGGTAGCAGGCCTAACACCTGACATTAATCTGTTAAGACATTGACATCGATTCCCCTTCTGCAATGGGGGGGGGAGGGGTATTTTCTAGGCATACCCTATTCTCACCTAAAACACATCTGGGTCCCGTCCCCTTGCCATTTATATGCATGTGTGCTTTTGATGTACCTATCCTGGCTTTTTATAAAGGGAACCTAGATGTTTACACATCAGTTTATGCACATCTCATAAGTGAGTACGCTGTCTAAAAATAGTGTATTTGGATTTTCAGAAGGTATTTATCAAAGACTCATGAGGAAATGAAAGACTCATGGAATTGGAACCTTTTTTGGATTGCAACTGGCTACCAGACAGGAAACAGAGAATAGAAAACTAAATAGTTATCTTCATGGAAAAGGGTCACTAGTGGAGTGCCACAAGGATCTGTACTGAAACCCTGGTATTTAACTTATTCATAAACAATCTGGAAATAAGAGCAATAATAATAATAATAACTTTATTTTTCTATACCGCCACAATCTTGCGACTTCTAGGCGGTTTACATTCAAGAGAGCTGGACATTCAGCGAGTTACAATATGCAGATATTTAGAGGAAATACAGAGTACATCAACTTTAAGAATGAGAAAGTATAACGTGTACAGTACGCTAAGACATTTTCGAGAGGACCTGCTAGGAAAAGGTCGCGAATTACAAAAATACATCGAAAAATTACAATACCGTATACAGTTTAGGAATTTTTAGAGGGGCATATTAGAAGATATGTCCCGGATTGCAAAATACGGTTTGTGTAGTGATGTGATCAGATTTGCAGATGACACGACATTGTTCAAAGTCATTAAAATGGCAGAGGATTATGAGGATTTGCAGAAGGATCTTATGAGACTGGACACCGGGCAGATAAAATTCAGTATAGATAATTAATAGATCTGAAATCCAAAACAGCGTATTCTAAAAATGAAATTCAGGGAAAAGTGAATCAAAGTAAAATAAAGGGAAAACAGAGACCGTTGTTTCCTATTTACCCTCAGTTAGGGGACTAGATTATTATTCCCTAAAACTGTGTTTTCTTTGATTTTAGATCTGAAATGTTACTCTAAAAGAATTACAAGTTAATTTGCTCTCCCTTTGAGATCTCTCCAGTAGAGGCCCTCAGACTGTTCAGGATGAGAGACCCTGTTGGCATCTATTATATCAACACAGGCCTCGCTGGATAGTAATGAGCAACCCATAGTGGCACCAGCTGTGCCACAAATCATCGGTTTTTCTGTTTTTTAGCAAAACTTCTTATTCCTTAATGACCCCCTCTGCTCCCCACCACCTGTGCAGAGCAGCCGGCCCGATCGCAATATGTGCGGCCAGCTGTCAAAGGACAGGAGGGAGAGGCGCAGTGTAACGAGACTCCGAATGTCACCAGAAGCACAGAATGATAGACTGCGCATCACTCTGGGGCTCGATTCTCTGCTTCCACGCTGAGTTTGCCTTAAAGGTGGCGAACAGCTGTATTTGAAAAGAGATTAAAGTTAGTCTGTCGCTCCCTCTCCATTTCAACTGATCGCCCACAAAGCCATTTGCCATATTGCCAGGGAGCTAACAAGCGCTTCTCATATATGCCGTTCCTGGTTTTTCTTCTTTGATTATCACTGAGCGACAAATTTTAACTTTTTTTCCGGGGCAAGAAAAAAATGAGGTTTGTTTTGTAGAATTTGGCCACCTGTGTTTGAAAATAGCCTCAGTTTTCTCCTATCACGTATAGTTTTTGAGCAAATCGCAAATATTTATAGCATGAGAAGTCATAATGTAACGCATTGCGCCGATTTAAGAGTTCCTATAGATCTTATTTTCTAGAATCGTTTTGCTGTTGAAGTGCGTTTATAAATGAGATTAGGAGAATCTCTAATTAATGACCAACAATAGGCGGCCAGCGCTGATGAATTCCATCTGCCCTGATATCGTTTCTCCATTGTAGCAATGTCCTGGTGAAACCTTTCCCCGTGCTCATCACTAACATTTCCAAGATTATCGGGGGGAAAAATCCAGATGGAAGTGGAGAAAATGAATTTTTAGTGACATGTTGCATTTGGGATCACACAATGCTTTAAGCGTCGTCGCCACCATTTGGACTTAGGGCTCCTTTTACGAAGCCGCGGTAGTGGCTTTAATGCGCGTGACTTTTAATCACGCGCTACCCACCCGCTAGCCAGAAATCTACCGCCTGCTCAAGAGGAGGCAGTAGCGAGAGTTTGGGGCAGCAGGAGACATCGGGGCTGACAGGAAGAGTTTGGGGCAGCAGGAGAGTTCGGGGCTGACAGGAAGAGTTTGGGACAGCAGGAGAGTTCGGGGCTGACAGGAAGAGTTTGGGGAAGCAGGAGAGTTCGGGGCTGACAGGAAGAGTTTGGGACAGCAGGAAAGTTCGAGACTGGCAGGAAGAGTTTGGGACAGCAGGAGACATCGGGGCTGACAGGAAGAGTTTGGGGCAGCAGGAGAGTTTGGGGCTGACAGGAAGAGTTTGGGACAGCAGGAGAATTCAGGGCTGACAGGAAGAGTTTGGGGCAGCAGGAGTTTGGGGCTGACAGGGAGAGTTTGGGACAGCAGGAGAGTTCGGGGCTGACAGGAAGAGTTTGGGGCAGCAGGAGACATCGGGGCTGACAGGAAGAGTTTGGGGCAGCAGGAGAGTTCGAGACTGGCAGGAAGAGTTTGGGACAGCAGGAGACATCGGGGCTGACAGGAAGAGTTTGGGACAGCAGGAGAGTTCGGGGCTGACAGGAAGAGTTTGGGACAGCAGGAGAGTTCGGGGCTGACAGGAAGAGTTTGGGACAGCAGGAGAGTTCGGGGCTGACAGGAAGAGTTTGGGGCAGCAGGAGAGTTCGGGGCTGACAGGAAGAGTTTGGGACAGCAGGAAAGTTCGAGACTGGCAGGAAGAGTTTGGGACAGCAGGAGAGTTCGGGGCTGACAGGAAGAGTTTGGGGCAGCAGGAGAGTTTGGGGCTGACAGGAAGAGTTTGGGACAGCAGGAAAGTTCGAGACTGGCAGGAAGAGTTTGGGGCAGCAGGAGAGTTCGGGGCTGACAGGAAGAGTTTGGGGCAGCAGGAGAGTTTGGGGCTGACAGGAAGAGTTTGGGACAGCAGGAAAGTTCGAGACTGGCAGGAAGAGTTTGGGGCAGCAGGAGAGTTCGGGGCTGACAGGAAGAGTTTGGGGCAACAGGAGAGTTCGGGGCTGACAGGAAGAGTTTGGGGCAGCAGGAGAGTTCGGGGCTGACAGGAAGAGTTTGATGCGGCAGGAGAGTTCAGGGCTGACAGGAAGAGTTTGGGGCAGCAGCAGAGTTCGGGGCTGACAGGAAGAGTTTGGAGCAACAGGAGAGTTTGGGCTGACAGGAAGAGTTTGGGGCAGCAGGAGAGTTTGGGCTGACAGGAAGAGTTTGGGGCAGCAGGAGAGTTTGGGCTGACAGGAAGAGTTTGGGACAGCAGGAGAGTTCGGGGCTGACAGGAAGAGTTTGGGGCAGCAGGAGTTTGGGGCTGACAGGGAGAGTTTGGGACAGCAGGAGAGTTCGGGGCTGACAGGAAGAGTTTGGGGCAGCAGGAGACATCGGGGCTGACAGGAAGAGTTTGGGGCAGCAGGAGAGTTCGAGACTGGCAGGAAGAGTTTGGGACAGCAGGAGAGTTCGGGGCTGACAGGAAGAGTTTGGGGCAGCAGGAGACATCGGGGCTGACAGGAAGAGTTTGGGGCAGCAGGAGAGTTCGAGACTGGCAGGAAGAGTTTGGGACAGCAGGAGAGTTTGGGGCTGACAGGAAGAGTTTGGGGCTGACAGGAAGAGTTTGGGACAGCAGGAGAGTTCGAGACTGGCAGGAAGAGTTTGGGACAGCAGGAGACATCGGGGCTGACAGGAAGAGTTTGGGACAGCAGGAGAGTTCGGGGCTGACAGGAAGAGTTTGGGACAGCAGGAGAGTTCGGGGCTGACAGGAAGAGTTTGGGGCAGCAGGAGACATCGGGGCTGACAGGAAGAGTTTGGGACAGCAGGAAAGTTCGAGACTGGCAGGAAGAGTTTGGGACAGCAGGAGACATCGGGGCTGACAGGAAGAGTTTGGGGCAGCAGGAGAGTTCGGGGCTGACAGGAAGAGTTTGGGACAGCAGGAAAGTTCGAGACTGGCAGGAAGAGTTTGGGGCAGCAGGAGAGTTCGGGGCTGACAGGAAGAGTTTGGGGCAGCAGGAGAGTTTGGGGCTGACAGGAAGAGTTTGGGGCAGCAGGAGAGTTTGGGGCTGACAGGAAGAGTTTGGGACAGCAGGAAAGTTAGAGACTGGCAGGAAGAGTTTGGGGCAGCAGGAGAGTTCGGGGCTGACAGGAAGAGTTTGGGGCAGCAGGAGAGTTTGGGGCTGACAGGAAGAGTTTGGGACAGCAGGAAAGTTCGAGACTGGCAGGAAGAGTTTGGGGCAGCAGGAGAGTTCGGGGCTGACAGGAAGAGTTTGGGGCAACAGGAGAGTTCGGGGCTGACAGGAAGAGTTTGGGGCAGCAGGAGAGTTCGGGGCTGACAGGAAGAGTTTGATGCGGCAGGAGAGTTCAGGGCTGACAGGAAGAGTTTGGGGCAGCAGCAGAGTTCGGGGCTGACAGGAAGAGTTTGGAGCAACAGGAGAGTTCAGGGCTGACAGGAAGAGTTTGGGGCAGCAGGAGTTTGGGGCTGACAGGGAGAGTTTGGGACAGCAGGAGAGTTCGGGGCTGACAGGAAGAGTTTGGGGCAGCAGGAGACATCGGGGCTGACAGGAAGAGTTTGGGGCAGCAGGAGAGTTCGAGACTGGCAGGAAGAGTTTGGGACAGCAGGAGACATCGGGGCTGACAGGAAGAGTTTGGGACAGCAGGAGAGTTCGGGGCTGACAGGAAGAGTTTGGGACAGCAGGAGAGTTCGGGGCTGACAGGAAGAGTTTGGGACAGCAGGAGAGTTCGGGGCTGACAGGAAGAGTTTGGGGCAGCAGGAGAGTTCGGGGCTGACAGGAAGAGTTTGGGACAGCAGGAAAGTTCGAGACTGGCAGGAAGAGTTTGGGACAGCAGGAGAGTTCGGGGCTGACAGGAAGAGTTTGGGGCAGCAGGAGAGTTTGGGGCTGACAGGAAGAGTTTGGGACAGCAGGAAAGTTAGAGACTGGCAGGAAGAGTTTGGGGCAGCAGGAGAGTTCGGGGCTGACAGGAAGAGTTTGGGGCAGCAGGAGAGTTTGGGGCTGACAGGAAGAGTTTGGGACAGCAGGAAAGTTCGAGACTGGCAGGAAGAGTTTGGGGCAGCAGGAGAGTTCGGGGCTGACAGGAAGAGTTTGGGGCAACAGGAGAGTTCGGGGCTGACAGGAAGAGTTTGGGGCAGCAGGAGAGTTCGGGGCTGACAGGAAGAGTTTGATGCGGCAGGAGAGTTCAGGGCTGACAGGAAGAGTTTGGGGCAGCAGCAGAGTTCGGGGCTGACAGGAAGAGTTTGGAGCAACAGGAGAGTTTGGGCTGACAGGAAGAGTTTGGGGCAGCAGGAGAGTTTGGGCTGACAGGAAGAGTTTGGGGCAGCAGGAGAGTTTGGGCTGACAGGAAGAGTTTGGGACAGCAGGAGAGTTCGGGGCTGACAGGAAGAGTTTGGGGCAGCAGGAGTTTGGGGCTGACAGGGAGAGTTTGGGACAGCAGGAGAGTTCGGGGCTGACAGGAAGAGTTTGGGGCAGCAGGAGACATCGGGGCTGACAGGAAGAGTTTGGGGCAGCAGGAGAGTTCGAGACTGGCAGGAAGAGTTTGGGACAGCAGGAGAGTTCGGGGCTGACAGGAAGAGTTTGGGGCAGCAGGAGACATCGGGGCTGACAGGAAGAGTTTGGGGCAGCAGGAGAGTTCGAGACTGGCAGGAAGAGTTTGGGACAGCAGGAGAGTTTGGGGCTGACAGGAAGAGTTTGGGGCTGACAGGAAGAGTTTGGGGACAGCAGGAGAGTTCGAGACTGGTAGGAAGAGTTTGGGACAGCAGGAGACATCGGGGCTGACAGGAAGAGTTTGGGACAGCAGGAGAGTTCGGGGCTGACAGGAAGAGTTTGGGACAGCAGGAGAGTTCGGGGCTGACAGGAAGAGTTTGGGGCAGCAGGAGACATCGGGGCTGACAGGAAGAGTTTGGGACAGCAGGAAAGTTCGAGACTGGCAGGAAGAGTTTGGGACAGCAGGAGACATCGGGGCTGACAGGAAGAGTTTGGGGCAGCAGGAGAGTTCGGGGCTGACAGGAAGAGTTTGGGACAGCAGGAAAGTTCGAGACTGGCAGGAAGAGTTTGGGGCAGCAGGAGAGTTCGGGGCTGACAGGAAGAGTTTGGGGCAGCAGGAGAGTTTGGGGCTGACAGGAAGAGTTTGGGACAGCAGGAAAGTTCGAGACTGGCAGGAAGAGTTTGGGGCAGCAGGAGAGTTCGGGGCTGACAGGAAGAGTTTGGGACAACAGGAGAGTTCGGGGCTGACAGGAAGAGTTTGGGACAGCAGGAGTTTGGGGCTGACAGGAAGAGTTTGGGACAGCAGGAGACATCGGGGCTGACAGGAAGAGTTTGGGGCAGCAGGAGAGTTCGGGGCTGACAGGAAGAGTTTGGGGCAGCAGGAGAGTTCGGGGCTGACAGGAAGAGTTTGGGGCAGCAGGAGAGTTCAGGGCTGACAGGAAGAGTTTGGGGCAGCAGCAGAGTTCGGGGCTGACAGGAAGAGTTTGGAGCAACAGGAGAGTTTGGGCTGACAGGAAGAGTTTGGGGCAGCAGGAGAGTTTGGGCTGACAGGAAGAGTTTGGGGCAGCAGGAGAGTTTGGGCTGACAGGAAGAGTTTGGGGCAGCAGGAGACATCGGGGCTGACAGGAAGAGTTTGGGGCAGCAGGAGAGTTCGGGGCTGACAGGAAGAGTTTGGGGCAACAGGAGAGTTAGGGGCTGACAGGAAGAGTTTGGGGCAGCAGGAGAGTTCGGGGCTGACAGGAAGAGTTTGGGGCAACAGGAGAGTTAGGGGCTGACAGGAAGAGTTTGGGGCAGCAGGAGAGTTCGGGGCTGACAGGAAGAGTTTGGGGCAACAGGAGAGTTCGGGGCTGAAAGGAAGAGTTTGGGGCAACAGGAGAGTTAGGGGCTGACAGGAAGAGTTTGGGGCAGCAGGAGAGTTCGGGGCTGACAGGGCAGAGATCAGGACAGTCGGAAAGGGCTTAAGCGACTGGTCCTCAGCAGTCGTTTGTTTGTGATCGGCCAGCCCAGCTGGGGTTGCATGCGTTTCCCCTCATTTGAATGCACGGATTGGAAGCGGATCACAAGAGAGGTAAGAGAAGCAGGCCGGAGGGAAATTTGGTCGTAAAGGGGGTCGCACACCGATCGATACACGATCGGTTTGCTTTGTGAATCTAGCCTAAGTCATTTTATAAAGTGGTGCTTGTAAATTCTAGTGCGTGAAGCTCAAAAGAGGGTGTGGCCAGGGGGAGGCGCATGGGTGGATCATGAGCATTCCTAAAAGTTAGGTGCACTGTTACAGAATATGTCCGATCTGTGCACAAATTAGGCACAAGTATTTAGGCCTGGTTTTCATTGGCTTAAATGGGTGTACCTAAATGTTAGTCACGTGTACAGGCTTTGAAGGCCAGATTCTGTAAGCGGTGCTTCCATCGGATGGCAGCTACAAAAAACAGTGCCGTTCGCATGTCAATCACGCTTAGGTGCAGTTTATGGAATCGTGGCTACCGTCGCCTAAGAAAAAACTTAGACGCTGGTCATATATAACATTGTTTTAAAGGGCTACATTGCTAAGTTTGACTGAGAATTGCGTATAACAGAGCCTAAGGTCCTCTCCGCCCATAACCATGCTTACTTTCACCTTAGGCGCCTGCTTAGACGTGATTCGAACCTCTAATAAACCACCATGTTAGATCTTTTTTCAGTCAAGGCCCCGCTTATTTGGAATACTCTCCCTTTATATATTAGAAACATCAAAGACCTCACTTTATTTAAAACCAACCTAAAAACATATCTTTTTAAAGCTTCTTTCAATCTTTAAAGAGGAATTTTTCCTCGATAATTTAAAATAATCAAATTGTGAAAAGATTTTACTTTACTTATTCCCCAACCCCAATGTTCTATCCTACCTAATCCAGTTTTCTTCTCCCCCCTACGGGGAAACAACAATTTTGTAACTTTTATCCCCTTATGTTTTTTTCCAACCACTCCAGTATTGTCTGTTTTGTTAGTTTGTCACGAGACGACCATGTTTTTTTTATTTTTAAGTTAATAATGTTTTTAAGCTACAAAAATATTTTTAACTGTTTTTACCCCAATATTTATTGTTATGTTATTCGCTTAGAATTTGTAAGCGAACCATTAAATATAAATAAACTTGAAACTTAAACTTGATCTGGGCTGAGCACATAGGAAAAATCCTGTATCAATACACATTGGGCCCGATATTGAGATCTCGGGAGGCAGCTCAGCTACCTCCATAGTCCGCGGCGATATATCCGGCCACCGGCATTGAATATACGGATCAAAGTTTGCTGCCTCAGGCTTAGCTGTCCAAGCTGATATTCAGCGGCTTGCCAGCTAAGGCAAAGCAGCGAAAGGCAGACCTCCTTTATAGGTGGGTCTGTCTAGCCACTAACCTTAGCCAGCAAACGACTAAATATTGGCGGTGACTAGGGTTACCAGATTTACCGCCCCCAGGCCTATCCAGTTCCACCCAACCACACCCCGTTATGCCCCAGTCCCACCCCCAATCCCGCCCTAGCCCCACCCCCACTGTCTGCTCTCATCGGGCAGGAGCGCATCCACGCATGTGCAGAGGGGGGCACGTTGATGTCACATGCATGTGCGTGGGTACATGACATCATCGCATGGCATCTGTGCATGCACTCCTGCCCGACAGTGAATATCGGAGTTTAGCTGGTCAAATGGTACTTAGCCTGCCAGATAAGTCCCGCTAAATATCGAGAGGGAGGGAGATTAAGCCCAGATTTTAACACATGCTGTGGGGAGTGTGTGCAGTGGTTAGAGCTACAGCCTCAGCACCCTGAGGTTGTGGGTTCAAATCCCTCACTGCTTCTTGTGACCCTGGGCAAGTCACTTAATCCCCACATTGCCCCAGATACACTAGATAGAGTTTGAGCCCACCGGGACAGACAGGGAAATATGATAAAGTACCTGAATGTAAAACCAAGTGGTATATAAAAATAAAATAAATATGCTGGTAGACTACCATTATGCTGCCATCTGGGCCTTCCATTGCTCCTTCTTGAGCTGGTGCCTATAGAGCAGTGGTCTCAAACTCGCAGCCCGGGGGCCACATGCGGCCGCCAGGTACTATTTTGAGGCCCTCAGTATGTTTATCATAATCACAAAAGTAAAATAAAACAGTTTCTTGATCATATCTCTTTAGCTATAAATTACAATATTAAGACTTAGCAAAAAGGAAAGATTTATGAACTATAAATGGTTTTACCTCATGCAAAATTGTCATTTCTTTAATAAGACATTAACTATTTTTTTCTGAGGCCCTCCAAGTACTTACAAATCCAAAATGTGGCCCTGCAAAGAGTTTGAGTTTGAGACCACTGCTATAGAGGGTTGCAACAACTCCAAATCAAGTCAATGAGAGGTCTGTGTGTGAACATGGGCTGGCAGGCCCTGAGTTTCCATGGAAACAGAAAGCTAATAAGGGAGGAGGGATGATGGGAGACAATGTGGAAAAAGACCATGGGGAGAATGAAACCCCCCCCCCCCCCTCTATTTACACGCGAGGGACAGACATGTTTGGTAACTCGTCAGGGAAGCTCCCTCATGTTTTGATTCTCACTGGGATGTTTTGCATGTCAAACTATCTTTGTTACAAAATCTGTTTCATTATGCTCACTGCAGCTGATTGGCAATACAGTGGTGCCTCACACAACGAACTTAATTGGTTCCAGGAGCAAGTTTGTTATGCGAAAAGTTCGTTATGGGAAACGCGTTTTCCCATAACAATACATGTTAAAAAAAATTATTCGTTCTGCAGCATAAAATATGCTAAGATGACATAAAAAAAGATAAATTTGTCAAAATGGTGAAAATGGTGGTCTTGCTGAGGCCAAACTCTTTGACGAGGTCACACTGTTTTACCCCACATTCACTCCTTCTAATTATTTCCCGTTTCATTTCAACAGAAATCACCTTCCTGCTTTTTTTAGAAGCCATGATATATAAAAAATATTGAGTTTATCTTAAAAGGACGACTGCCGTGATACGTGCGTGCGTGCGTGATTTAATTCGTAATGAAGAACGATTGCCGCGATACGTGCTTAAGTTAAGCGCAGTGACTAACGACTGCCTGCAGTGCCTGCGCGGAAGGATGCAATACATTGGCAGCGATCGTGGAAGCTCGGGCGACTTCGTTGTGTGAAACGAAGTTCGTTGTAGGAATCATGAAATGAAGTTCGTTGTGTGCAGCGTTCGCTGTGCGAGGCGTTCTTTATGCGAGGCACCACTGTACATGCCATTAAAAAAAAAAAACACCCCATAATATGTCTCATGATACATTTCTTGCACCCCGTGCTCAGCCACACGTTGCATTCGTTATATTGATGTACTGGTTAAATTGCCGTCTCAGTTTAATACAAAGCAAAGCGAACTGAGATCTATGGTACTGCGCCTTCATGTCAAGCAGTTCAATAGACTAATGTGCAAAGTTTAGTGGTAGAGCGAAAGCTGCAGCTTAGATTGATTCATTCATAACGATTTAGCATCTGGACTGATCTGGCCCTGAACATGCTTCTCTCCACCAGTTCGGAGGAAGGACAAGAAAACAGTAAACTTGCAACTTAAACAGGGCTTAATTTTTGTGTGTGTGTGTGGGGGGCGGGGGAATAATCTGGAATATAGTTAAGCCACTTCTTAGACTTCAGACCCTCTCTCCCAGCCTACAGGGAATAATAGAGGAGGGGATAAGCTTGGAGCACAGTAGAGAACAGTCACTCTACCCCAGTGGCTCTCAAACCCATCCCGGGGGAACGGCAGCCACTCAGGTTTCCAGGATATGCACAAAGAATATTTATGAGTCAGATTTGCATGCAACCGATGTAGTGCATTAAAATCTAAGTCATGAATATTTTTTGTGGATATCCTGAAATCCTAACTGTCTGTGGTTCTCCCAAGACAGGTTTGGGAACCACTGCGGTGCTTCACCTCGCTCAGTGTGAAGAGGAAATCATATTACCAATATGGCTAAATCTCCAAACTGAGATGTGCCACAATATCCATATCTGATATGTTGTATGTCTTTAATACTTGCTATATTTCGTCATCTTCCATTCATCTCAGAAGTAAGACAAGCAAATGGCATCTGATGATTCAATCATTTATTATTCTTTAATAGTGCAGAGTTACTAGCATGCCCCGACGGGACCTTCTGAGATGAATGGAAGATAGAAACATAGAAAGATGACGGCAGAAAAGGGCTACAGCCCATCAAGTCTGCCCACTCTACTGACCCATCCCATTAAGTCTGAGTGCTAATGACCTAGTTCCTTAACTCGACCCTCGTAGGGATCCCACGTGGATGTCCCATTTTTTCTTAAAGTCGAGCACGCTGGTGGCCTTGACCACCTGCACCGGAAGTTTGTTCCAGTGATCTACCACCCTTTCTGTGAAGAAATACTTCCTGGTGTCACCACTAAACTTCCCTCCTCTGAGTTTGAGCGGGTGCCCCCTTGTGACCGAGGGTCCCTTGGGAAAGAATATGTCATTTTCCACCTCGACACGACCTGTGACGTACTTAAATGTCTCAATCATGTCACCCCTTTCCCTGCGCTCCTCTAGAGTATAGAGCTGCAGTTTGCCCAGTCTTTCTTCGTATGAGAGACCCTTGAGTCCGGAGACCATCCTAGTGGCCATCCGCTGGACCGACTCAGCTCGAAGCAAGTATTAAAGACATACAACATATCAGATATGGATGTTGTGGCATATCTCAGTTTGGGGATTTAGCCATATTGGTAATATGATTTCCTCTTCACATTGAGTGAGGTGAAGTTTTGGATTTGTCAAGGTTTGAATAAGCTCACTTTCATCTTCGTATTACATTGAGGAACCACTGCAGTACCCCATCTCGCCCCTCGTCCCCTGTTGCTGCTGTCTCTGGCCCACCCCCTTTCCCTGACTCCACAATTCCATTTCTTCTTTATCTACAAATCAAAGCTCTGCCCATGATAAGCAGGAAGAACTTGCTTAGACAGAGCCCAGCAATCACTACGACAATGTTTGTTTCATGGCTCCTACCCAAAATTAGGGTTACTAGATGTCCAGGAAAACCCAGACATGCCCTCTTTTTAGAGGACATATCCAGGTGTCTGGGAGGATTTCCAAAAGCCGGCAGTTTGTCTGGAGGGCCTCTGAGCATGTGCGGATGAGACGTGATGTCATCGTGTCCTATCCGTGCATTCTTGGAGGCACTCTAGATGTAGCACTGACCTCGGGAAAGATGAGACAAATTTCATGTGGGGGTGGGGGAGAGGGGGCAGAACGAGATGGGGTGGAGTGGGTGAGCTAGGTGGAATGGGGCGGGGGTGAGGGTTGAACAGAGCAGAGTGGGCGGGGCTGGGGGGGGCCGAACGGGTGGAGCCATGTCTTTTTTTGCTGATGAAATCTGGTAACCTTACCCCAAATCTCAAGTTAGTATAAAGTTCCAATACAACCGAATGGGCTAATTTTATTTCCTAATGCTCCAAAATCTACCCATCACTGTTTGCCTTTTTTTTTTTTAAAGGAGGGGGTGGGGCTAATACAACAATTCTTTATATTTATAAAAGGCAGGAAATGTCATTTGACATGGTCTGGTCTAACTTGCATTATAGGCCTGGTATGCTAAAGAGCTTCTTCTATGGCTAGGGTTACCGGCCACGCACCCCTCAACCTGTTCTCGTCAGGAGGGAGCACATCTGTGCATGTGCGGGTTCCCTCCTGACGCGGTCCCAAACAAGAACCACCACAGCTCCGCCCATATAATAATAATAATAATTATAATAAACTTTATTTTTGTATACCGCCAAATACACATCATAAATACAGTACTAAATTATCAAGATATAAATTTATCAAACAAATAGGTTTTCAATACTTTTCTAAAAGAATAAGATTGAGCTTGAGGGATTAGAGGACTCTACCAGGTGTTCATTTTACTAGCCTGGAATGCAAAAGTTTGATCAAAAAATCTCGTGCAGTGACAAGCTTTGGGTGATGGAAACGCAAACCAATAAGATTTGCGTGCATTCATGTTCATTCTATGAAATTCAAAATGAGATTCAAGATAAGTTGGGGCTAAACCAAATAATACTTTAAAACAGATGCAACCAAATTTAAACAGAACTCTTGCCTCAAATGGATTGCTAGGGTGGTGTCTTCACTCAAACCGATCAAGCTCTTACGCTCTTCATTTGAGAAGTTCTCATTCCATGCTCGAAAGGCACGAGCCAAATCCAAAGAGAGAGCGAGGAAAAGATGAATGAATGGTAGCCTGCCGGCAGGAGAGGGGGAGAGAATGCCGCTGGTGCTGAGAATGAGGGGGAAGAGAATGCCGCTGGTGCTGAGAATGCGTTGAATATACAATACCAGTTCTGAAAATTCTTGTGCAAACCTCAGAATGACACAGGAATATCCTGTGCCTTAAGCAAAAAGAGATATCTAAGTTAAAATGGGAGAGGGGTGAGGGGGGAAGCACTGTCCTGAATAGATTCATAACGCATAGGTTTATCTAAAATAAATGTTATTTCTCTTCTCTTTCATTTGACTCTGGAGGAAGGTCAACAAAGGCAGCTTAATAATTAATACCTTTCTGCGGGTGACAGGACACCCATTAAGCCGAAGTGAAACGCGAATATTCCTTCGGCAGTAACAGAGACTTAAGAGCCTTTGCTGACCTGCTACGGGGTAATGGTCAAATTGATTTCATTCTGCAAAACGGAGCACTGGATACGGCTTTGGGCTGATTGCAGGAGGAAGACAGAGAGGATTACATCAAGCATACATGACACAATGGCGTCTTCTTACTTACGGGGTCTGTAAGCTAGTGGCTATTAAGAGCAGGAGGTAATGAGCATTGTCTACTGATTTTAATGCCAGCATTAGCCTACTCCTTAACATGTGTTTTTATTCAAATAATGAAGGGCAGAGCAGCCACATTAATATGATCACATTAAACAGGTCGCCTAAGGTCGTAGTGCAGCAGTGCTCTGCATTAACCAGGTTAAGGATATGGGTTTAGATCAAGGATCTCAAAGTCCTTCCTTGAGGGCCGCAATCCAGTCGGGTTTTCAGGATTTCCCCCAAGAATATGCATTGAAAGCAGGGCATGCACATAGATCTCATGGATAGGGACAGATTCTTCAGAATGAAGGGGACAGCAAATACGAGGGGGCATTCTGAGAAACTGAAGGGAGACAGGTTCAAAACAAATGCAAGGAAGTTCTTTTTCACCCAAAGGGTAGTGGACACTTGGAATGCGCTACCGGAAGAAGTGATCAGGCAGAGTACGGTACAGGGATTCAAGCAGGGATTGGATGGATTTCTGAGGGATAGAGGGATCGTGGGGTACTGAGTAAACCAACCTGGTCGTGCATGTGCAAGACCGGAGGGCTAGGACTTCGATAGGAGGGCAGAACTTAAATGGGAAACCAAGGTGGCAGGGGAGCCCCTTCTGATGATTCAGACAGGCCTTGACCTGTTTTTGGCCACCGCGGGAGCGGACTGCTGGGCAGGATGGACCTGTGGTCTGACCCGGCAGAGGCACTGCTTATGTTCTTATGTTCTTATATCATTAGGGGAAACCTGAAAATCCGACTGGATTCCGGCCCTTGAGGACCGGAGTTGCCCACATCTGGCCTAGACCATCTAGATTCCTAACTCCCCCCCCCCTTTCCCCAAACCACCTGAGACGGATCTCAAAGTCCCTCCTTGAGGGCCGCAATCCAGTCGGGTTTTCAGGATTTCCCCAATGAATTTGCATTGAAAGCAGTGCATGCACATAGATCTCATGCATATTCATTAGGGGAAACCTGAAAATCCGACTGGATTCCGGCCCTTGAGGACCGGAGTTGCCCACATCTGGCCTAGACCATCTAGATTCCTAACTCCCCCCCCCTTTCCCCAAACCACCTAAGACGGACCTCAAAGTCCCTCCTTGAAGGCCGCAATCCAGTCGGGTTTTCAGGATTTCCCCAATGAATTTGCATTGAAAGCAGTGCATGCACATAGATCTCATGCATATTCATTGGGGAAATCCTGAAAACTCGACTTGATTGCGGCCCTCAAGGAGGGACTCTGAGACCCCTGGCGATAGTTCAGGGGATATAAGGAAGGGAGGGGGCCACGATTCAATGACTTCTTGAGATCATCAGGATTAAGCCTGTGATGCTGTTCAACAATGTCGCGTGAGGCCTTGTTGCAAGGAGTTGAACAGCATCGCAGGCTTTATCCCGATGATCTCAAGAAGGCTTTGAGGCCCAAATTCTATAAATGGTGCCTTAACTTAGGCACCAGTAGGCACTCTACCTAGGGTTGCCAGATTTTCCAATCGGAAAATCCAGACCTGCCCCGGGCCCGCCCAGGCCCGCCCTAATCCCATCCAGTTCCGCCCTAATCACACACCCCCAGCCCCAATCCCCCCCCCGCTGCCTGCTCTTGTTGGACAGAGAGGAAGTCTGCACATGTGTGGCTGCCCCGCGATGATGTCACACGCATCATCAGGCAGCAGCCATGCATTCTCGGACTTCCTCCCTCCCCAACACAATTTGAAGAGAAATCCAGATGTCTGGTAATCCTAACCCTACTGGCGCCTAAGTTAAGAGCAGATAGCATGGCTGGTTTTAAGAAGGGTTTGGACAGTTTCCTGGAGGAAAGGTCCATGGTCTGTTATTGAGAAAGACATGGGAGAAGTCACTGATTGCCCTGGTTCAGAAGCATGGAATGCTGCTACTCTTTGGGTTTTTGTAAGGTACTGGTGACCTGGCTCACCTACCGTGAGGATGGGCTACTGGGCTTGATGGACCATTGGTCTGACCCAGTATGGCTATTCTTATGTTCTTATGTGAGCCAAGTATAGGACAATCAAGCCATTGTAACATCACTGATGAGGTTGACTCTGAGGCACTGTGGAGTGAGGCATTATGACATCACAATCTCAGCTCTGGAATGTTGCTCTCATTGGGGTTCCGGAATCTTGCTATTCTTTGAGATGCTGGAATGGTGCTACTCTTTGGGTTTTTGCTAGGTACTGGTGACCTGGCTCACCTACCATGAGGATGGTCTACTGGGCTTGACGGACCTTTGGTCTGACCCAGTAAGGCTATTTTTATGTTCTTACCATTTAAAAGTGCTTTTAAAAGAAATTTCAAGATGCCTACCAGCACCTAAAAAATAGCGCCAGAATCGCACCTACGGAGACACTTTATGATGCTTAACGCCTTTGTAGGTGTGGCTAACACCAGAATTGATGTCAGGCACCATAAAACGCCTATCACCTCTTAACTTCATCCTGTGCCCTCTCATTCCAGAGCTTCCTTTCAAATGAAAGAGACACGTAGGTATTTAAACGTTTCTATCATATCTCCCCTCTCCCACTTTTCTTCCAAAGTATACATTAAGATCTTTAACTCTGTCCCCATACGCCTTATGATGAAGGCCACGTACCGTTTTAGTAGCCTTCCTCTGGACCGACTCCATCCTTTTTATATCTTTTTTGAAGGTGCGGCCTCCAGAATTGTACACAATATTCTAAATGAGGTCTCACCGGAGTCTTATACAGAGGCATCAATACCTCCTTTTTCCTACTGGCCAAACCTCTCCCTATGCAACCTAGCATCCTTCTAGCTTTCGCCGTCACCTTTTCAACCTGTTTGGCCACCTTAAGATCATCACATAAACTGTAAAAAAAAGTGACTGACGGTCATTAAAATAGACACACAACCTGGAACAACCATAGACAATACAGAGCCGCTACAGAATGAGAGATTACCAAATATTAATCAGTGCAAGCAGCAAATTCCACAGTAATGCTGACATTTATTCATTCATAACTCCACCAACTCCTTCCGATATTTCTCTTCATGTTCATGTCGGTACAGTGTGTTCCTTATGAAATATGATTACGCACATTCTCTGTTGTGCTGCTTTCAGTGTAAATTAATGATTCTGTTGTTTGAGCTGCAACAATAACAGCCTACAAAGCTTGATAATGCGAAGGATGAGAACACTTTACTGCAGAGATTTGTCAAGCATTTTTCCCCTCACCGTCTCCATGACTGGGATTATCTGGTTAGTTTAATGATCCGCTGGGATCATCTTCCAAAGCTTTTTCACTAGAGAGTGTTTGAATATGACTAGACTGGGTAGCTGGTTTTAAGAAAGGTTTGGGCAAGTTCCTGGAGGAAAAGTCCATAGTCTGTTAATGAGAAAGACATGGGGAAACCACTTTTTGCCCTAGATCAGTAGCATGAATATTGCTACTCCTTGGGTTTTGGCCAGGTACTAGTGACCTGGATTGGCCAGCGTGAGAACGGGCTATTGGACTTGATGGACCCTTGGTCTGACCCAGTAAGGCTATTCTTATGTTCTTATGTTCCTAATGTACAACTACCACTGCTATCATTTTTATAGTGCTGCCAGATGCACTATATTGTACATTAACCACTTAAGAGACTGACCCGGCTCGACAGAGCTTACAATATATTCAAACAGACAAACAGGACGGTTGGGGGTAGGGAATCACAAAGGGAGTGACAAAATAGACGTGGGTACTTTACAAGCAGGTTGGAATCAGGAGTTAAAATAAGCAATTGTGGGAGTTTGATTCCGGATACAATTGCTCCTGTCGACCCTGAAGAAAGTTTCTTTTAAACTTGAACTGATGAAAACTTTAGCAGCTGGAAGGATTCAGTGCCCAACTGCATTCTGAAGGTCCATACAAAAAATTTCTTACACATGTAGCTGTATGACAAATGTAATAAGATTGCAGTATGTAAATCACAGGTGTCAAAGTCGGTCCTCGAGGGCCGGAATCCAGTCGGGTTTTCAGGATTTCCCCAATGAATATGCATGAGATCTATGTGCATGCACTGCTTTCAATGCATATTCATTGGGGAAATCCTGAAAACCCAACTGGATTACGGCCCTCGAGGAGGGACTTTGACACCCCTGAGTAAAATTAATACTCTCTATTTGAAGCTACCTTAGAGGGAACACATCATAGGTAGGTGCCAGAAAACCCTGGCCTACATTTCCAGCAACTACCTTTGCCGGAGGTGCCATTCTGTACCCTCCGCCATCCCATGGCCTCAGTGAAGAAGTGTTTTCTTTAATTCGTCTTGAATCTAATACTTAGTAAGAACATAAGAATTGCCACTGCTGGGTCAGACCAGTGGTCCATCATGCCCACCAGTCCGTTCACGCGGCGGCCCTCTGGTCTAAGACCAGCACCCTAACTGAGACTAGCCCTACCAGCGCACGTTCTTGTTCAGCAGAAACTTTGTCTTGAATCCTTGGAGGGTGTTTTCCCCGAGTCCTAGTATTTTTGGAAAGTGGACAAGCGATTCGCATCTACCCTTTCCACTCCACTCGGTATTTTATAGACCTCTATCGTATCTCCCCTGCGCCGTCTCTTCAAGTTGAAGAGCCCGAGCTGCTTTGGCCTTTCCTCATAGGCAGGGATCTCAAAGTCCCTCCTTGAGAGCCGCAATCCAGTCGGGTTTTCAGGATTTCCCCAATAAATATGCATTGAAAGCAGTGCATGCACATAGATCTCATGCATATTCATTGGGGAAATCCTGAAAACCCGACTGGATTGCGGCCCTCAAGGAGGGACGTTGAGACCCTGCTCATAGGGAAGTCGTTCCATCCCTTTCATCATTTTCATCGCCCTTCTCTGTCCTTTTTTCTAATTCTATTATACCTCTTTTCAGATGGGGCGGCCAGAATTGCACACAGTATTTCATGGAGCGATATAAGGTCATTATGACATTGTCAGTGTAGTATAGCACTAGATTGATTTATTTATTTAACAAATTTCTCCAGGTATTTTTATGAGGTGTTGGTTTTTGGAAATGGGTGGGGGAAAATAAGTCTTGTCTTTATTATATTAAGTTTATTGTGCTGTAATGTTAATATTATATGTAAATGCATCATCTTTTGTGCACAATTGAAGTTTTAAAAATGAATAAAGAATTTAAAAAAAAGCAACCCAAAAAGACAAATTTCTCAACCGCCTATTACTAGGCAGCATGCAAATAGCAGCATTCATAAAATAACTAAAAACATACAAAAAACAAAATTAATACAATCAAAAAACATTTCAAATCATTCAATAATTTATCCACAGTGCTCTATTATATAGCAATCCAGAACCAGAGTCAACAAGAATCATCATTCATTACAATGCTTCTACAAAAAGTGTAATCTTAACAGATTTGTCTGGATAGTACTCTGTAAGTGATGAATAGTAGTTGAAACATTTTACTGTATGTTTAACATGACCATTTATTTTTTCCCTCAAAATGGGACCAGACATACACCCCACCCCCACCCCCGGAACCTCTTAAATATAGTGCAAAATATAGACAGCAGATATAAATTCTCAAAACTGACACATTTTGATCACTAAATTGAAAATAAAATCATTTTTCCTGCCTGTGTTGTCTGGTGATTTCATGAGTCTCTGGTTGCACTTCCTTCTGACTGTGCATCCAATCTTTCTTTCTTTCATTTCTTTCTCTTTCTTCCTGTCTTTCTTTCTCTCTCCCTTCCCCGTTCTTTCTGTCTTTCTTTCTCTCTCCCGCCCCCACTTCTGTCTTTCTTTCTCTCTCCCTGCCCCCTTCTTTCTGTCTTTCTCTCTCTCCTGCCCCTCCCCCTTTCTGTCTTTCTCCAAGCCACCGCCGCACTAACATCATCTTCGTGCAGCGACTGCACAAGCCTTCCCATCCATCCCCCAAACCCCAATGGTCTTGCGGGAAACATCCAAAGTCGGACTTAGACATCCTATCAAAAATGCCCCTATCTCTTTCTCACTCTCTTTCTCTATATATATCCTATCCCATATATATACATCCTATCGAAAATGCCCCTCTCTCTCGAGAGGGGCATTTTCGATAGGATGTATATATATATTCAATAAGATGTCTGTATATACATACATACATATATTCGATAGGATATATATATATATAGGATTGGTAGCAGTAGCAATCTGTACCTTCTACTAGCTGCTGCAAATTAAAGGATTCAGATAAGTTTTTGAAATTCAAAAAGACTTGTTTTGGTTTTTGATTTTTTTTTTTTCACAGAATTTGATTTTTCTGGTCAATTTATTATTAGCAGTCTGAAGAACAATAAATATATGAACTGTTTTTCACAAAGAAAGCGGCATGCATTATTAAAAGGAGACTTTTGATATATAACTTCATTAAAGATTATTGTGAGACATTCTGATGTACGGAGCGGACTCACTAAGGCAGATTGCCACATCTGAGTTACCGCTAAATCATTAAACAATATACTTTGTGCATTCAAAGACTTATACTTTGAATGCACAAAGTATATTGTTTAATGATTTAGCAGTGACTTTATTTTGTTCCATTGACCACTTTAGTCACTCCATTATACCAACGGTTTGAATTGGTTACCCCTGTATATTTTTTATGACTACATCTGAGTTACCGGCTCGGGGTAAAACCTACTTTACTCCGCAAGTGCAGGTCCTCAGTACTGAGGTCTCCGATATTGTAAGTAATCAATTTGACTAATAATGCACTAGGCCAGGGGTGCCCACACTTTTTTGACTCATGAGCTACTTTTAAAATGACCAAGCTAAAATGATCTACCAACAATAAAATTTTAAAAAAACACAACGCACACCGTACGCATAGAATTGTTAATTATCATTCCTATTCCGGGGTTTTTTCAAAGAGGTCAAAGCAGATGACTCTATGCACTGTCACCTCACTAACAACCATACAAAAATAGACAAATACCCACCCCCTCCCTTTTTACTAAACCACAATAGCAGTTTTTAGCGCAGGGAGCTGCGCTGAATGCCCAGTGCTGCTCTTGACGCTCATAGGCTCCCTGTGCTAAAAACCACTATTGCGGTTTAGTAAAATATAGAGAGCAGATATAAATTCAGACACATTTTGATCACTAAATTTAAAATAAAATCATTTTTCCTACCTTGTCTGGTGATTTCATGAGTCTCTGGTTGCACTTTCTTCTTCTCACTGTGCATCCAATCTTTCTTCCCTTCTTTCAGCCTGTATGCTTCCTCTCCTCCACACCTCATTCCCTCTCCCAACTTTTTCTTCCTCTCTCCCTGACCTTTCTTTCTTTCTCTCTTCATGCCCCCTTTCTTTTTTTCTTCTTTCCTTCTGTTTCCCTGCCTACCCCTTTCTTTCTTTCTCCCTGCCCTTCCCCAAGCCACTGCCACTGCTGCTGCCATCGGGGAACAGGACCCAAACGCCACCAATGGATAACAGGCCCCAAAGCCGACGCCGATGCCGCCCCATGCTCTCCCTGCTTCGGGCTGACCAGCATTCCTCTCCCCGACGTCAATTCTGCCGTCGGAGAGGAAGTTCCGCCCAGCCAGGCAGCGATTGGCTGGCCCGAACTTCCTCTCCTAAGGCAGAATTGACGTCGGGGAGAGGAAGACGGATCGGCCCGATAGATCGCCAAGGCAAAGTGAGTCCTGGATGATCGACTCACTTTGTCTTGGCAAGCTACCGGTCGATCACGATCGACCAATTGGGCACCCCTGCACTAGACTGTTCCAGAGTGAAGTCGGCTCATAGGGCTTAGGCCCTTATACTAATGTGGACATTGTCAATTTTTTGTAACTGAAGGAAGATCACCATGCACTTCAGGGACTATTGGCGGATTGATTTTCCTTTATCAGGGCTACATTTATAGTGCACCTGGTATCTCAGTGGTGTCATACAACTGGGCCATCCTGGTTTCCTGAAGAGGACATTCGTCAATTGTTAAAGTTAGTGCTGCAAATAACAGCCGAGCGTGAACGATATTCTGATTTTTAATGTGTGATAAATTAGCACATTCTATTTACAAGCTCTCGTTCTGTGAATAATATCCAGTCAATTAACCACACACGCTTCGATTGTTTTCAAACAAAATCAAAATAATTTTACAGTTTCATACTTATATAATGTGGGGTTCCATTCCTAACTGTACTTCACAAAATAAGATAATACTCTATTCAGCTACAGTGGCAAAATAGCGCTCAGAATTTAGGCCAACTCCGGTCACAAGTACCTGGCAAGATCCCAAAGCGTAAAACAGATTTTAAGCTGCTTATCCTAGAAATAAGCAGTGGATTCCCCTAAGTCCATCTTAATAATGGCATATGGAAATTTTCTAAACCTTTTCTAAATCCTGCTAAACTAACTCCTTTCACCATATTCTCCAGCAACAAATTCCAGATTGTGTGAAGAAATATTTTCTCCAGTCTGTTTAAAATCTACTACTTAGTAGCTTCATTGCATGCCCCTAATCCTAGTATTTTTGGAAAGAGTAAACAAGTGATTCGCATCTACACGTTCCACAACTGGGCTTTTTTCTCCTCTGAGCTTCTCTGCATTGAATGAAAGAATGGTGCTCTCTCTTTCTCGACCCCCCAACTGGCTTGGCAATCATGTTCCATCTTTCAAAGCTTGGAGCTCAGGGTTCAATGGGTTCACCACCTGTCTTAGGATGTCAGAGAAGAAGCAAAGCACAATTTTCCTTCACAAACCAGGGTTTTTATATTCTTGCATAACATCAAGTTTCAAGTTTATTAAAGTTTTTGATTAATCGCTTAATCGTACTTCAAAGCGATGAACATACATAAAAAAAAACAATTAAAATTACAATATTAAAAATAATACATTATTTAAACATAAACATTAAAATAAACTAGACTATATACAAACTTAACAAACAAGAACAAAAGGCGAAGAGGATTTGAACTACAAATTATTATAGAAAAGGTGGTCAGGTAAAAACACAAGGTTAGGAATTATTGCTCAAAAGCATCTTTAAAAAGGAATGTTTTTAAATTAGTCACGGTTCCACGGCTATTTCATGACATTGGTACCAGGCTAGGTTTATTTTACTCTTTTGATATGCCACATTTCACAAAACAATGAAGCAGTTTGCATTAAAACTATGCCGACAGGCAAAAACTGAGCAGAGAAAAAACAGGAAGTAAGGTGGAAGAGATATGCCACCCCCTTTTACAAAAGCGCGCTGGCGCGTTTATGACCGGCCGCAGGAATTCTATGAACGTCAGTGCTGTTACCACCACTAAAAACACTAGTACAGCTTTGCAAAGGAGGGGGCGTGGTGCAGTGGTTAAAGCTACAGCCTCAGCACCCTGAAGTTGTGGGTTCTAACCCACACTGCTACTTGTCACCCTGGGCAAGTCACTTAATCCCCCCATTGCCCCAGGTACATCAGATAGATTGGGTTCATAGACAACGGCACGAAAGACAAAAGCACGCGCCGACAATTGAGCGCAGCGCGCGCCGCCGCGCCGCTCTAAATTACAGTTTTTAGGGGCTCCGACGGGGGGTTTTGTTGGAGAACCCCCCCAGTTTACTTAATAGACATTGCGCCGGCGTTATGGGGGATTTGGGGGGTTGTAACCCTCCACATTTTACTGTAAACTGAACTTTTTCCCTAAAAACAGGGAAAAAGTGAAGTTTTCAGTAAAATGTGTGGGGTTACAACCCCCCACAACGCCCCCACAACACGGCGCGATGTCTATTAAGTAAAGTGGGGGGTTCCCCCCACGCCCCCCCGTTGGAGCGCTAAAAACAGTAATTTAGAGTGGCGCGGTGGCGCGCGCTGCGCTCAATTGTCTGGGTGCGCCTTTGTCCCGGCGCGCTTTTGACCTGACACCGATAGATTGTGAGCCCACCAGGACAGACAGGGAGAAATGCTTGAGTACCTGAATGTAAACTGTTCTGAGCTCCCCGGGAAGAATAGTATAGAAAATTGAATAAATAAATAGTGTGAAAAGTTTCAGCCTCTGATAACCAGAGCTGGTATTGTGACATCATAATGCCTCATTCCACCAATGCCTAAGAGCCAACCTCATCAGTGATGTCACAATGGCTTGATTGTCCCATACTTGGCTCATTTTTACTACATTTTGATTTCTAGACTGGCGCAGTAGTTAAAGCTACAGCACCCTGAAGCTGTGGGTTCTAACCCCCGCTGCTCCTTGTGATCCTGGGCAATTCACTTAATCCCCCATTGCCCCGGGGTACATTAGATAGCTTGTGAGCCCACCAAGACAGAGAGGGAAAAATGCATAAATTCACGTAAACTGTTCTGAGCTCCCCTGGGAGAACAGTATAGAAAATGGAATAAGAAATGAGAACAAGTCAATACAAAAGTATAATATTGAGAAAAACGGGACAGAAGGGTGAAGTCAGTGTTTGCTGCTGTCCAAGCAGGTGCCATTCGGAGATGTTACTGCTGCTACGGCAGATTAAAGACTAAAGTTTGGCAACCATTTTTCTGCAGTTCAAATGCCTGAGAAAAAAGCATACAACTACCATCTACATCAGTTACAAAATCGTAGCACAGTTTTTTTTAGGAATTTTATGAGCGTCAGCTGTTACCGTCGCAGCCGGCCCTAAAATCCATGCTATGTTTTTGTAAAAAGGGGGAGGAGGGTTAATCACTGATGTACATGACATCTCAGGAACACTAGAACATATGTTGCCAGGCAAAAGCAGTGAATTTCTAGAAATCGTCTTTCGTGATAACATTTGATCAACTTTTCCTCCAGGAACTTGTCTAAGCCTACTTTAAACTCAGTTATGCTGCTTTTACCGCCTTTCTGTCAATGAATTCCAGAGCTTAATTGTGCAATGACTGAAACAGTATTTTCTCCAACTGTTTTCAATACGCCACTTACTAACTACCCCCCCCCCCCACACGCACTTTTTACAAAACCGCAATAGCGGTTTTTAGCACAAGCTGGCACGCTGAATGCTCTGCGCTGCTCCTGACACTCATAGAGTTCCTATGAGCGTCGGGAGCAAGGTAGAACATTCAGCCTGCGCTAAAACCCGCTATCGCAGTTTTGTAAAAGGGGTAACTGTTTTCTTGTTCATGGTTTTATTTTAGTGATAGTAATATTGCACTGGAAAATGTGTCTCGATCTCTATTGCTCGACGCCATCTTTTGCTCATTAAACTTTTGGAGTCGGATGACGGCGGCGACCTCGGTAAGTTGTTATATTACACCGATTCTTAATGGAGTGATCTTTATGTAGGGAGGGGGCTGGCCACAATTGTATGTTACGGCTCCGTTTCCATATTTTACAGGGAGACCCTTGAGAAAGCACGATTTATGTGCGAAACATGTCGGGTCTGGCTCCCCTGGTTTGGCTGAGATAAGTATCATCTAACATTATGGACTAGTATCTATCAAGGAAACTGAATGATAAAGTAGTATAATTAATTAGATAAAAAATTTTTTATAAGAAGTATACAACGAACAATTTCTTAGTATAACCAGAAAAGACAGCCAATGATGAAGCACCACACTATGCTTCCCGCGATTTAACGAAAAATTTGTTTGCGGTGGAGTGGTGGGGCTGAGGCGTCCTTTCTAACATTATATCTGATAATATTATAATGTAATATCCAGACCGCTTACAAAGATTGGGGATTTGTCGATCTCTACTATGTCATAAATGCTGGCTCTGTTTTTGCCTCTAATAAAATAGTGCTCCACAAAGAGAAATGTTCATTGATTTCACGGCTCAGTCTTAGTTGGAATCGCCAGTGAATCTTAGCCAGGAGTATTTGGAGATGGGATCACCTCTGCAGATTCCCATCGAAACATATGAACTACAGATGAGCAATTTGTCACCGCAGCTCAAACGCTGGCATGCCAAGCTGTGTGGGACTCTAAAGCCATCTAACCACGTCTGCTGTCGTGGTCTGTAAAACCCAAATGATACCCACATTAATATCAAATTGATTTTTTTTTTTTTTTTTTAAATTACTGTCACATTCATGCTGATGACAGACTTACTCTAAGATGAATTGTCAAACTTTTGTTATTCCACCAATGGGGGTCACTAGGTAACTGCCCACAGAGACCACTGTCATATTTTCTGACATTAAATTTATTATTACAATTTTATGAGGAGCTTTGGTAGAACTAGTGAAGAAAATGCTAAGGTAAAAAAAAAAACAAAAAAAAAAACACGGCATAAAATAACTGGGTGCAATATTGACGCTTAACAGCGGGCTCTGGTTTTCCTCCATAAATCTTCAATGATGATAATGGCTTCTCCAGAGACACGTAAAGTTGCTGAGGCTCCCTGCTATAAAATTCTGCACTAATTTATTGCCGAAGCTACATCCCATCGGTGCTGAGTACTGGACCAAGATTCTGGAACCCAGCAATTAAGAGCACGACGCTGGCCCTTTTCTCCGTGATGGATAATGAATGGAAGCACATCAATGTGAAACGATAGAGTTCATTTAGAGGCTTGCTTTTGCAGATTAATAATCCAGATATATAACGGCTTGCAGTGTTCGGTAAACTGTTTCTTGTGGCAGATTTAAGCCTATTACAAATGGTAAAAAGAGATCTGGGCTTCTTGTGCTGTTAGTAGCAGGCCCCGAGCAGGGGACATGATCGAAACATTCAAGACAATGAAGGGAATGGACTTAGTAGATAAAGACAGGTTGTTCACCCTCTCCAAGGTAGGGAGAACGAGAGGGCACTCTCTAAAGTTAAAAGGGGATAGATTCCGTACAAACGTAAGGAAGTTCTTCACCCATAGAGTGGGAAAAGAGAGAGGGATCCTGGCGGCTTAAGCCATCTTGGGGGTGGGTTAGGGACCGATTGAGAGGAGGACCCATGCCCATAAGCCCCTGTAATCACTGCATTGATAATGAAACATGCACTCTCCTATACACCCCCAAAACCCTTTTCTACTGGCATATAAGTGGCTCCTGTAGCCAGGGCAGGATTAATTCTTCGAGGGCCCCTAGGCACACAAGTACACTGGGCCCCCCCTGGCCCTGCCCCACCCCTGTCCCGCCCATACCCCGCCCCCATTTATTTGTTTTCTCATGTACTTCTTTATTTCCACCTGTATTTCTTTTTTCTTTTTTTAATTCAAAATAGAGATTAACATACCTGTCACTGGCAAACAAAACCCTGCCCATTTTTATTCGCCGGCAATTGCAGAAGATTGCTTTTAAGTGAAACGTACCTGCCATTCCCATGATATTTGATTATCCTAATGCAAATTATAGGAGCATAATTTCCTTTCTTTCAATGCAACATTAAACACACACATTCATAGGAGCCTGGGAAAAGTAATTTGTATTGTTTGGCACCCTCAATCATTTGTAAATGTTTCTGCCTATGCAGTACTTAAACATGAAAAATAGAAACCAACACCTTTCTCCCACTACCTACCCACTCTTTTTCTGACCATTTTTCTACGAAAACTGTTTGTTTTAAAGCATAAAACAAAGTGTGGCATTTCAGGTTCCCAAATTGCTGGAATTCTTCACTCTAAGGATAATAATTTGTTATATACATTTACTTTCAAAATTAAAGTCACCGTACATGCTATTCTAACTTTCGGGATTTGAAGCATTAACAATTTAAACAAAAAAGAAAAATAACTGTAAAGCTAACTACTCGTTATAAATGAAATAACATTTATGTCAAAAACCTCTTGGTTGTCTCTCTATTTACCCACTCCTGTATAGACGCTTCGATTTCTCCACAACTTATTATTCAGTCAGAGACATGAGACAAACAAGATTTTGAACTTCAAGTCAGGCTGAAAAAAATTTAAACATTTAAAAAAAAAAAACCCAAACAAGGAGGTCACGTGATGTCATGAACGGGTGAAGACGTCTCCTCGTTCGCTCCGGGGCTACCCTGCCTCTTTCACACATTTAAAGACTATTTCCCTACTTTCCACGAGAGCGAGTGCTAATGTGAGAAATCGTAATTGCATGGAAAGATATTTAACCAGGTCCCAAGACTCCATGTCGGTAAAATCGGCGAAGAAAGACCGCGAGCGTGCACGGCCGCTAGAAACAAAGATGGCGACGAGCCCAGCAGCGGCGGTCTCTCACCTCACCGAGACCGCGCTAAGTGATATTAAGGAGGCATTGTCGCAGGTAATCGGACCTAAAATGGAATCGCTTACGGCGCAAATTACAAACATTGAGCTGTTGCTGGCCGCTGCTACAGCTCGCACGGCGGAGTTAGAACAAAGGGTATCTGATTTAGAGGACTCCTCTACAACACGTGGCACAGACCTCAGCACGTTACAAGCACAGGTTCGAGCCCAGGCTGAAAAACTGGACGATTTGGAAAATAGGTCCAGACGCTCTAACCTGCGTTTGATGGGGATCCCCAAAACGATAGCTGACCGGCTATTATTGGAAATATTGGAACGCTGGCTGCAGGATGAGTTCTCTTTTTCGACCTCGGTGGGGCCTTTGCGTCTGGAACGGGCGCATCGTCTGGGCCCTCGCCCTGGTGTGGAGTCGCGACCACGGGTGGTCATCCTGAAGATTTTAAATTTCAGGCACAAAGTAGAATTATTACAGCAATACAGAGCCAGGAAGGATGGATTAAAATATGATGGACATTTGATCCGTATGAGCCAAGACTTTTCCATGGTGCTTCAGGAACGGAGGAGACCGTACTATCCCATCTGTGCACAATTATCAGAACTCAAACAGCGTTTTCAATTCAATTACCCGGCCTTGCTACGAATTCATTGTAATGGAATCTGGAAATCCTTTCAGACCCCTGAAATAGCAGCGGAATATGTTAAACAGCTTGCCAGTGCTGGACCTGGGGCAACTTGATTGATGGGACCTCTCTTTCTTTTGAGGGGCTAGTTGGTGAGATAAGATAGTGCTGTGCTACACATTTGATGGGATTATTGTCTACTCTAATCAGCCTTTTGAGGCTTCATTTCTGGTTGGTCAGGATGGCCCTGGGAGAGATGTCTTTCGTGACCACATTTCTCCCTTAGATGGGGGTTACTGGGTTAGTTGGGGGTGTTGGGACTCGTTGGGAGGGGGTTCATTTCTGGGGGGCAGCAGCGGTATGGTATGGGTATGTTGTGTTTTCCTTTGCTTTTTGTTGGCCGTATCTCATTGTAGAACTGATTGCATGGTATGACTGGAGTATGTATGTGATGTCTTGGGGTGAGGCTGGGCGCCCTGGGACAATTCTCATTTTACAGATTACTTGCTTTAGCGCCTGCGATAGGATTCCTGATGGGTGATCGTATTATCCTAGAATGTGTCAGGAATCGCGTCCCCTGTTAAACGCACAAAAATCCTTTCTCAATTGAAACATCACTCTGCAGATATCAGAAACTTAGAAAAGGCTGGGCGGGGGAGTTACACTATGCTTCATCACCTGGGAGGAAGGCAGGGGTAGCTATACTGATCCGAAAGGGCTTCCCATGCGAGATTCAGGTCTTAAGACGTTATCCCCAGGGTCGTTACCTTTTGGTAAAGGTGGTCGGGCCGGGTGGGACATTTCGATTGTTGGTGGGATATGGCCCTAATGGTTATCAACGCTCTTTCTTTCAGAATTTGGTTAATATTTGCTGACGCGATTCTGACTGCCCATTAATATTGGTGGGCGATCTGAATCAAGTTCTGGACTCCGGTGTGGATCGCTCTGGGAGTTCTGGAGTGGCGACGGTAAAGTACACTAAAGGTATTCCTTATCTTTGTCGAGCGTTGGGGTTGGTGGACCCCTGGAGACGAACGAGATTATACCCATCAATCTAGAGCACACGGTTCCTTTTCTAGGCTGGATTACACTTTAATTTCTGAAACTTTGTTTGCTCGGGTTTCTGAAGCCACAATAGGCCCCCTTGAAATATCGGATCACAACATGATTTGGATTGATGTAGCGATGGGTGGTCCAATAGGCCCGGGGTCGGGATGGAGATTTCCTTCCTATTTACATAACGATACTCATTTCCAGAAATTTTTGATTGAGAAGTGGGAGGAGTATTGTTGTAATAACGCCCAACACGTTGACCAACCTATCTTGTTCTGGGATGCAGCCAAAGCAGTATTACGTGGGGATATCATTGCCTATGTGACATCTAGAACTCGGCGAATAGCGCATCGCATAGTACAGCTTGAACGACAGCTGGTGTTATTGAAACGGGATTTATTACACGATCCCTCAGAGGCCAATAGAGAGGAGTATAAGGCGGTCTTGGTAGCATTGAACTCTCTCATTCATGAACGTACGAGGAAACTGTTGTTTTTTCGTAAATTCCAATTTCATAAATATGGCAATAAAGCTGGGAAATTATTAGCGTCTATAACTAAAAGTTGGAAGGGATCTAGATACGTTTCCATGATACGGGAGAGCTCGGGGAGGATTTCGACTGGCTTTCAGAATTATTTTGAGGCCTTTTACGCGTCCCCAGGTCTTTACACGGGACCTGATGTTTGTGATTACCTGGAAGATGCGGGGTTGCCCCGTTTAACGGTGACTCAGATATCCAGGTTGGATAGGCCTCTACATTTGCAGGAGGTGCTGCAGGCGATACAGAAATTGAAACCCTGCACTGCACCGGGACCGGACGGTTACTCCCCGGAGTTTTATAAAATCTTATCCTCCCATATGGGTGGCTCTCTTTTAGATTACTATTTGACTATTCAGGAGAAGGGTGTATTCCCCCGCTATTCTAATGATGCCCTGATTACATTGATTCCGAAACCATCTAAACCTCCAACTGACATAGAATCTTATCGACCAATATCATTACTGAATGTTGATATTAAAGTATTTGCTCGAATTTTGGCTGATCGGTTAGCCCCCATTTTGCCTTCTATTATTGTACCTGAACAGGTGGGTTTCGTTCGGAATCGTCAAGCGGTAATTAATGTTAGACGGGTTCTTCTAGCTTTCTCCCGTGCTCAACAGACACAATGTCCTGGTCTACTTGTTGGGTTGGATGCGGCAAAGGCTTTTGATAAGGTTCATTGGCATTACTTATTTCAGGTTCTACAATATATAGGGATTCCCCCCAGTTATTTGACATCAGTACAGGCGCTATACTCTGGACCAACGGCCTCGGTGTTGGTCAATGGAGTGAGATCTTCCTCATTTCCAATTGGTAGGGGGACACGACAGGGCTGCCCACTCTCACCTCTTCTCTTTCTTCTATATTTAGATCCCCTGTTACGCACACTCCAGAGAGATGATGAGATTATGGGACTACCTGAGGGTTCTTCACAGTATTAGCTTTTGCAGACGATTTTTTGCTAGCATTGAGCAATCCTTACAGATCATTGCCGCGAGCATTAGAGCTCTTAGATGAATTCCATATTTACTCCGGTCTAATCCTCAACAGGCAGAAGTCTTTGGCACTTTCCACAATGTCGAGGGTGCGACTGACTTGGCCTGGAGAGTTTCCTCTGCAGTGGGCCCCCTCTCATTTGAAATATTTAGGAGTGCTGTGACAAACCCAGGTCCGTTTCGGGTTTTGGCCAAAACAAACCCGAATCCGTACCGGGTTTTGCCCCAGTGATCAGGAGTATTCACAGTGCACCTAGATGCAGGAGGGCTGATCAGGTGACCTGCCAATTGATTGATGAAGCTGACTTCTGCTCTGATTCTGACATGTAGGTAGAAGAGACAGGGCAGGATAAGATTAAGAGAAAAATCCTACACTCCATGCAGACCTGTCACTGTCAGAAAGCTTATTCAGTTTGAACAGCCTGTTAAAATCAGGGCTAGGGAGAAACCTGCCTGTAATAGCAGGAAGCAAGCCGGTGTGTGGAAAACCCTTCCCCCACCTTCTCAGAGGGGGAGTGGTTATCCACAGGATATAACGAGGCACAGGGGACATATGGGAAAGAGAGAGGAGAGACGGGAGAATGGGAAGCTGAAAGGAGGCAGTCTCTCACAGACTGTCCCATGCTGAGGCAGATGAGTTACCTCCTGTCTGGGACACTGGAGTACAGCCAGAAGGAGAAGCCATGGAGGGGCAGGAAAGCTGTGTAGGAGCTGACACTCTGCCAACACCCATGGAGACCCAGTAAGCCTAAGATTGGGATTTAATTTCTTTATGCTGCAAGCTTGTCTCTTACCCGTTTGAAGCCAGTGAAGCTCTCCTGGGAAGCCACATTTTTGAGGTTTTCTGTAAAGCAGGAATGTGTGTGTTTTCTGACAAACCATTTTGAATGTATTTCCTGTATGATGATTCAGCTGGGAAATCTCGATGGTCCTGCTCAGCTGTGCCTGATTGCTACAGCAACGTTTAGAGGGAAACGTTTGCTTGATTTTGAACTCTGAATAATGCTGTGATTCTTATGTGTTCTGGACTGTTGGATAAAAGCATTACTTATCTGATTATTACTGCTCTGGTGAAGAGAACTGTATTTCTTGACTGATTAAAGTCCAGAAGCAGGGGACTGTACACAAGGCAGTGCTGACCCAGATTCAACTGCCTAATTATATTATTGTGAACCTTTGTATTTCATGCAATATCAGTCCATCTTGAACTGCAAGGCTGTTGCCTATATTTTTTTGATTTATTCAACCAGTGGTTTAAATAAAGTTTATTTTTGCTTTGCCATTTCTGACTAAGATGCCTTTATACTTTGCATGCTGATAAGTTTGGAATGTGCCTGTTCTAAAGACCTGAAGGATTCCTTAGTGGAAAGGGACACGTCGGGTTTCAGCTTTGGTCACATTCCCAGGTGCTCGCTGCGCCTTACAGGAGCCCGGATTGTGACAATTTGGTATCAGGAGTGGGATTTGGTACCTCCTTCAGGTGAAGAAAGGCATAGCAAGGTGGAAAATTTTTTTATTTTTTTTTTTTGTTCTTCTGGATTTTCAACTGTGGATTAATGTTGCCGGAGGAAAAGTTTGTTGGACTAAACTTCTGGAAGTGATTGCTGAACTGGGAGTTAGAAGTCTTCAGGACAGCGTTTTGGAGCCTGCAGAGGAGCAGCTGGATCAACAGCGGAGGAATCCACAGCAGTGCAGCGCAGGAGAGTGTTCCAGGAGTGGAGCCGGTGACCAGACGATCCCTGGAGTTTCCAGTGGAACCAGAGGGGGCCGGGAGGTCCTGGAAGAAGGGCGGTGCACCCTGTAAGGAGCACAGAGGCGAAGACTCACCAGTACTGCGGTAAGCGCACTAGACAGAGGGTCTAGGAGGGTGGTACTGGGGGGGTCAGTGATTGTTAGGATACCACACTTGGATCGAGTGTTTGTGTCTCACATTTCCACAGATCCAGGATGGAGTCTTCAGCATTGGTGGCAGTGGCAGCGGAGTGTCACAGGCAGAACGAGGAGCTGAAGAAGGTGATAGACGCCAATCAAGGTCTGTGGCAGGCGAGCCAGGAAGCAGCAGAGTGGCACCACAAGGACTTTGTACATGTAATGGAGGCACAGGCACAAATGATGGGACGGCTTTTGCAAGTGTTAGAGGCGTACATGGACGCCCAAAGTAGGGTAAATATTGTGAGACCTGCTTTTAGAGCACACCCACCCACATCCATCCCGATACACACATCTGGGGATATAGGACCCAGTGGGAAAAGATTTGCTAGAACCCAGGGTAACACCCAGAGGAAATTTACACCTAATACAGGGGTGCAATGTTTCAAGTGTGGGGGAAGAGGACACCGACAGTGGGAATGCAGGCAGAGGAGAGACTGTACCATAACAACTGAGGTAAGGAGGAGCCCTCAGGGGGGTTATGTGCAGAAGGTATGGGTACAAAACAAAGCAGTGACTGCCTTACTAGACACAGGGGCGGAACAGAGTGCTATGGCCAGTGACCTGTGGCAACAGATAAAAGGTGACATCTCTGAAAGCACTAGCCTTAAGGAAGTTGAGATAGGATGTGTCCACGGTGATAAAAAGAAATACCCGGTGCGGATAGTGAATGTGAAGAGTGAAGGGGCAGCGGTATCATTGCAAGTTGCCCTAGTACACAACCTACCTTATGCCCTGATATTAGGTCAGGATTGGCTAAGAACCCAGGGAGGAGAGTTCCAAGTAGCCGGCCATAATAATATAAGCATACAGGCGGGTAGCCAAATATTAGGGGCATGGACCAAAAGAAAGCAGAATTACCCGAGGAGAGTACGGAGAGGCTGGCAGCCGACATTAAGATGGGTATCAATGTCTGATAAAGCCAAGGCCCCTACTAGAGCTTATGAGCGCGCAGCAGGTTATGACATATATGCAGCTCAAGAGGTAGAGGTGCCCGCTCAGGGGAGAGCAGTAGTATGCACTGACATACAGGTATCACCACCCCCAGGCTCCTATATAAGACTTGCCTCACGGTCAGGTTTGGCAGCGAAGAAGGCTATAGAAGTGGCAGCTGGGGTGATTGATCCCGATTACCGGGGTAATGTTGGAGTAATATTGGTGAATCAGGGGTCGGAGCCCTATTGGGTCCGACAGGGGGATTGCATCGCTCAGATGATATGTGAGCGGATCTGGCCAGCAAAATTGCAACAGTGGGTACACTTGCCAGTAACAGGCAGGGGTGCTAAAGGCTTTGGCTCATCCGATAGGGCAATTCCCGCAGAGCAAGGTAAGCAGGAACAGCTACCAGGAGAGGCTCAGCAGGGAGTTAGGATAGAACAGAATGGCAGTCAAGAACATAAGATACAGGGAAGTGTCCCAGAAACAATTACACTACATGAACCTCAAAGGAAGGGCAGAGCAGGTATGGAGGAAGTCCTCAAACAAGAACTGAGGGAGTTGAGGGAACAATTAAAGTCCCTGAGGGAGGAAAAGAAACAAGAAATGTACGATCATACACAACAGTCAGCAGAAACCTTTAATAAAGCCCTGACGGAGATGGCTGGGCAACTCTCCCAAATAGGCAAACAGGTAGTTGATAACCAACATCAGCAAGAAGAACTGGGAAAAATCTTAGAAACCCTATCGGGGAAATGGAAGGATAGGGAAGGAGAAAATAATAAATGGGGTGAACAGAAACAAGTACTAGATGCCCAAGTAGAACAACAGAAGTTGCAGCTTGATAAAATGGAGAATACACTAAAAGAAATTCAAACCCAAGTAGGGAGGAGTAAAAAGGAAAGGTTGAACGAGAGGGCTGAGGCTGTTGCAGCCCTAGCTCAGCGGGTGGAAGGGGTAGAAGTTCTGGATCAAAGAGAGATGGAGCCTACCCAAACACCAGTGCTACATTGGCCTGAAGATTTTCAGGACCCTCCTTCCATTACACAGGACCTTGAGAAGGACTGTAGGAATTCTAGGTTAAGTGAGGAGGCTGAAATGAATAGGGTAGAGGAAGATCTATCCCTACCGGACCCAATGATGTTAGGAGAGGAGGTGAGGTTCTCTCCCCAGCAGTGGGCACAATTTTTTCCTCACTTGTGTCCCGGTCAGCTCGGAGGGAGTTTACAGGGACCTGAAGCCACTCAGTCCTCAGGTAAAAAAACTAGAAATAAGAAACGTCATTGATTATTGCGCATCCCAGAGAATACAGGAGGTCCTTCATCTTTAAGCAGGAGTCAGCTTTTAAGTGTGGGGGAATGTGACAAACCCAGGTCCGTTTCGGGTTTTGGCCAAAACAAACCCGAATCCGTACCGGGTTTTGCCCCAGTGATCAGGAGTATTCACAGTGCACCTAGATGCAGGAGGGCTGATCAGGTGACCTGCCAATTGATTGATGAAGCTGACTTCTGCTCTGATTCTGACATGTAGGTAGAAGAGACAGGGCAGGATAAGATTAAGAGAAAAATCCTACACTCCATGCAGACCTGTCACTGTCAGAAAGCTTATTCAGTTTGAACAGCCTGTTAAAATCAGGGCTAGGGAGAAACCTGCCTGTAATAGCAGGAAGCAAGCCGGTGTGTGGAAAACCCTTCCCCCACCTTCTCAGAGGGGGAGTGGTTATCCACAGGATATAACGAGGCACAGGGGACATATGGGAAAGAGAGAGGAGAGACGGGAGAATGGGAAGCTGAAAGGAGGCAGTCTCTCACAGACTGTCCCATGCTGAGGCAGATGAGTTACCTCCTGTCTGGGACACTGGAGTACAGCCAGAAGGAGAAGCCATGGAGGGGCAGGAAAGCTGTGTAGGAGCTGACACTCTGCCAACACCCATGGAGACCCAGTAAGCCTAAGATTGGGATTTAATTTCTTTATGCTGCAAGCTTGTCTCTTACCCGTTTGAAGCCAGTGAAGCTCTCCTGGGAAGCCACATTTTTGAGGTTTTCTGTAAAGCAGGAATGTGTGTGTTTTCTGACAAACCATTTTGAATGTATTTCCTGTATGATGATTCAGCTGGGAAATCTCGATGGTCCTGCTCAGCTGTGCCTGATTGCTACAGCAACGTTTAGAGGGAAACGTTTGCTTGATTTTGAACTCTGAATAATGCTGTGATTCTTATGTGTTCTGGACTGTTGGATAAAAGCATTACTTATCTGATTATTACTGCTCTGGTGAAGAGAACTGTATTTCTTGACTGATTAAAGTCCAGAAGCAGGGGACTGTACACAAGGCAGTGCTGACCCAGATTCAACTGCCTAATTATATTATTGTGAACCTTTGTATTTCATGCAATATCAGTCCATCTTGAACTGCAAGGCTGTTGCCTATATTTTTTTGATTTATTCAACCAGTGGTTTAAATAAAGTTTATTTTTGCTTTGCCATTTCTGACTAAGATGCCTTTATACTTTGCATGCTGATAAGTTTGGAATGTGCCTGTTCTAAAGACCTGAAGGATTCCTTAGTGGAAAGGGACACGTCGGGTTTCAGCTTTGGTCACATTCCCAGGTGCTCGCTGCGCCTTACAGGAGCCCGGATTGTGACAGTGCTTATTCCCCAAAATCTGAATCGGCTTTACACGGCTAATCTTTTGCCTTTGCTCCGTCGAACCTCAAGATTGTTGCATGACTGGCGGAAATTCCCTATTTCTCTTTCTGGCCGCATAGCCCTTTATAACATGATGATACTGCCCCAATGGCTTTATATATTACAAATGCTTCCTATTATGTTAACTCCACACCATTTATCACTACATAGGTCCCACTTATCTGCATATCTGTGGCAGGGTAAACGAGCTAGGATTTCTTTGGCTAAGTTGATGCTTCCCATTACTCAAGGGGGGTTAGGACTCCTATGTGTCTCCAGGTTCAACCTTGCATGTCAATTACGTCACGTGCATGATTGGTTTTGTAATACTACTAACTTTTCATTACCTGAGATTGAATGTTTTCATTTTCAGCCTTACCATTTTAGCTATCTTCTACATGTTCCCAGATTGCCAGACTTGCCTCACTTGCAGTCTCACCCGTTTTTACCTGCTATGTGCAAAGCCTGGAGGCTGTTGTGTAAGATGTTACAGGTCTCCCCGCACAGAACACCTTACCTTCCTATAGTTGGCAACGGAAACTTCTTGCCTGGTTTGGATGCTACAGTGTTCCAGCGTTGGTCTAGTGCGGGCCTTCAATATGTGTCACAGGCTATCTCTTTTACTGAACTACAGCCGAAGTTCCATCTCTTGCCCACCGATCGGTTTGCGCACAGACAACTTCAACACTATCTGCAGACCTTGACTCCGACAGTGCTGCGGGAGGATATTCAGGACAGATTTCAGGAGGCTCTTTCCCTTACAGCTCAGGAACCAATACCGCTGAGATTCTATCATAAGTGGTTGCAGGAACATGCTGGCGACTTGGACTTTTTAACTTTGGCACAGAAATGGTCCATAGATCTTCAGATACCTATTTCAGTTGATATGATTCGTAAAAGTATTCGTCTCGGAAATGCCTCCCTCATGTCATCGGTGGAGAGAGAGAGAAATTACAAGTTCCTGTTACGTGCCTTTTACACCCCTAAGAGAGCACATGTGATGGGGATCAGTGCGGGACATTGTTGTGGGAAGTGTGCACAACCTATGGCTTCCTTTGGACACATGTTTTGGACTTGCCCTTTGATATCTTCCTTTTGGATACAATTGGTGTCTTCGGTGGCGCGGCTTTGGAGCTGTTCTTGGAGATTGCACCCCAGTTTTCTCTTCACCTTACAAATTCGTTTCCATCCAGCTAGACCAGGTTGCGCAGCCTTCCTTCGAAAAACTGTGTTGCTGGGACGAAAATGTATTTTATCACAGTGGCTCTCACCACAACCTCCGTCTATTCCTCAATGGGGAGCGTTGATGTTACATCAAATGTTAATGGAACGACGAGATATTATGGACATGTCAACCAAAGCTGGACGATTGTTTTACCAATGCTGGTATCTTTTTAGTTTGACTTTTACGCCCTATGTTCAACAAAAAATTTGGGAAATTTAACTAGTTTGTCTCTTACAATATTCCTTTCCTTTCTTTGAATTTCCCTTACCGCTGCTGCTTGGGGGGGGGGGGGGGGGTTGGGAGGGTGGATGGTTGGGAGGGTAGGGATTGGGGTTGTACTATGTTTCTGAAAATGTGATCTGTTGCGTTTTGTATTGCATTTGCGGTATTTAATAAATTGATTTAAACATAAAAAAAACAAAAAAACCCCAAACAATTTAAAAACAAGTAAATATCCCGTACATCTAAAGCGGACAAAACAGAAGCTTCTGGAAGAAGATCTTCGAGTCAGTCAGAGCCCCAATAGAGAAAGCAGGCCAGCCTAACCTCAAAGGCGGGAAAATGAAACCCAACCTACCGGCTGGCTAGAATAAAGCGTTAAACTGACACCTGCACAAGGAAAAAAAATGTCGAGTTATGTATCACAACGGCTTGCCGAAGCTGATCTGATTAGAAAACCCCTAATTGGAACGGCACATTCCCGCATCACCTTTCTCTCCCTCAATTAAAGCTCCTTTCCCGGCGCAGATCCGAACCGGGAGCCCCGGCAGCAGCAGGATGGCCGGTCCACTGGAGCCCATGAGAGCTGGTGGGGATGGGTCTCGTCTGCCCGCCGTCTTTTCTGACCTGAGCTGAGGCACGTGCGGCGGAAGCGTGGGCAGTGTCGTCCGGGAGGTTCCTTTTCAGAGGGGTCCGACATGGCAGCATTTCTCATAAGCTGCCAGCGGCTGCTCTGAAGTTTTCTCTCTGCCGCAATTTCCTGGTTCTGACAGGGCAGATCGCTGGATAGGGAAAGCTTCGGGGCAGCCGCTGGCAGTTTATGAGAAATGCTGCCATGTCGGGTCCCTCTGAAAAGGAAAATTTACCCGTAGCTTTTTAATAAAGCACTTCGGACTGCGGGGCTCCCTGGATCTGTGGGGCCCAGGGCAGCTGCCCTGTTTGCTCCCTATAATGCCGGCCCTGGGGCCCCCCGGACAATGTGGAGCCCTAGGCACGTGCCTCTTAGGCCTATCCTTTAATCCGGCCCTGCCTGTAGCCCTAAGGGCTATTAGGGTGGTAGATAAGTGGGTCTAGGGGATTCTGGAGGTGGTTTGGGGGGCTCACCATGACCTATAAGGGAGCTGTAGTGAGGAGAAGACATGGCACCCTTTTTGTGAAGTTCACACCATTGCCCTGTAAGGTACCCCACTATTTAGGTGTCATGTCTGGGTGTTCAGTCCATCACTTTGCAGACCTCTCCCACGTCCAACAGGGCTTGTTCTAGGCATTTTTGACTTGGACGAAAAGTTGGACGAAAATGTGGTATAAAGATGGACGATTTAGCAACTTGGACGATCAGAACGGCAGGACATATAGTTAGACGATTTTCGAAACAAAAAAATGTTTGGACGTATTTTTTTGAAAATGTGTCCTAGGCTGTTTTTTACTTTGGACGACTTGCGACTTAGACAAAAATGGACTTAGACGTTCCTTTTGATTATGCCCCTCTAAAGGTATAAAAGTAATTTATTTATTGACTAAAAAACGTTAACTTTGGGCAATGCCTATAGCCGATGTCTTTGCATTGTGTTCAACAGAAAAGGAAATGCATTTCTGTTTTCATTTCTCCAGTATTTGCTGTATCTGGAGTGGATCCCCAAGCACCGCCAGCTGAGAGGACCTCTTCCAAAGGTGACCAGAATTCCCTTCTACTAAGCGTAGCAGTTGCTGGCAGCATCCTTGAGCCACTGAGGTGCCAGCGACTGTGGCTTAGGGACGTTTCTGCTGCCTGCCAAGCTTGGTAAAAGTTTTTGGGGGGCACCTTCAGAGGAAGTCTTCAGCTGACATAGCCTGAGGGTCTTCATCAGCTGGAGCATTTATATTTTATGCTTACATTAGAGGCTCCGGCAGAGATCCATTTACAAAGTATGTATTCTTCCCATTTCATATTTCCAAATGAATAAAGTGTTTTGCTTATTTGTAAATGTAAATGTAAGAAGCTCTTCCGCGGTCTAGTAAATCTCAGCGACAGAGATCTCAAATTGTACAGCAAATGATAAAGTCCACATCAGGACTGAAAATTGTTAGGGGTGTAAATCGGGAAAGTTTTTATTTTGTTTGTCCTTTGCTGTCATTTCATTCACTCTCTTTCAAGAAACATAATATGCATCAGCCCTTTAACAAAGCCACGTTAGGCTTTTTTTTTTATTGCCGGCCGCAGCGGTATTAGCTCCAACGCTCATAGAATTGTGGCCGGCAATAAAAATAAAAAGCCTAATTTGGCTTCACAAAGGGGGGAGGGGTTTCAACAACAACAATTTTTTTTAAAAAAAGAAAGAAATTAAGGACCCTTCCCCCTACAGCAGAAATCCTCAGTGTTGCCCCTGAAACCCTTTCAGCTTCCCCTGCCATAAATATCTCCAAATCTACCACTGAATTTCCCTATTCAGAATACAACTGTCGAACAAAATGGTGGGTCCAGAAGGTGAGGAAGGCTGGTAGGGTTACCCTATGGCTGCAGAAAAAGGAGGACAGATTGAGACATCCGGGTTTTACTGCCATCAATGGAAGTAAAACCCGGATGTCTCAATCCGTCCTCTTTTGTTTTCTGGAGCCATAGGGCAACCCTAGGCTGGGGGAGAGGAATTCTGTGGTGGCAGGGGAGGAGGGTGGCAGAGAAAATTAAATGGCAGTACTGGGGAGTTTTGTGGCAGAAAGAAGTTGAAGAGGTTGAATGGTGATGCACAGGGGAAGGGAAAAGCCTTAAGGCCCGTAGTTTTTATTGACCAGGTACTAGTGACCTGGATTGGTCACCGCGAGAACGGTCTACTGGACTAGATGGACCATTGATATGACCCAGTAAGGCTATTTTTATGTTCTTACGTGAGCCAAGTATAGGACAATTAAGCCATTGTAACATCACTGATGAAGTTGATTCTGAAGCACTGTGGAATGAGGCATTATGACATCACAATCTCAGCTCTGGAATGTTACTCTCATTGGGGTTCTGGAATCTTGCTATTCTTTGAGATGCTGGAATGTTGCTACTCCTTGGATTTTGGCCAGGTACTAGTGACCACAGTGAGGACAGGCTACTGGGCAAGATGATCTTACCCAGTATGGGTGTTCTTATGTTCTTACATGAGCCAAGTATAGGACAATTAAGCCACTGTAGCATCACTGATAAGGTTGGCTCTGAGGGTCTGTGGAATGAGGCATTATGACATCACAATCTCAGCTCTGGAATGTTGCTCTCATTGGGGTTCTGGAAACTTGCTCTTCTTTGAGATGCTGGAATGTTGCTACTCCTTGGATTTTGGCCAGGTACTAGTGATCACAGTGAGGACAGGCTACTGGGCAAGATGATCTTACCCAGTATGGGTGTTCTTATGTTCTTACATGAGCCAAGTATAGGACAATTAAGCCACTGTAGCATCACTGATAAGGTTGGCTCTGAGGGTCTGTGGAATGAGGCATTATGACATCACAATCTCAGCTCTGGAATGTTGCTCTCATTGGGGTTCTGGAAACTTGCTCTTCTTTGAGATGCTGGAATGTTGCTACTCCTTGGATTCTGGCCAGGTTCTAGTGACCTGGATTGGCCACCATGAGAATGGGCTTGATGGGCCATTGGTCTGACCCAGTAAGGCTATTCTTATGTTCCTATGTTGTCAGCTTTCCTTTTTGGACTGTTTCCAAACAAAGCAAAGTTTTTTCTTGTTTTCTGTTTTGTTAGAAAACAAATTTGAATCCCTAAAAGTTATGTGTCACAGATTTCACCTCAGGTGGCTAAATACTATGTTTGTTAGTCATACTGTGTATTATTAAAATATCAACGAAAGCTAATGTACCAAACATGATAGAGAGAAAAATCCGTGGCCTTGTTTTTAGGTAGACCTTTCAGAAAGCACCATCAATACACAGAGGTTTAGTGGGTATTTCAATTCTCTTTTTGTAAATTCCTTCAAGGTTAGCGAATACTTTTTTGATGTCTGGCATATTGCCCAGCCCTGAAGCTATATTATTTGTAAACAGCTTGTGGTATATTTGAAGTTTCTTAAGAAGATAAAAGGTCAGAATTTCTCCTGACTTCTGCTGCTGTCTTGAAATCCATGTTAGGACACTGGCGACAGTTTGTCAATTTAGAAGAGCCTTCAACAGAAGATTTTTTGTGTGTGTGGGGGGGGGAGGGGGTGCTCTGGAAATTGTATGTGGATTTTTATCAAACTTATTTAAATGCTCAAGAGGTGGAATTGCTTTCATCTGTACTTTTAAAATGGCTTCGTATATAATGAATTTCGGAGTAACTATCCCTTGATTATTGCGCTCCGAAATTCATTATATACGAAGCCATTTTAAAAGTACAGATGAAAGCAATTCTACCTCTTGGGTTTAGGGGGGGGGTTTTTTTTGGGGTTTTTTTCATACTCTGTTGAGCTGGTTTTGTACTTTGTTGTGTTGACCTGTTACTTTCTTGATTGCTCAATAAAAATATATTTGACCATATAATGAATTTCGGTAAAATTTTAAGCTAAATTCTTTTTTTTTTTTCATCATTTATAATTTTGCAATCATTACATTGATATAATGAACAAGGAATAAAGGCACCATTTACACTCCTTTTACCACAATCAATACATCCATTCATAATTCCTTTCCAAGCCCACATCAATGGGGAAATATACTTCCTTACAAGAGAAAATTAATAGGGAAAAAAATGAATACATTGAAGGTCCATACATTATGGAGCAGAATACATTCTTATTTGATAGGGATTATTATTATTATCTCCTCATATTCGTCATTTCATCTCTCGAGCAAGGAAAAATGTTTGTAATTGTATTGGGTCCAAAAATACAAATTCAGTGTCTTTTAAGTTAACAAGGCGCTTACAGGGAAATTTTAAATAAAACGTACAAATTTCTGCAAAGACTGTCATTGTTGAATTATTGGTAGTTTTTGAAATGCACAAGTAAATATGTTCAACTGGCTAGTCAGGACGACTGCTGTAATAGGTAAGTTTCAAGTTTATTAAAATATGATTGATCGCTTTACATAAAATTCTAAGCGATTTACAATTAAAATAAGGGGGATACAAGTAATCATATAGAACATGACGAAAGACAAAGACTTCAATTACGGACTGGAGCATAGGGAGAAGGGAGAATTACAATTTGTGTAGTAATAATAATAATAATGATAACTTTACTCTTTTATACCGCCATAACCAAAAGTTCTAGGCGGTTTACACTAAAAAGAGCTGGACAATTAGCGAAATACAATAATATAGGAAAAAAGACAAATATTTATAAAATAGAATTTCAATAATAAAACTCACTAAGTAAACTTATCGAACAAAGTGGTCTTAATTCATTTCTGAAAACTGCGATAGGACAAGCGATAGCTTGCTGAATACATTTACCTAACCAAGATTGTTGCTAGGGTCCTATCTAAGAAGGTCTTATATCTACACCCATTAATTTTTGGATAATCAAATAAGTAGAAGTTTCTAGTTTCTCTTGCAACACAAAATGAGGAAAAAGGTAAGCTGGAGACAATCCCGATATCAGTTTAAAGCAGATACAGGAAAATTTGAATATTACTCTTGCCTCCAAAGGCAGCCAATGAAGTAAACTATAATATGGACCAATATGGTCGTTCTTTTTTAAACCAAAAATCAATTGACCAGCTGTGTTCTGAATTATCCTTAAATTCCTTATAATTTTTTTGGGTGCTCCTAAATAGATGAGCAGAACGAGAGGAAAGGGGAGAAAGCCTAAAGTGAACAGAACAGAATATTGCGGAGGTATGTCCGAGTTAGAATTTGAAAGCATCTTTAAAAAAAAAAAAAAAAAAAAAAGCATTTAAGAGATCCTTAAAATTTGTCAAGACTTTTTTCCTCTCTTAAAAAAGCAGGCAGTGAGTTCCATGTAAGGGGGGCTGTCACCGAAAATGATGTGTTACGGTGTGTATTGATTACTTTCAATGAGGGGACTGTTAATGGCTTTTGAGACGAGGATCTTAATGGGCGAGATAAAGTGTGTGGTATGAGAAGTTTATCGATGAAACTGGGAGCATTCGTAATTTGAACTTTAAACGCTGTGAGAGCTATTAACACTTGTGCTCGCCACACGGGCTTTACAGGTGGACGTGGGGACCCATCCACTTGTGGCAGGGGGAAAGATTGAGGAGAGTGGATTAATGAGATTAGCGGCGCAATGTGCAGCAGCCTCAAAGAAAGCGAACAGAATGTTGGGCATAATCAAAAAGGGTATCACTACCAGAACGAAGGAGGTTATTCTACCATTGTATCGAGCGATGGTTCGCCCACATCTGGAGTACTGTGTCCAGTACTGGTCGCCGTACCTTAAGAAGGATATGGCGATACTCGAGAGGGTCCAGAGAAGGGCGACAAGGATGATAAAGGGCATGGAGAACCTTTCGTATGATGAAAGGTTGGAGAAGCTGGGGCTCTTTACCCTGGAGAAGCGGAGACTTAGAGGGGATATGATAGAGACTTATAAGATCATGAAAGGCATAGAGAAGGTGGAGAAGAACAGATTCTTTAGGCTAGCTGGGCCCACAAAAACAAGAGGGCATTCAGAAAAATTGAAAGGAGACAGATTCAAAACGAATGCTAGGAAGTTCTTCTTTACTCAGAGGATGGTGGACACCTGGAATGCGCTCCCAGAGGAGGTGATAGGGCAGAGTACAATATGGGGCTTCAAAAAGGGATTGGATGACTTCCTGAAGGATAAGGGGATTGAAGGGTATAGGTACAGGTAATAAATGAATAGGGGATGAAAGACCTTAGGTAAGGTCCAATGATAGGTCACGGACCTGGGGGGCCGCTGCGGGTGCGGACTGCTGGACACAATGGACCCCTGGTCTGACCAGGTAGAGGCAATGCTTATGTGCTTATATATATATTTGGGTTCAAGATAAAGAGGTTCGGCTTTGATCACTTCCAATGTATGTATAGGTCACAATTTCCCTTACCCTCTACTTTAGGCTTAGCCATGTTTTTAAAATTATTCTTTGTTACCCTCCAGATGTTTTTTCCCTAAATGCACCATTATGTTTTTTAAAAGATTGTAGTTCCTTTTGTATCGGTAATTATTTGTACGTTACATTATACGTTTATTTGTATAAAATTGTTTTATTTATTGTCTCCTAATTTTAAATTGTCTTATGCATTGAAGTACTTGACATTGCATGTACAAAAAACTTTTAATAAACTTGAACTTGAAACTTGAAACAAGGCAGCCTGTAATCCGCTATAATAAAACCCTTAGCGCGCACGCACATTTGAAACTTCGCGCGGCCGTGATCCCTGATCCGTGGCTCAGTGTCGCCGCATGTGCAGTAGGAGCCTTCGGTGGTTTGCGACATGTGCGGCGGTTTTCCCAGCAACGTTCCCCCAGCAACGTTCCTGCCCCGATCTCCAACGCCGGCTGACTTCTGACGACGCCTCTCCTTCTCACCCCCAGACCAGCAGCGGCAGCAGCCGCAAGGCATTTGCTAGGCTGGCCCACTTCGATAATGCAAAGCAGGCCAGCCTAGCAAAAGCCCTGAGGCTGCCCGGCCTAGCGGAAGCTGGACAGTGAGAAGGTAAGGGAGAAGGGGTACTCCTGGACAGGAGGGAGGTAAAAGGAATGGAGAAGGGCTACTGCTGGACAGGGGGAGCAGAGAAGGGGTGCTGCTGGACATGGGGGAGGTAAAAGTAAGGGAGAAGGGAAGACAGGGGGGCAGAGAGAAAGAAAGAAATGCCTAATACTAGTACCCGTTAATGTAACAGGCTAAAAAGCTAGTTATAAGAATACGAATATAAGAATAGCCTTACTGGGTCAGACCAATGGTCCATCAAGCCCATTCTCATGGTGGCCAATCCAGGTCACTAGTACCTGGCCAAAACCCAAGGAGTAGCAACATTCCAGCATCTCAAAGAATAGCAAGATTCCGGAACCCCAATGAGAGCAACATTCCAGAGCTGAGATTGTGATGTCATAATGCCTCATTCCACAGTGCCTCAGAGCCAACCTCATCAGTGATGTTACAATGGCTTGGTTGTCCTATACTTGGCTCACATAAGAAAAAAAGAATAGCCTTACAGGGTCAGACCAATGGTCCATCAAGCCCAGTAGCCCATTCTCACGGTGGCCAATCCAGGTCACTAGTACCTGACCAAAACCCAAGGTGTAGCAATATTCCACGCTACCGATCCAGGGCAAGCAGTGGCTTCCCCCATGTCATTCTCAATAACAGACTATGGACTTTTCCTCCAGAAATTTGTCCAAACCTATCACAGGACTGTTGCAGAAATGCACATTTTATTTTGGCCGCTAATTGAGATCACAGCTGGCATTTGCCCAGTGCCTGTTTTCTGGGAGCTGAAAATTTTTCACTGCTGTCTAGCAACATATCAAGCTTTCTTAAGACAAGTGATAGCTGGTAAGCAGGTAATTCACGCCTCCTATTGTGTCTGACTGAGCCTCTCCTGAAAGGCTAATCACACAGCTTGAGAGCTGTTCTCTGTGGAGTAGTATAATAATTGAAGTCTTCCAGTTTTGCAAACACACTATTGTGCCACAAGCTTTTGCTTACTGTTGCCTATAACAGGTGCCTGTCTGCTGACAAATTCAGTGCTAGGTAGCTACATCCTTTGGGCACGTTTCAGACCAGTCATCCCAGGCTTCTTGCAGTAATTAAACAATGCAAAACTGCATTGCTTTGAACAGCTAATTAATATGTAACCCCTGACCTCCTATAGTACCCTGTGGCTGGTTATGTGCACAGGAGGCAGGCCAGAAGGATACCGTCAGGTAAAAGGAGAATAAATAAGACAAATAGAAATTCCCCCTTTACCAGTATATTCAGGATTCTGGGACACTGAGCCCGTGAGCTATATGCATAGAGGTAGCCAGCTGCATAGAAAAATTCTCTGGCAGCTCCCATAACACTATTAACAAGAGATAGGGTATCTGGACCCCCTAGACCTGCCCACAGGCCCGCCCAGTTCAACCCATTCCCACCCTGTTATGTCCCAGCCCCCCCCCCTCCCCGCTGCCTGCTCTCGTCAGGCAGGAGGGCACTTTGTGAGAACTAAGTGATATGGCTTATGGAATAAGATCAGGCGTATTCACTAGTGTAGTTGGATCGGGGTAAGTCACATGTATACAGTCATCCTCACAAATGTTGAATATAAACAAAATCAAAATCAACAAAATAACAAACTTCCAGTGATATGGTATATACCAATATGGGGTGTCAGATTGACCATATGAAGTAAAGCACCTCAAAGGTCTGTCAATTCTTCATTCATCCCCAATATCTTTTATCAAGGTAATATTTTTATGCTTTTTATACTTTTTATGTGTTTTTCAATTCTTATATCTTCGAAATAAATTAAGTAATAAAAAGTAACTTAGCTTCTTTCAATTATAGGTGTTATTTAGATCATGTTGTATTGAATATGTTTTCTCCAGCGTTCAAATCAACGCTCCCCTCTGCCAACGCGTTTCGCCGATCTTTATCAAGGCTGGGGGCACTGCATAATTAAATATTCCTAGTTGTTATGTCAAGCGGCATCCAAAAGATTGACATAACAACTAGGAATATTTAATTATGCAGTGCCCCCAGCCTTGATAAAGATCGGCGAAACGCGTTGGCAGAGGGGAGCGTTGATTTGAACGCTGGAGAAAACATATTCAATACAACATGATCTAAATAACACCTATAATTGAAAGAAGCTAAGTTACTTTTTATTACTTAATTTATTTCGAAGATAAAAGAATTGAAAAACGCATAAAAAGCATAAAAATATTACCACGATAAAAGATATTGGGGATGAATGAAGAATTGACAGACCTTTGAGGTGCTTTACTTCATATGGTCAATCTGACACCCCATATTGGTATATACCATATCACTGGAAGTTTGTTATTTTGTTCATTTTGACATGTATACAGTGTCATAGTTGAAGCCACTTGTAATGTTGACTTACTGGAAGACCAAAGGTATCTCGCAATTCGTCAAAAGTCATCCATCTCTTGTGTTTGACCAAATTTCGCAGTTTTGCAAAAGTGTCCAGTCCAGAGTGGCGTCTTGAATTTTGTTGCTGCCATTATTCCATAAGGAAATCTTGGTGGTTTCTCTCCATTTAATTTTCACAATACTATCAAGCTGCTTAACTACAGTATGTGTGGAACGCTGGATAGCGCCCCACGGCCAAATCGTACTTAGATGTATGTTTCGATTATGCCCCTCTGTGGGTTTAGCAGAAGGATGCAGATTGTAACTTGACTATCCCTAGCAGCCCTCACCGGTTCACATTCACGTAACCAAACAAATTTTCCGTTTCGGTTTCAGCCGAAACCAGGTGATGACTTTTAGCTGCAGTTTTGGTTGTGGTCGAAAGCTTTCAGACAGATTTTGTGTCCGTTTTGGTTTTAGTTCAGTGTGGCGTTGTCTTCATAGACAATTTCACGGCTAACTTTGGATGTGAGCACTTACTGTATACCAACCAGAGACTGGTATAAATGCTTGTGCAGAAATGCAAATATTCTATAACCATGCACCTAAATCCTGGGAACAACCCTGATTCATTCATGCCCCTCCCATGGCCACACCCTCTTTGGAGTTGTGTACAAGATGTTAGGTGCGCAGATTATATTCTTCTTCAATGCAAGGCTTGAGAGTCAGTGGCTGAGTCCATTCATACTCTGATTCTTATCTGAGCCAAGTATTGTATAATGAAGCCATTGTGACATCACTGATGTGATTGGCTATTAGGCATTGGTGGAATGAGGCATTATGACATCACAATCTCAGCTCTGGATACCAGAGACTGTCATTCTTTAGTGTCTATCTCAACCTCAGTTCTTCTACACCAGCATTCTTAATGCAAGGCTTGTGGGTCAATGGCTGAGCCCATTCATACTCTGATTCGTCCCTTTCTCCTTAAAGAATGACACAGGGATGGTTTCCCACAGTTGACTACGGGGTCAAATTCTGTCATTCTCTAGAAATAACAGGCAGAAACCCAAATAGCAGCAACATTCCACAGCTGAGATTGTGATGTCATAATGCCTCATTCCACCAGTGCCTAAGAGCCAGCTTCATCAGTGGTGTCACAATGGCTTGACTGTCCTATACTTGGCTCACATAAGAACATAAGAATTGATGTACTAGGGTAGACCGAAGGTCCATCTAGCCCACTATCCTGTTTCAAACAGTGGCCAATCCACGTCCAGGTTCTTTAGTGTCTATCTCAACCTCAGTCCCTCTATGCCATAATTCTTTAATGCAAGGCTTGAGAGTCAATGGCTGAGCCCATTCATACTCTGATTCTTCCTTGTCTGCTTAAAGAATGACATGGGGATAGTTTCCCATGGTTATCCAGGGGATGGAGCAGCGATGAATTTTGTCACCATGTCATTCTCTATGCCAGTCAGCACTTGTTCACGCCAATAATTATCATCACCAATTTAGCCAATTAGCTTATGTGCAGATCTGTGATTTGTGCCCAAAGGTGAGCACCCAACTTTGGCTGACCTATGCAGAATCCAGGAAACAGTGCACTCAGGTTGCTTTTTTGGCGCACTTAACTGCATATGCATAGTTATAGAATTGACTTTAAAGGGTTTAAAAATTTAAAAAGTTATAAAATAGCAAAAAACAAACAAAAAAACAACAACACCCCAACTCTTTTTGCTTTAAAATATAAATAAATAAAAACAGTACCCGTGGAAACAATATTGCTTTATTGATTGCTACCTAATTTTGTTTCTAGAGGGCTTAAAAGGAAACCTTTTGACAACTGTGTATGAATTAACTTTGTTGTAGCTGCGATGCCTGCACAGAAATATTTTTCCTTAATAATGAATACATTCTTTGAAGCGTTTTGTGAGATATATTGAAGCCAAAGTGCTCCTAGGTGAATAATGCCTTCTACTTTAGAAGACATTTATTTGATAATAGGAGACAGCCCAAAGAAGAGGTGTTCAGATCAGCGTGCTGGAGTAATTCACTTAAGCGATACTGAATTATTACAGATGACAGGACCAAAAAGGTGGCTGCACTTAATGAAATGCATTACGTTTATTTACCTGATTAGGAGTATCGAGCATGAGTATCAAGATCCGAGGACCCACACAATATATCAAATTATAGATTCTTTTGTAGGTTTTCCCCAGAGACTGGACAAAAGAATTGAAATAATAATTGTTATGCTGTTACTGTACTTGTCGTATCTTTCATGGAGACTCTTTGATGTATACTGTTCAATGAGCTTCTTTTAAAAATGCAGAAATGAGCTATCGGGACTTCATATGACGCTGGATGCTGCAACTGAATCCTCTGTGGCTGGACAACTCTTCGAAAACGTCTCTCCACTAGTACAGTGACAAAATACAAGGACTGCCCCTGGCACACGTGCTTTTCTTGTAGAAAAGGGGTACTTAGGGCGTTTTTTACTAAGGTGCGCTATCCGATTTAGCTAAAGCGTCCATAGAATATAATGGGCATGTTAGCGTTTAAATTGGCTATTACACCTTAGTAAAAGACCCCCCCCCCTGTGTTATCAAACTGCTGTTCGCTTTGTTAATAATCTGTGTCACGAATATACTGTATGTTGAAAGTGAGTTGATATTTGTTAGGTCTTGAGATGCAATTATGAATGTTTGTTTTAATGGAAACGGCTTAGAGTCTAGGCCAGGGGTGTCCAAGCTGCGGCCCCGTGAAGTATTTTGTGCGGCCCCGGTTGAGGGCGATGCAGTGTTTTCCTGGGCGTTTACTGTCTTGCCGGCTCCCTCCTCTGTCTTGCTGCAGCGTTTGCGCGGCCCCAGAAACATTTTTTTCAGCCAATGCGGCCCAGGGAAGCAAAAAGGTTGGACACCCCTAGTCTAGGCGGTATGTCCATTTTTTACATAAATAAAGGCTTAAAAATAATTTCAAAGTCTGTACAGGGAGTTCATTTTTAACCTTCTGAATTGACTTGCTGGGGGCGAGCGTGCATCCGCAAACTCTGCTGACCCCCATTTAATAAACTGTAGTAAGCATTCGCAGTTTACTTATTTAATTCGATTTCTATCCTGTTGCCCCCAAGGAACTCAGAACACATTACAGGTTTATTATTATTATTTTAGGTATTTATATACCGCCTATCAAGGTTATCGAAGCAGTTTACAATCAGGTACTCAAGCATTTTTCCCTGTCTGTCCCGGTGGGTTCACAATCTATCTAATGCACCTGGGGCAATGGAGGATTGAGTGACCTGCCCAGGGTCACAAGGAGCAGTGTGGGATTTGAACCCACAACCACAGGGTGCTGAGGCTGTAGCTCTAACCACTACACCATCTCCTTTAACATACATAATTTCTGTACAAGTTTACGATACAAGTTTTTATCCTAACTTGATACATACTAGGGTCTAATATTAATATGCATAATATACTGTTGACTGGTTACAATTTGCTATAGTTGTCCTTATGGCGCAAGGTTTTCAGTACAAATTACAACGTATGATATAGTTAGGGAGGAGTTCTATAAATGACTCCCAAAGTTAAGCACAGGGTAGGTACGTGCTAAACTGCACTCCAGCCCAGATTCTCTAAACCAGGGGGTCCCGCAAAATCGATGTTGTCGACATATGATTTCCGGATCGTGGTTCAGACGACAGTCTTATCAAAACTGGACTATTGTAATGCCCTGTATTTAGGGGTTCCAACAGTACAGTGCAAAGCACTGCAAATAATCCAAAATGCGGCTGCAAGGTTAATTTTGTGGGGTTAGAAAATTTGACCACATAACACCTGGGTTGAAGAAATTGCACTGGTTACCCGTGCAAATACATATTATTTTCAAAACTGGGATTCCTTGGTATGTATCCCGAACTATGGCAATCTAGCGACCGCTCAGAACTTTGCGATCTGAAGGTGAGATACGATTGTCATTGACGGACTTCTCAAAAATGCATTATGTGAATACGAGAACCTCGGCTATCTCCATCATGGGAGCATCGCTGTGGAACAAATGAACTGGACCGCTAAGGGCGCTCTCTGATATTCAGAAGTTAAAAAAAAATACATTATTTCTAGAAGCATTTCAATAAAAGATGTGTTGTTTAATGCTGGTTTTAGGATGACCTGTACTGTGAGGGTCTATGAAATTATGGCTTTTTAAGATGTAAGTATTCATTTGTAATTCAAAATGTCTGTTTCATTTTGTGTATGTTACTTTTGTAACGCCACCTAGGACTAGGCGGTTGACTTTTTTTTTTTTAAGCTTTATTAATTTTCAAAACTAATACAAAGTGCCAGGAATTATACAGACATTAATAGTCGATGTAAGCACTTAAATTCCATCGATAACAATACAGAAGAAAAATATCCCTCCCCTCCCATCCAACAAATTAATCAAGAGATAAACCAAAAAGATATCCCACCCCCCCCCCACCACCTGCCCCATCCTGGATATGAATAGAAATAAACAAAATAAAATAAAAGATAACTTTTACAAAGGCGCATTAGGGCCTTAACATGTGGAATAGCGCACGCTAAAATGCCGCACGCACTAGCCGCTACCGCCTCCTCTTGAGCAGGCAGTAGTTTTTCGGGTAGCGTGCACTAATCCGGTGCGTGCGTTAAAAACGCTAGCGCACCTTCGTAAAAGGAGCCCTATGTTAAAATAACAAAGGATGTCAACGGGCCCCAAACCAAATTTAAAAAATTGCTAAGCCTCAACATATCAGTATTCAAACTAGCCCACCAAAAAGGAAAGTTGATGCTGTCACAATTTTTCCAATTTTGGGTTATCATTTGCCCATTTTTAAAAATAAACCTGATGTAAATGCTGGGGTGCCACTAATGGCAGTTGGGTGTAAAAATAACCCTATAACACTGTGCTTAAATTCTAGGAATGCCCCTGACCCACCCATGCCCCTCCCTATGGTCCTGCCACCTTTTGATTCGCACACTGTAAAAATTTTAGGCATGCATTTCATAAAATAGAAAGAGTAGGAGAGCAGTGGGCAAAACTGAAAGGAGCTATTGTAAGGGCAATGAACCATTTTGTGAGGAAAGTACGTAAAAGTAAGAGGAAAAGAAGGCCACTTTGGTTCTGAAAAGTAGTAGCTGAGAGGGTAAGGAAAAAGGTTAGCTTTCATAAAATATACAAGATGGCAGAAGGAGGAAAGGCAAAAATATCTGGAAAAGTTAAGAGAGGCTGGTAAAGTAGGCAGGAAAGCAGAGATGCAAATGGAAGAAATAAATAACCAACATGGTAAAATTGGGGGGGGAGGGGGGGAAAGACATTCTTTAGATATGTTAGTGATAGAATGAAGTGCACAAGTGGCATTCTGAAAGATGAGGATATGTAGAAATTGATAAAGATAAGGCTCAATTGTTTATCTAATATTTCTGTTCTATGTGGCATACATGCACATGAGAATAGTTTCTTTCAATTGAAAGGTAACTCTGGAACGAGGGGGGCATAGGATGAAGATGAAAGGGAATACATTCAGAAGTAACCTCAGAAAATATTTTTTCATGGAAAGGGTGGTGAATGCTTGGAACAGCCTCCCAGTGGAGGTAGTAGAGATTTTTTAAAAATGTGTCTGAAATCAGGAAAGCTTGGGACAAGTACATTGGATCTCTAACGGAGAGGAAGGGATAGTAGATGGCATGGTAAGGCATACTGGATGGGTCATATGGTCTTTATCTGTTTCTATTGTATATTTCTAGGGCAGAACGAGTACAAATTGACACCAATTTTATTGATGGTTAATGGCTTATTTCCTATATATACTTGAATACAAATTGAGATTTTGGGGTCATAAAATTAGGGTCTCAGATTATATTTGGGTCATTGCCCACCCGCCCCCCTCCTGGACATGTTGCAGGCCTCCACCAGGCCTGCCGTATGGCCTGGTGGGGTTGGCGGAGACAGGAGGGATCCCTCCCGTCTTCTGTTCCCGGCCGACTGCTAATTTTTTTCCCTCCCACCAACCAACCCCCCCTACCCCCCCCCCCCCACACATACCTTTTTGAATCCCTTGTGGTCAAGCGGTGTACCAGGCAGGAGTGAGCATTCCTTGCTCCTGCCTGGCGCTGAGCCGTTAGCTGAATGGCTACCCTGCGGACATGTCCGGGTTAACTGTTAATGTGTATGCATTTAAATATCTAATGTGGCTCAATAAAGAAGTTTGTACTTGAGGCAACAGAAAATGAAGTGACTTGCTCATTATCAGAAAGTGCATTTAGCAGACTCCTTGTGCCATCTGTGGATGTTGTCGAGTTCACAAATAGGTACAGGAGCTCAAAATACAGACAACTGCCTGGAAGCCATCTTGGAATGCTCCATCTTTACAGGAACCTGGTGTTTGCCTTTCAAAGCCTACATAGAACAAATGCAAAAGCCTGTGAGGAGTCTGAACCTGTGGCAAATTCCAAAGAAAAAGTGTGTGAGGGCTTTCCCTTTGAAACTTAGTACAAAGCGTTTAAGTAACAATCTCCTGAAGACTTCACAGCACAGTTTGAAAATTGGACCCTTTAGTTCCATTAAAATAAAAAATGGGAAGGTGGTGAGATGTAATTCCGTGAGCTCTGGTCTTCAAGTGTCAAGAACAGCTTTGTTTATGCAGGATAGTCAATACATGCACGTTGCATATGAATACATATATGTTTCAGGAATATTTGTAGTAGAAATCTGAAAATGAGAAGTGGTTATGGCTGTGGTACTCAAGCATCAAAGTTTGCCGTCCCTGCTCTTTTGGCAAGAGAGGGAAATGTACAAGCTTTGAATCTCTAATCTGCTATGAATACTTTTTGTAAGCTTGGACAAATTACACTTCTCATCCAACCACTGTTTCACCAACAGAATTAAAAAAATAATGATGATTTCTGGGACTATAAAGTGCTTTGAGGTGGCAGCTTTAAAACTCCAAAATAATGATTTTCCTATCAATAAAACACTTGTTAAAATCTCTCTCTTGATAAAAATAGCAGCACATTGATCACATGGGCCCTGTTTTGCATAAATAGCTTGCTTTTTAATTTCTATGCTGCACGAAAGCAATTAAAGGGGACCTGCTCTACTGATTCCAGCGCCTTCCACCATAAGTAATAACTGTGCCACTGTTCCAGACTGAATCCTGTGTTCCAGAGATGGAGGATCTCCTGACCTTGGTATGGAAGAGAAACCCTGTAGGCATTTTTTTTTAATATAGTTCTATTTCATTTTAAACGGCTGTACTATTCTTTTCTTGCTCTTTATTTTTTAATCTTTATTAGCTCTATAAGCAATATACACAGCTGCCACCCATGATAATAATAGCCATAACATACTCAAAATACTGAAATTGACAAATTCTGGAGTGATTGTCCTAACTGCAAGCAGTAGAACCCTCACATCCATCATATAATGGCAGATACGAAAACAAAATGTTGAGATTTATGTTACCTTTCTCTGCTCTTTAACCACAGCAAGCATTGGAGACCACTCAGAAACTCAACAGCAAGGGCACTTTACCATCTTCTATTTGATATACAGGCAGTCCCCGAGTTACAGATGCACGACTTAAGTACAATTCTTACTTAAGAACGCAGTTGCGGCTTCATTTGATTTCACTGAGCATATTTCCAGTGGCACAGACTTGTCCACTTCTCCTGTAGCAGATTCAGGAATGATGCACGGCCACATTAAGAACAGTGTGTGGTTGTGCATGCTGTGCCTTAGAGGCAAACACTGGTAGGGGCAGTTGGCCCTTTTGTCAGCTGGGAGCAGAGGTAAGAAGCAAGAACCTTAAAATCTACAAGTTCTGAGTTACATACAAATCCAACTTAAGAATGGCTTTAAAAATGTAACTCGTTCTTAACCCGGGGACTGCCTGTACAGAAATAAGCCATTGTGACATCACTGATGAGGTTGGCTCTTAGGCATTGCTGAAATGAAGAATTATGACATCTCAATATCTGCTCTGGAATGTTGCTACTCTTTGGGCTTCTGCCAGGCACTTGGGACCTGGGTTGGCCACTGTTGGGCTTGAGGGATTTGGTGTGTCCTAGTATGGCAACTCTTATGTGAGTGAAGTACAGCCAGTCCCCAAGTTACAGATACCTGACTTAAGTACGACTCATACTTAAGAACAAGTTGCAGCTTCCTTTGATGTCACTGAGCAATATTTCCAGTGGCATGGACTCCTATACTTCTCCTGGAGCAGATTCAGGAATGATGCATGGCCACATTAAGAACAGTACGTGGTTGGTCATGCTGTAACTTGGGATTGTATCACACCCTATCTTGACTTATATCTCTCAACAAGGTTGAAGACAGATGAAATCACCTTCTACTTAATTGTATGGACCTTCAGACTGCAGCCGGGCACCAAATGCTACCGGTTGCTAACCTCTTCATTGGTCCAACTTTTATTGTGTATCCATAATATTTTATTTTTAATTTAATTTTCAATTTAATTTAATTTAATTTTTATCCTTATCATTATTTTTCCAGTATAAAAATGAAAGAACGCCACTTAACTTTGTAGTGAACTAGCCTTCATTGTTCATTCATCTCTCCCGACATGCATGTTTCAGATGAAACTTTTCTTCAGGGTCGAGGGAAAACTGCAATGAAATACACACTGCTCATATATCTATCAACTCCTTGAGCTATTCATATGTACAACAAGAACTCACTAACAGAATATTTGTCTCTATAATAATACAAAATAAGTCGCTTACCATTTGAGGGAGCCTATGCCGAACTGGTAGGGACAGTTAGCATGTTTGTCAGCTGGGAGCAGAGGTAAGCAGCAAGAATCTTAAAATCTACAAGTTCCAGGTTACATACAAATCCAACTTAAGAACAACTTGAAAAATGTAACTCGTTCTTAACCCAGGGACTGCCTGTACATGATTTTAGAAACGGATATTCTAAAGATTATAAAAAAAAGTATTCTAGATATCCTAATCAAGTCAAGAAAAGGTGTTCAGTGGTATAGCCAGTAGGGGCCTTGGGTTTCTGGGCCTCCTCCAAAATTGTAACAACCAGTACATGGCTAGTGGGGGTACTCAACTCCTGTCAGCTGAAGAGTTTCGCCACTGGAGATATGCCGGTACTGCTTGAGCAGCAGGAAGTCAGCAGGGTGCTTTAGCTGCCAATGTCGTCACTTCCGCTTGGTTTAGCAGCTGTACCACTCCCAACAGAAGCCCTGTTTTACTGTAAGCTTCATTAGGGCAGGGTACCGTACTCTGAGAAGCACCAAACAAAGCGAAAATGTGGAAACCAAACAGTGCTCCAAAACTTCTTTTTATTTCTCCAAAAGCATAAACCTCTATCCACATGAATGTAGTACAAACCCAACACGAACCGTATTTTGGCGAACCACCTTCCTCAGGGGTCCGAAAGCAGATGTGGCAAGACTGATAAAGACCAAGAGACGTCTGTTCCTTTGTGTACATCCATCCAAACGAGAACAGAAATGGATGAGAAAGAAAAGAGCAATACATTGATAGATGTAATACTGAAAAGCAGAAGCTGCTTTTTGCAGAAAGAGAAGAAACGATTGGAGGTTTGATTACGCTGTACAAACACAGATGCAACAACCCAAACCAGGGGCATTCCTTCATGCTAGCAGCAAACCAATTTCCCCAGCTTTAGAGTGGCATTTTGAGGCAGGGGCCATCGTTAGCCAACTAATTGAAGCAGATGTGCTAGGCAACTTTTCAAAATTATTGGGGGTGCTAAACCAGTGGAAATAGCCTCTCCCTGGACACAATCAAGGAGTTTGCTCAATTTTAGGGGGTGCTCACGCACCCACAGAGCTGGCTCCTATGATGCTAGACACCTTATAATTTCAGTGGGAAGGAAAGGGTTCCTTTTCCTTCAAAAAGATATAAAAAGGATGGAGTCGGTCCAGAGGAAGGCTACTAAAATGGTGCGTGGTCCTCATCATAAGGCATATAGGGACAGACTTAAAGATCTCAATCTGTATATTTTGGAGGAAAGGCAGGAGAGGGGGAGATATGATAGAGATGTTTAAATGCCTATGTGATGTAAATGCGCATGAGTCGAGTCTCTTTACTTTGAAAGGAAACTCTGCAATGAGAGGGCATAGGATGAAGTTAAGAGGTGACAGGCTCTGGAGTAATCTAAGGAAATACATTTTTACAGAAAGGATGGTAGATGCATGGAACAGTCTCCTGGAAGAGGTGGTGAAGACAGAGACTGTGTCTGAATTCAAGAAAGCCTGGGATAGGCATGTGGGATCTCTTAGAGGAAGAGATAATGATTACTGTGGATGGGCAGACTGGATGGGCCATTTGGCCTTTATCTACCATCATGTTTCTATGTGCGATTGCATGGTGCTGCCACATTCACAGCAGCTTATTTATAGGATGTGTTTTCCCATACCTTATGCAACCTGTGCTTTGACAGCCAGTACATCCAGAAGAAAAATGTATAAATAGGAATGCTTTGCAAGTGTCTATAGCTTTTTGACTTGAGCTAAGACCTTGTACTGTGTCCATGAAGTCTCTAACCGTGGCACAAATCCAATGTTTTATTAATCAAAGTTTGAGGAATTGCAGAGCTTGTGGCGTATGTCTAAAGATAGCAATCAAGGACTCAACCCTTGTGACTTTTACTTATGTGAGACATGTTCTGACACAGAACTAGTTTGGTGAATACTACACGCTCATTTTATTGTATATGTGACCCTAGGCTGCCTAGCAAGCATTAGAGTGGGTTGTTTGGATAGACAAGGAGGCCACCTGTCTCGTTAATCTGCAAGACACATGTCTATCAGTCAATAAAACAGTCCATCTCTATATTACATTACATTAGGGATTTCTATTCCGCCATTACCTTGCGGTTCAAGGCGGCTTACAAAAGATTAATAAAATGGGGGTTACAATGGGAGAACTATTGATTAACTAGAGAGGTAAGTAGTAGATCTTTTAACATTTCTCGGGTTGTTAAGGGTAAGGCGGCTTACAAAAGAATTAAAAGGGGGTAACAATGGAAGCACAATAGTTGTTACTAGTGAAGTAAAGAGTGGATCAGTTGTCAATTCTAGAGTTATTAAGAGTACGTGATGTTATGGCTGCTTCAGGAATTTCTTGAAAAGTATTGTTTTTATGTCTTTTCTGAATGTCTTGTAGTCTGGGGTGGTCGTCAGAAGGATGGAGATCTGGTTGTCCAGTCTTGCGGCTTAAGTGGCTAGGAGGCCGTCATGTAGTTTTGATCGTTTTACTTCTTTGATCGGGGGAGGTATGAATGGGGAGTGCGTTTTTCTGTGTCTGGTAGTGGATGCTTGGATGAGGCGGTTGTTCAGGTAGGATGGGCTGTCTCCATTTAGGGTTTTAAATAACATGCAGTAGAATTTAAATTGTATTCTTTCTTGGATTGGTAGCCAATGTGAGTTGATGTAGGCTTCTGTGATATGGTCATGTTTTCTCAATGAGTAGATGAGTCTCAAAGCTGTATTTTGGATTGTTTGAAGTTGTCTTGTCATAGTAGCTGGGCATGGAAGGAAGAGGATGTTGCAGTAGTCCAGCAGTCCTAGAATTAGGGATTGTACTATAAGCTGGAATTGTGTTCTTTCAAAGAATTTCTGGACTAGTCTCAGATTTCTCATGATTGCGAAGGATTTCTGTATTGTTTTATTTATTTGCGGTTGCATGGTGCAGCATCTGTCTATAGTCATGCCAAGTAGTTTTATGGTGGTTTGGATGGGATAGTTAATTGAGTTGAGTTCTAAATTAGTTATGGATTGGACTTTGTCATTTTCAAGGAGGATGAATTTGGTTTTGTCTGGGTTGAGTTTAAGTTTGTGATCTTTCATCCAAGTCGTGACTGTTTCTAGTGTTCGATGTAGTGTGTTTGTCATGGTGGGCTTAGGCTGATCATATGGGATGAGGATGGTAATGTCATCTGCATAACTATAGGTGGTTATGCCTAGATTGTCCAGATGTGTTCCTAGAGAAGCAGTGTAAAGGTTGAAGAGGGTAGGGGATAGGTTTCCAGTTGGCGTCATGATTGTTGCTATTGGCTGGGTTTCACTCTAGATTGTTGTTACTTATGATTTTAAAGTGTCTGAGACTTGTGCAGATGAAGACAGAGCTTGCAGGAATGGGCAGGGATAGGAAAAAAAACTTGCGGGCACGGGACGGGAAAATGAGTTCTCGTGGGGACGGGGAAAAATTTGTCCCCAGGTCATTCTCTAATCTGATAGAACTACTAAAGGCTCCTGTACTGCTCAGTTGACAGGACCTTAGCTGTCAATACATACATTTTAGAGCTGTGGTTCCCAAACCTGTCTTGGGGAATCCCTAATCACTTGGATTTTCAGGATATCCACAATTAATATTCATGAGAGAATGCTTCTTCTGCATGCAAATTTTTCTCACGAATATTCATTGTGGGCATCCTGAAAACCCAACCACTGGGAGTCTCCATGGATAGATTTAAGAGCCAGTACCACGGAGCGCAAGGGAAACTCTTCAGGTCAAAGGATTTGATCCAATAATTGAATATAAGTGATAATTTTTTTTTTTTTAATGGGGCACGTCAAAGTTGTAAAAAGATACCCACTTTAAGCCAATTTTATCTGACTTTGTAATAAGACAGACATCAAGAACTAGGCCCAATGACAAAACCTCATGAAGAAGGTGTAAATGTGAGCATGCACTCTGACCCTCCCCCTTAGGATTCTATAAAGATCACCCAGATCAGTGTCCAAAAGAAAGAACTCCTATGATTTACTTATGAAGATAACAAGCACTTAACTGACACAAACTATTCTGTAACAATGGTTGCTTAAAATGGATCAGGAGGGGCACAAGGGGGGTCAGGAGTGGTTACAAAAGACGTGTACATGGCCTAAGGGCTCCTTTTATCAAGCTGTGCTAGCGGAGTTAAGGCGCGCGACTTTTCATCATGCGTTAACCCCTGCGCTGGCCTAAAAACTACCACCTGCTCAAGAGGAGGCGGTAGTGGCTAGCGCGGCCGGCGGTTTAGGTACGGTATTACGCGTGTTAAACCGCCAACGCGCCTTTGTAAAAGGAGCCCTAAATCTCGCCATACTGAGACAGACTGAAGCAGTGGCATAGTAAGGGGGGTGGGGGCAGGGAGGGCAGTCCGCCCCAGGCTTGCTCTTGGTGCCGACACCAACTCGTCCCCCTGCTGTGCACACGTCCCTTCCCTTTTTAACTTCGGTGTGAGCAGCCACCAACTTGCTGCCCGCGTCAGTTTTGGCGCTCTCTCTGATGTCACTTCTGGGACTCGTACCTAGGAGGTGACGTCAGAGAGAGCGCCAAAGCTGATGCGGGCAGCAAGTTGGTGGCTGCTCATGCTGAAGTTAAAAAGGTACGAGGAAGGGGCATCAGCAGGGGGTGGGGAGAGGCACCATCGCCCCTCACTACGCCACTGGATTGAAGTCCCTCAAGCCCAGTATCTTGTTTTCAACAGTGCCCAATGCAGGTCCCAAGTACCTGGCAGAAACCCAACGAGTAGCAACATTCCAGAGCTGAGATTGTGATGTCATAATACCTCATTCCACCAATGCCTAAGAGCCAACCACAGCAGTGATGTCACAATGGCTTGATTATCCTATACTTGGTTCACACTAGAATAGCCATATTGGGTCAGACCAATGGTTCATCTCGCCCAGTGGTTCCCAAACCCTGTCCTGGGGGACCCCCAGCCAGTCGGGTTTTCAAGATATCCCTAATGAATATGCATGAGAAAGATTTGCATACCTGTCACTTCCATTATATGCAAATCTCTCTCATGCATATTCATTAGGGATATCTTGAAAACCCGACTGGCTGGGGGTCCCCCAGGACAGGGTATGGGAACCACTGATCTAGCCCAATATCCTGTTTCCAACAGTAGCCAATTCAGGTCACAAGTACCTGGTAAGATCCCAAAAGATTAAAACAGATTTTATGTTGCTTATCCTAAAAATGAGCAATGGTTTTTCCCAAGTCCATCTTAATAATGACTTATGGACTTTTCTCTCTGGGCCGATTTTACCTGCTGGCAGCATTAAAAAATAAATAAATAAACATCAAATGCTGCTGGTTTCATAGAACCACCCAAAACTTTAGTTAGAGGTATTTTGCCCTTATAAAAGTATTAAAATATGCCTTGACAATTTCCATGACAGTCCATGCACACTAAGGGCCTGTTTTACGAAGCCTCGCTAGCGACTGCGCTGCGGTAACGACCCTGAAGCCCATAGAGATTTAAAGGGCTTCGGGGCCGTTGGCGTGCGGCAGCCGCTAGCGCAGCTTCGTAAAACAGGGGGTAAGGTTCTCTTTTATCCAGCTGCATTAGGAAACATTGTACGCTTGTTCCACGGAACAATATAACCTTCTTCTACTTTATACTGTAAATTTCTCCATGCTGTAACATGGACCTCTTATCCTGCAAATTGCTTTGAAGCTATATTGGAAAAGAGTGATTAAGAAATCCTTAATAGAGGTGTTACATTTGTCTTCAGAGCTTTGTTGGTCTTGCCTCAGCAACCTGGGATTCTTGTACCTCCTTTATACATGTCCTAACCTACAAATTTATTGGTCAGGCATTTGGTCCAGAATTCTCTCTATAATACATATGAATAGTAGGTTACCTCTGTCATATAAATCCATCATACTGCGTTCCTCAAACCCAGATATCTCGTTACCACCATCATTCAAAAAATGTTTTTGATTTTATGATTGCATTAGCTATTCACCATATTATTTGTCATTGGAAGGATAATTCTAAATTTAACTTTCATGAATAATAGCGTTCAAACAAAATAATATTGCTAGGTTTCCTGGGATTTGGGCTCCTCTCGACGAGTTTTGTAAGGATTTAAATGTTAACCTCATATGACTCCATTATAACTGACTTGAGAGTATGTATTGTATTGTATTATTGTATTGTATTATTGTATTGTATTATTTGTACATTTTTATATTTGAAAAACTTCAATAAAATGTTACAAAAAAAAGAAATCCTTATTAGATTAGGTAAGGTTATCACCAGCTGCTGTGGTATAAGCTCCGCCGCTCATAGTGAGCGTCAGAGTTTTTACCGCAGCAGCAGGTGATAAAAAAAACCCTAATGCAGCTTGATAAAAAGGGGGTCTGTTACTGTGCATTGTACCCCACATTCTATACATGTCGCTTTGATTTGCGCACAGTAGCGTAGCGAGGGAGGTTAGTGCCCAGGGCAGTGGCTCCCAGCATCATCATGCCGTGCACCCCTCAGTGAACAGAAAAGTTCTAGATGATACTAGCTTGAGGCAGAAAAATGTGTACTGCAACGATAGATATATGTATGTAACACTAATATAATAATAATAATAATAATAATTTTATTCTTGTATACCGCCATACCCAAAAAGTTCTAGGCGGTTCACATTCATTAATTACAGTCCGCGGTGATACACGGATTTACAATATATTGACAAAATTACAAATTTACACAAATTACAAAATATTGACAAAATTACAAATTTACAGAGTTGTAACGAAGTTACAGAACTGTCAAAACTACAAAATTACAGAATTGTAACAAAAATTTATAAGCGATGAAGAGGGGGGGGCAAGAGGAAAAAACTATAGCTGAGATTTAGCAGGGGTAGTGGTAAGACCGAAGGAAGGGTTGGTACGCGCTAGCGAGTGTGAGATCAAGTGTGGAGGGGGGGAGAGTGGGAAGGGGGAGGAGCCGGTGGCAAATGGGATTGAGATCCCTGTTCACGGAAGAGGTGCGTTTTGAGGAGTTTTCTAAAACTAAGGTAAGAGGGGGCCTCGAGTATTATTTGGGCAAGCCAAGGGTTCAGCTTAGCCGCCTGGTAAGCAAAGGTTTTGTTGAGAAATCTATTGAAGTGGCATAATTTTATGGGTGGGAAGGCGAACAGCTGGGTTCTACGTGATTTCTTGTTGGTGAGATTCAGCGTGAAATGGTGATTGAGGTAACTCGGTAATAAGCCAAAAACTGTTTTGTAGCAGAAGCAGGCGAATTTGAATATGACTCTGGATTCGAAAGGGAGCCAGTGCAGTTGGTGGTAGAAAGGCGTGATGTGGTCCCATTTGTTCAGGCCGAATATGAGTCGGACGGCAGTGTTCTGGATCAATTTTAGTCTCCTCATGGTTTTCTTTGTGGAGCACAGGTAAATGACATTGCAATAGTCAAGTACACTGAGCACGGAGGATTGTACCAATAAGCGGAAAGAGGAGTCTTCAAAGTATTTTTTTATGGTGCGCAGTTTCCAGAGCACTGAGAAGCATTTCTTGACAGTGAGATCGGTGTGATTTTCTAGCGATAGATGTTTGTCTAGAGTGACTCCCAGTATTTTTATTGTTTGTTCGAGGGGGAAGACCAGACCTTTCACCTGGATTGTGGAGTCTTTGATTTTGTCATTGGGGGAGGCTAGGAAGAATTTTGTTTTGTCCGGGTTTAGTTTTAATCTGTAGGATAGCATCCAAAGTTCTAACTGATTGAGTATGCTTGTGATGTAGGTTAGAAGTTCTGAGGAGAAAGTGGAGAGTGGGATGATTATTGTGATGTCATCTGCGTAGATGAAGAATTTGAGTTTGAGGTTGTGAAGGAGGTTACCCAGGGAGGCGAGGTAGATATTGAATAGGGTGGGGGATAGGGGGGAGCCTTGTGGCACCCCGCAGGAGTTGACCCAGCTAGTTGAGGAAGAGTCGTTTTTAAGTACTCTGTAGGATCTGTTTTGTAGGAATCCGCGAAACCAATTGAGGACTTGATCGGAGATGCCTATGTGGGACAGGCATTCGAGAAGAATGTTGTGGTCTACTAGGTCGAATGCACTGCTCAAGTCGAGTTGGAGTATCAAGGCGCTGGAGCCCCGGCTGAAAAGGGTGTGCAAGTGGTCAATTAAGGCTGCTAAGATGGTTTCAGTGCTGTGGTCTGTTCGAAAGCCCGATTGATTGTCACATAGTATGTTGAATTTATCCAGATAGGCGGAGAGCTCAGCATTTACTACCCCTTCAGCTATTTTGGTGAAAAGAGGGATGCTAGCGATTGGACGGTAATTAGAAGGGGTGTTTGGGGGGTCTTTCGTGTTTTTTATGATTGGGGTTAACATAATATGGCCTTGGTCTGGAGGAAAGTTTCCTGAGGAAAGTAGGAGGTTCACCCAGGATAGCATGTTGGCTTTGAAGTGGATGGGCGCAGTTTTCATGATGTTTGGTGGGCAGGTGTCTAGTTTGCAGAAGGAGTTAGAATATTTGTTGTAGAGTTTATTGAAGGATTCCCAGCCCAATGTTTTGAATTGGTTCCAGTTTAGATCTGTTCTGGATCCTTGTTCTAGTTTATGTATGTCTGTGTCAGGAAGAATGGGAAAAAGCTCAAGAGGATTAGTCGAGGCAGGTAAAGTAGATCTTAGTTTTTTAATCTTGGAGGTGAAAAAATCAGCTAGGGTGTTTGCGGTTAATGTGGATTCTTCGTGGGTGTTGGTGAATGTCTCGATGTTGTATAGGTCATTAACCAGCTTAAAGAGAGAGCTACTGTTATTTGTAGTGTCACCAATTTTGTGTGAATAGAATTTTTTCCTTTTATCGTTGGTAAGGTTTTTATAGGTTTTTAGTTTAAGTCTCCAGGCGTTTCTGTGTTCCTGGGATCCCGATTTTAGCCATACTCTTTCTGATTTTCTAAGTTCCCTCTTCAACTGAAGAAGCTCTGCATCGAACCATCTCTCCCGCTTTTTAGTTCTGATTTGTCGGGTTTTTATTGGGGCTATTTCGTTTAAGATATTTGTGCTGTCGTTGATCCAGTCTGTCATAATTTGTTCTGTTTCTTCGCTTAGTTTTGTGTTCTTTTCGTAGAGGGCCCAGAATTCCTCTGGGTCAATCTTACCCCTGGAGGTGATAGTTTTGATATTTCTTGCTTTGTCGTTTTTAGAGGGTTTTTGTTGGCAGTCAATGTAAAAGTCGCAAATTCTGTGATCAGACCATAGGGAGTCTGACCAATTGGATTTGATCCAATTGAATTTTGGGCTGGACAGTACTTTGGAGGAGAAGGTCACCAGGTCTAGCTGATGACCTCGTTGGTGAGTTTTGGTTGGTGGGGATTTGAAGAAGCCTAGTTGGGTGATGAGAGACCAGAAATCTGATACTTCTGGGTGATCATGTTGCTCGAGGTGGATGTTGATGTCCCCGCATAGTAGGTTGTATTGGCTAGTTAAGGAGTTAGTAAGTAAAGCTTCCGCAAAGTCCTCTTTGGCTAGATTCCATTTTTTTGGTGGGATATAAAATAGAGTAATTGTTAGAGAGGCGGCCAGGGATTTTGACTTAAGTGAACAGGCTAGTATTTCAGCGTTAGGCGATGACTTGGTGTTAAGTAGAGAGCAGTTGAGGTGGTCTCTGAAGATTATAGCTAGGCCACCACCTCTTCCCCAGGTTCTGGCCAGGGAGAGAATCTTAAATCTTGGGGGTAGACAGTCTTTGATTATGATGTCCTGGTCGGAGTGAAGCCAGGTTTCAGTGATTAGTACGAAGTCTGGGTTAGTTTCACTCAGCCAATCTTTGATCAGAATGGCTTTGTTCCTCAGTGATCTAATATTTAGGTAGAAACCTAGTAGGTTCTGTTGGTCGGGGTGGGCGACAGGATAGTCTTGGGAGTAGGCTAATTTTTTTAGAGACCTAGGTTTTTTTGGGTAGCGCTTATACGAATAGCGGGCGGGTGGTGGGTTTGTAGGTGGACTGGTATTTGGTTGGTTCTGAGGCGTGTGGGAAGAGACCGTAAAAACTTTTGGTTTTATTGGGCGGTATAAGGAGATGTGTACCGGTATGGGGGTTGAGGCATAAGGGTCTGCAGTGCATATCCTGAGGGTGAGGTGAAAAAGTAGGATCAGAATTGCACATTGATGGGGGTTAGGCCATGCCATGATTCTGCACACGGGGGGGGGGGGGGGTGAGAAGGCAAGGGGGGGTTCGAAACACAGGGAGGTAAAATTAAGTGGTAAGAGATTAGGAATTCAGAATATATCCAATTTTTTTTTTTTTTTTTTTTTTTTTTTTTTTTAACAGACTAGATAGATTAAAGCAATATATCAATACAGTAGGACAGCAATGCTCATTAATGTTCCATACAGTATAAGAAGTGGTTGTTGAACTATGATTAGTAAATTGTGTTCATGCTAATATTTCCGAGGAAAATGTAATCAGTAACTATAGAGCTACCCTGAAGTTGTGTGCAGGCCAAAAAGAGCTGCAGGGGGATTCGGGTGGCGGAGCAAGGGCTCCCACGCTGCCCGAAGATCTTCCTCTGTGACTGGAGTGAAGCGCAGGCAAGAGCTGGGTTGCAGGGGGTTTCGGGGGCGGAGCTGGACTCCCACGCGACCCGAAACCTCTTTCCCTGCAACGGGACGGTCCGGCTGAGGCGGGGCAGCTCCCGGTATCTATGGAGCTGCCCTGAGGTTGTGTGCAGGCCAAAAAGAGCTGTAGGGGGATTCGGGTGGCGGAGCAAGGGCTCCCACGCTGCCCGAAGATCTTCCTCTGTGACTGGAGTGAAGCGCAGGCAAGAGCTGGGTTGCAGGGGGTTTCGGGGGCGGAGCTGGACTCCCACGCGACCCGAAACCTCTTTCCCTGCAACGGGACGGTCCGGCTGAGGCGGGGCAGCTCCCGGTATCTATGGAGCTGCCCTGAGGTTGTGTGCAGGCCAAAAAGAGCTGTAGGGGGATTCGGGTGGCGGAGCAAGGGCTCCCACGCTGCCCGAAGATCTTCCTCTGTGACTGGAGTGAAGCGCAGGCAAGAGCTGGGTTGCAGGGGGTTTCGGGGGCGGAGCTGGACTCCCACGCGACCCGAAACCTCTTTCCCTGCAACGGGACGGTCCGGCTGAGGCGGGGCAGCTCCCGGTATCTATGGAGCTGCCCTGAGGTTGTGTGCAGGCCAAAAAGAGCTGTAGGGGGATTCGGGTGGCGGAGCAAGGGCTCCCACGCTGCCCGAAGATCTTCCTCTGTGACTGGAGTGAAGCGCAGGCAAGAGCTGGGTTGCAGGGGGTTTCGGGGGCGGAGCTGGACTCCCACGCGACCCGAAACCTCTTTCCCTGCAACGGGACGGTCCGGCTGAGGCGGGGCAGCTCCCGGTATCTATGGAGCTGCCCTGAGGTTGTGTGCAGGCCAAAAAGAGCTGTAGGGGGATTCGGGTGGCGGAGCAAGGGCTCCCACGCTGCCCGAAGATCTTCCTCTGTGACTGGAGTGAAGCGCAGGCAAGAGCTGGGTTGCAGGGGGTTTCGGGGGCGGAGCTGGACTCCCACGCGACCCGAAACCTCTTTCCCTGCAACGGGACGGTCCGGCTGAGGCGGGGCAGCTCCCGGTATCTATGGAGCTGCCCTGAGGTTGTGTGCAGGCCAAAAAGAGCTGTAGGGGGATTCGGGTGGCGGAGCAAGGGCTCCCACGCTGCCCGAAGATCTTCCTCTGTGACTGGAGTGAAGCGCAGGCAAGAGCTGGGTTGCAGTAATAATAAAAAAATTTTTATATAGTGAGAAGATCTCAGTGTGGATTGGTCAGTCAAATGAACGGAAAACGTTTAATCCTTCAATACGTGCGCGGGTGACAACCCAACACACCACACCACCATAGAGGGCTCCTTTTATGAAGCCGCGTTAGCGGCTTTATCGCACGTACCTTTTTAGCGTGCGCTAACCCCCACGCTAGCCGAAAAACTACCGCTTGCTCACGAGGAGGCGGTAGCGGCTGGCGCGGCCAGAAAATTAAGTGTGTGCTATTACACGTGTTAGTGAATCAAAACAACAGTGCACAAAAACACTCGTGATAAATCATAGAAAAGTTGCAATAACACATTAGCTGACAACAGGGTGGAATAACTGCACAGTCTATCCAAAAAGCAGTAAAAAAAAAAACAAAAAACCTTAACTTAAGTGGCCGATCCAAACCTCAGCGATTGCTGAGGACCAGTCGCTCACATCCTTGCCAACTGTCCTGTTCTCTGTCGCCCTGAAATCCCAGCCCTACAGTCCTGAAACCATCAAAAAAGCGCCCTGCCTCTCTGCTACCCTGCTCTCTTCCGCCCTGCCTCTGCCGCCCTGTCTCTCTGCCAGCTCGTTTTTAACCCACGGTTTTAACCTGCGGGTTAAAAGCGGGGCTGCACTAAAACTCAACAGATGCCCCCAAATCCTTGTGACCAGTACAAGCCCCCCCCCCCCCTTGCAGCGTGGACAGCAAGCACATGCACGAATTGCTTCTACAGTCAAGGAGATGGTCTGCGCATGCGTCAGGATCGCTCTACAGCGATCCGTGGGGTGTGCCTCCAATCAGGTTAATTTGCATGAAGACTGGTAGAGAATCAGTCGCCCAGCCATGGATCGCCCACGGATCGGATGGGAACGGTAAGTTTAGTGAATCTAGGCCTATGTTACTATAAAGTTGAAAAGAGGTAGGGCCTGCCACTAGAGGGGGTGGAGGCAGGGAGTAACATAGATAGAGCTCCCTCTTCAAGACAAATAACTCACTGGCTGATGCTGGCTAGAGAATGACGCGGTGACAAAATTCATCACCGTTCCCGTCCCCGTGGATAACCGCGGGAAACCATCTTCATGTCATTCTTTAAGGAGAGAGGAAAGAATCAGAGTATGAATGGCCACAACCAATGACCCTCAAGCTTTGCTTTGAAGAATGCTGGTGTAGAAGGATTGAGGTTGAAATAGACACTACAGAATGACAGTCTCTGGTATCCACAGCAGATATTGTGATGTCATAATGCCTCATTCCACCAGTGCCTAAGAACCAATCACATCAGTGATATCACAATGGCTTCATTATCCTTGGATCACATAAGAATCAGAGTATGAATGGCCACAACCACTGACCCTCAAGCTTTGCTTTGAAGAATGCTGGTGTAGAAGGACTGAGATTGAAAAAGACACTAGAAAATGACATGGGATTATTTCCCGCGGGGACGGGAACGGTGATGAATTTTGTCACCGTGTCATTCTTTAATGCTGGCTTCAATACAGGAATCTGTTGCCCAGGCAGCGGAGTGAACCTGGGAACAGACAACAGGACACCTCCTAACTCAGTAGACAGACAGACACACAGCAGAAACAAGGGATGGTTGGTTAGTGGAAAGTGAATATGAGGAATAAGGAGAAGATCAGGTCCCATCGGCCAAAGATACAGCTGTCTGGCAATAGTGGATGAAGATCTCCCCACACCACAATATCACTACACAAAGCAGGGACCAGAGTAGCACCCTGGATTTTTCCTGGCAGTACTGGTCAATGAATGCAGGATGCAGTGAAAAGACATATGGGGGGGAGGAGAAAGGGAATCACCTACATTCTTCCCCCACCCCCCGACCCTTCCTCATGTCTCCACCACTGATGGCTAAATACTTCCTCCCCTCCCCCAACATAGATGCATAATACCTAAGGTGACCATATGTCCTGTTTTGAACGGGACTGTCCCTTTTTCTGATCCCCTGTCCTGTTGTCCCCACACACAGCTTCGGGACTCCTAAATGTCCCGTTTTCAGCGACGGTGTCCCGAAGCTGTGTGTGGGGACAATGGGACAGGCGATCGCAGGAGAATGGTAATCTCCCTGCTTACCTGCCCGCCACCGCAACAACAGCTGGAAAGGCAAGCCAAGGCGCCGGCCCAGAAGCCTTCTCCCAGACGTTAATTCTGGCATCAGAGAGAAAGTTCAGGGCCAGCCAATCGCACTGGGGGCACTAAGGACATGGGAAGGAGGCACTGGAGGCACTAAGGACATGGGAAGGGGCACAAAGGACATAGGAAGGGGCACTAAGGACATAGGAAGGAGGCACTGAGGGCACTAAGGACATGGGAAGGAGGCATTGGGGCACTAAGGACATAGGAAGGAGCACTGGGGGCACTAAGGACATAGGAAGGAGGCACTGGGGGCACTAAGGGCATAGGAAGGAAGGAGGGAGGGAACAGAAAGGACAATTGTTGGGCCTGAGTGCAGAAAGAAAGGATGCACAGTCAGAAGGAAACGCAACCGATACTCATGAAATCACAGCAAAGGTAGGAAAAATGATTTTATTTTCAATTTAGTGATCAAAATGTGTCAGTTTTGAGAATTTATATCTGCTGTCTATATTTTGCACTATATTTGTCTATTTTTCTATAGTTACTGAGGTGACATTGCATATTTTAAAGTCATCTGCCTTGACATCTTTGAAAACCCCCAAATATAAATGATAATTTAAATTTTCTGTGTATAGTGTGCTTTGTATTTTTTAAAATTTTATGGTTACCATTATGAATTAATAAGATATCATGTGTACATGAAAAATGAATGGAATAAATTGGGGGCGGGATTGGGGGGCGGGGCTAGGCGGGATTGGGGGGCGGGACTGACAATTAATAGATGTCCCGTTTTGATGAAAAAAATAAATGGTCATGTTAATAATACCTCATAGTCCACTACCCTTCTCCCCAATTATACATGTATCCCCCCCTCCCGGCTACTCTAGTGGGGAAGGCTTCACTACTAAATCCCTCATAGAGTCTGTCAGCAGAAGAAATGGGGACTATTGTGTCACACTTTGAGCATATGCTTCCTGGTTTAATATTTTTTCAGTAGGATTTCCTTGGCAGCAAGACATCAGAGAATATGGAAGGATGTTCTTCTGCCTTCCTTACATCTGATTTGCTGGGGAAACAGGAACAGACATTTGCCAAATCTGTATGTCTGTACAGATAGAACATTGAAGAGACTCTGTAGGTGTTTGTGGAGTACATAAGATTACAGCTGCAGCAGAAGGTTCATGATTTTAGATTAGTACAAATCTACCTTTGAATTCCAAACCCCTTAATACAGCTCAGTCCTGCTAAAAATAAAAATCTTCCCTAAATGGAATTGCATCTCAATCTTTATTGGAAAAATAATTAAATGAAGACCGGCTGCACTATGGTTCTTATTCTCTGGTGCAGAAGGGCAGGCCATAATCTAATGAAACAGAACACCATTTATAATTTGAATGCATTACAAGGCTAAGTAACAACAACATAATTTTACATTTGCTTTGCTTCTTAAGTCTTTAAGGCAGAGTGAAGCAATTGACTTTTGAGGTTAGTGGGGATTTTTGGTTATTGATTCAGCTGAGCCAGTGGAGGACAAGTGCTCTCAAAATGGATTTTCTTTGTAGATTAGCCTCATGTGGTGGCTCCAGAAGGGGTGCTTTGGTGTCTTGTAACAAGATTAGTTCTTTGTGTGTGTTAGCAAAATATTAATGAATTCCAAGAAACGGTGATATTTCACGGCTTGGCTTTTTCCTTGCGCCTCTTGCTATTCATAAACAAGATGTAACAAACGGAACACAATATGTGAAGGCAAATCGTCACAAGCTGAAACAATATTCTGAAACCAAGACTACGCCCCCCCCCCCTTTTATCAAGCTGCGTAAGGTTATTTTTTCGCAGATTGCTGCGGTAAAAGCTCTGACGCACATAAGAATTCTATGAGCGTCGGAGCTTTTACCGCAGCGGCTGGCAATAAAAAACCCTAACGCGGCTTGATAAAAGGGGGGGGGTCTATGTTAGCCTAAAACTGGAAATTAGAGGGGGAGGAAGATGGCGGCCATTTTGACAACAGCCCCCACATACCCCTCCACTGGGCAATTAGAAAAAAAGGGGGGGGGGGTCAATAATTTAGCTATAGTACTATGTCCATGCACACTAGTCCCAGCTGTTTTAGGAGGTGCTTCCCAATACCCAGTGAGAAAGAAAGAAAAGAAAAACGCACTTCCAAGTCCATAGGCAAAACTAACAGAGAAAGGGTACACAGCGGAAATTCCAAAACATAGGAAGATAATTGCTATTAGAGGAAATGGGAAATTGGAATTTGATACAGATGGGCACAGAAAAAAAAATTGATTCATTTCAGGTCATTTTTAGACTGTTTCCCCAGACCATTTTAGTTTTGTATTTTTAATCTGTTTTTTTGTTAATAAAAGGTTTTTAATGTATGTTAATTGCCTTTATGCATGTTAATTCGTAGGTTAACATGTATTAAATCAAATCTAGATTGCACTAAATTTTTTTAAGATAAGCTTAACCAAATGCAAGCTAACAAATGCATATTCCTAAGGTCTGGAAATGTAAAATAAGTTCATTGCTCTAAAACAAATATAATCACAAACACAGATACAAAATAAATAGTTCAATGTCATGAAATAATTGTGTTCAATTGAATCGGAGCCATAGCCTTCAGTGTTGTGAACTGTTGAAAACTGGTTTGAAAGATCTCGTTTCTAAACAGGAGAGCTGTAGCTTTAATATATTAGATGCAATGCTAAGTTGATAACCTGAAAGTAAAATCAAACACAGTCTCAACTTTCCTGCAAATGAATTACAAAGAAGTATTTTTAACAGGCTAGTGCTGCAAATTTTGGCTGCATTCTGTCCTCCTTAAAAAGTTAAGCTGTTATTCTGTTTGTCTAGGCATCTTCTAAGCAATGTCATTGGCCGTTATTTCATGCATGTAATCCATAAACAGCTAAAAGCAGCAAAAGTGTCCAAAAGCCACCCACTGGGTAGAATTAGTTACTAGTTGGGACAACCAAGTTTTAGAGACTGTCATTTTGTCTGGGTATTATCATCTTGGGTAATAGTCATCTGGAACTCCTGAGAGATTTTTGAGTTTCAGAGCTGCATCGACTGTCATAATGTACTTATTGATCATTTTTCTCATTTCAGGCGTATAAGGGTCATACTCCAGTTTGCGTAGCCCGGAACGCTTAAAATTTCCATCTTTTTGACTCTCAACACACAAAAGTCTGTCTTCTACAGCCACCAGGCCCAGGAGGTTTACCATTCTTTTCAGCTGCACAAAGAGATCGTGTTTCAGGTCCTCAAAATGCACCACTAAGACATTTCTCCCATATTTCAGCCAGTCCAGAGTGTGAGTGGCCCACCAGGGTGCATAGTTGTTCACAAATTCAGGCCATTCTATAAAAAACAAAGAACAAGAAGACAGGACTGTAAATAACAATTGCTTATGACATAGAGGAACTCGATTCATTTTAGGAAAAATAACCCGATAAGATGGTTGAGGCCCAAACAAACTCCTTTAGATTAGATCTGATCTCCACCAAGCAAATGGATCATCTAGACCAGTGTTTCTCCACTCGGTCCTGGAGTCCCCCCTTGCCAGTCAGGTGTTCAAGATATCCACAATGAATATGCATGAAATACATTTGTCTATAATGGAGGCAGGGTATGCAAATCAAGTTTATGGAAATTCAATGTGGATATCCTGAAAACCTGACAGGCAAGGGGGTACTCCAGGACCGAGTTGAGAAACACTGATCTAGACAAATAGAGGTTAGCTGTGACACCTCAAAAAATCAGCATGGATAAATCTAACCTTTTAGTGGTCCCATTCTATTTAATTTATACCTCTCTGAAGCATGGGGTTTTAAGCATTTTCTATAATATGAGGGTTCTTCAAAAAGTTTCCGCGCGTTCATATTTTTGCGGGAAATGGTTGGGGTGGGAGAAGTGGTAAGAGGACGTGCCATAGAATGTCATGTTTTTCAGTCATGCACGCTGGCTCACCTTGCAGGTAGTGATGTCATTTGCTTTTGAGATATTTAATAAATAGTGTTTTAAAAAATAAAAGTGCGGAAACTTTTTGAAGGAAAACAATTCCCATCAAGGAACTGAAAGAAAAAATATTGGTAAGAAAACTTGCAATAATACCGAACAGGACACAGGCAAGATCAAATTCTTTTGTTTCTGATCTTACACCAGAAATAAGGATCTTCTATAGAGAAGACAACCTACTGCTTTTGAAAAAAACATAAAGCAAAAGGCAACTACAATGCCCTAATGTCCTCTGCAGTCATGGAAAGGCTAATTCTCAAAATTCTATCTTTATTTTAAAAAATTGTAGCTTGCCCATTGTATCATTTGCACAGCTAACAACAAAGTACGCACAATTAGCTACAACAAACAGAAAAAGTCAAAGCACAAAATAATAAACAAAACCCCCATAATTTTGCTTTGTTTAGTCACATAAAATCCTCCCCCTACCCACTGCTGGTAAAATAATATAGGCTGTTCGCTGTACATACTTTTCACACACAGGGCAAGGGGGTGGGGTATAGGTTGGTAGAGGGATAGTGCAAGAAGAGATATCATTTTGAAATCTTTCTTTCTGTACTTTATACACTTCATAGCCCAATATCATAAATCTATATAGCTTAAAAACTTATGCACACAATCAAAGCTACAAAACATTGCCCATCAACATATTACACCAGGGTTGTACAATGTCAGTCCTCAAGGGCCACAATCCAGTAGGGCTTTCAGGGTTTCTCCAATGAATTTGCATGAGATCTATTTGCATACACTGCTGCCATTGTATGCAAATAGATCTCATGCACATTCATTTGGGAAATCCTGAAAACCTGACCTGGCGAGGGCCAAGTTTGGATGCCCCTGATATACACTCTCAAACACAATTAAAATAAAAACCAAAAATAAAAATGAATTAAAATAATGCCCAGCCTGTCAACAACCTACTCAAAGAACTTGAATAAAGGTAACAGGTCTGCATTGTCTAGGGATAGCCGGATGTCAGAATGCATGCATACATAATTGCACTTTCAACTGTTAAATACATCATTCTTACTGACGCCCAAGACCACTTCCGGTGGAGACCATGCCTTGGGCATCCATAAGCATCTCTGTGTCTCTGTAGGTGCTCGACATACATCTACAATGTAAGCATCCTTCCCTGGCTGCATTATAGATAAAAACCAACATGTGCATTCTGATTGGCTGTGAGACGGCAGTGGGACGCCTATTGCCTACAATCAGGATGCCCGTTTGGAGAATTAGCCCCTATGTGTGAATGTGCTTGCATTTTAGTTGATCCTGTGCCCTGAAGCAGTGACATTTCAGCCGCAAAACGATGGCCATTGTTGGGGGATCCTGACATTGTTCTACTGTTCAGATAAGCAACTTGTTTAATGTAAGATCTTTCTATTGTTTTTTATATCTTACTGACTGTTTGAATGATTAAATGATTACGTAATGAAGATTTTTTTATGCCATTGATGGATGGTTTGAATTAGAGCTAATGTGTAGAGAATGACACGGTGACAAAATTCATCACCGTTCCCGTCCCCACAGATAACCGTGGGAAATAATCCCATGTCATTTTTTAGTGTCTATTTCAGCCTCAGCCCTTCTACACCAGCATTCTTCAAAGCAAAGCTTGCGGGTCAGTGGTTGTGGCCATTCATACTCTGATTCTTATGTGAGCCAAGGATAATGAAGTCATTGTGATATCACTGATGTGATTGGCTCTTAGGCACTGGTGGAATGAGGCATTATGACATCACAATATCTGCTCTGGATACCAGAGACTGTCATTCTATAGTGTCTGTTTCAACCTCAGTCCTTCTACACCAGCATTCTTCAAAGCAAAGCTTGCGGGTCAGTGGTTGTGGCCATTCATACTCTGATTCTTCCCTCTCTCCTTAAAGAATGACATGATGATGGTTTACCGCGGTTATCCGTGGGGACGGGAACGGTGATGAATTTTGTCACCGTGTCATTCTCTACTAATGTGTTCATAGCTCACTTCATTTGTGTGCCTGGAATTGTTCCTTGAGCCATCTGAGGCTTTTTTTCCCTTCATTTTCTATTTAAAAAAAATGTGTGGACTGTGTATATAATTTAGTTCTCATTGGAGAGGATATTTTTTATTGAACATCTGAATTATACCTGTTATACACCACCTTGGGTTAATCTCTTTATAGGGGCGGTTAATTTAACACAGTGGAGGACAGGTAAACCATAGTAAGTCTAACAGAATGGGATGAATGTGTTGGAATCTCAAACAGGCAAATTCTATACAGTCCACCTCGACAACAAACTCTCCTACCATGAACAGATAAGCTCAAACGGCACCAAATTTCAAAGAGAAGGGGCACACTAAGCAAAGGTTGGAAGATGGCATGCTGAAAGAAAGAGGATTCCTGTGCAGCAAAATAGCTGTGGTTATCCTCATTTGTAAGGAAAATGAGTAGGGTGGAGGAAGGGGAAAGGGGAGGGGGAAAAATCAAAATCCTGGGGGACGATTGAAATTAATTTTATATTTGCTCCAAATATAAGGTTTACATAGAAACATAGAAGGTGACGGCAGATAAGGGCCAAGGCCCATCAAGTCTGCCCACATCAATGACCCTCCCCTACCTCCCTTTGCGAAGAGATCCCACCTTTCGATCCCATTTAGCTTTAAAATCAGGCACACTGCTGGCCTCAATCACCTGCATCGGAAGACCATTCCATCGATCCACCACCCTCTCGGTGAAGAAGTATTTCCTGGTGTCGCCATGCAATGTCCCTCCCCTGATTTTCCATGGATGCCCTCGTGTTGACGTGGGTTCCTTGAAGAAGAAGATATCCTCCCCCACCTCGATACGGCGCGTGAGGTACTTGAATGTCTCGATCATGTCCCCCCTCTCCCTGCGTTCCTCTAGGGAGTAGAGCTGCAGTTTATTCAGCCGTTCCTCAAGTGGGAGATCCCTGAACCCCGTGACCATCCGTGTGGCCATTTGCTGGACCGACTCAAGTCTCAGCACATCTTTGCGGTAATGTGGTCTCCAGAATTGTACACAGTATTCCAGATGGGGTCTCACCATGGACCTATATAATGGCATTATGACTTCGGGCTTACGGCTAACGAAACTCCTTCGTATGCAACCCATGATTTGTCTGGCTTTAGATGAAGCTTTCTCCACTTGAGTAGCAGTCTTCATGTCCTCACTGATGATTACCCCTAAGTCTCGTTCCGCTACAGTTCTCTCTAGGATCTCACCATTAAGAGTGTAAGTCTTACATGGATTTTTGTTGCCAAGGTGCATGACCTTGCATTTTTTGGCATTGAAGTTTAGTTGCCAGGTCCTGGACCAATTCTCCAGTAGGAGGAGGTCGTGTGCCATACTATCGGTCTTGGATTTGTTGTCAGGTCCTGTTGTGTTCTTGTCCACTATATTGCATAATTTGGCATCATCGGCGAATAACGTTAATTTACCCTGAAGCCCTTCAGCCAAGTCCCTTATGAAGATGTTGAACAAGATTGGGCCCAAGACCGAGCCCTGCGGCACTCCACTTAACACCTCTGTCGTTTCGGAGGGGGAGCCATTCATCACCACCCTCTGAAGTCTACCTCCTAGCCAGTCCTCCACCCATGTAGTCAAGGTATCTCCCAAACCTATAGAGCTCATCTTGCTCAACAACCTGCGGTGTGGTACGCTATCGAATGCTTTGCTGAAATCTAAGTACAAACAGTAAAAACAGTACCTAACAGTTGCTCAAGTTGTGCAAGTGTTATCCAAGGCATAAATTTTGCATGCACCCTTTCTGTTTTGCAGACTAAATGGAGTCCCTACAAGTATCACAGTGTACAGAGAGCATTCTCCTAACTAAGATAAGGTCATCGTCACATCTTGGCACCCGTGTTTTACCAATGAATACCGAGCCTCCGAGTCAAGGGTTTAATCAATGCGGTTTGCATAAAGAGTACCTCTCTGGACCGATTAAACCTTTGATTTAGTACTCTTCTGCTTGTTAGGCCAAAGCAAGCTCCGCGGCAGACAGCAGATTCCACAAGTACCCTGACAAATGAGCCATGATCTGCTTAAGTGGAAAGTGAAGGATTGGAGGGGAGAATGGCAGAATTATCACAGAAAGAAAAGGTTCTGTATTACAAAGGGATGTCAAAAGGTGACTCTTCCATCATAAACATACGTAATAAGGCAGAGTCAAATATTCTTTGAAGACTTATTTCACACTTGTTAGTGAAGGCAAAAGGGGCCATAGGGGAAAGCTGAAGAGTCTGAACTCGCTTTCATTCCATTTCAATACTTAATAAAACAGAATCGTGCATTCTGGAGTGTGCAGGCGGAATCAGAACTTTTGTAGAATGCTAATAAGAGGGAAAGTACATGCGTCGGACTTGATTCGCCCATGTCATACTAGTGAGGCGAGGAGTGGCCTAGTGTAGAGCTGCAGCCTTGGCACCCTGAGGTGTGGGATCAATCCCAGCCCCACTCCTTGTGACTCTGGGCAAGTCACTTAAGCCCAAATTCTTTAACCAGTGCCTATCTAAATTGAACAACAAGCTTAATTAAGCTTTTTTAATCAGCACTGATTGAAACATAGGCGCCTATCAAGAAAGCGCGAATCTGTAACAGGGCGCCTTTAAAAATTTAGGCGGCCTTCAAAAAAAATAGGCGCTAGAAGAGGGCAGGGGAGGGGCGGAGGAGCATGGAGGGGTCAAAGAGGGCAGGGGAGGGGCGCCTCTCAACCTCGCTATGCCACCGTATGCATGTAAACGTATGCACATAAATCATAAGTGGATGAGAAGCCTAGTGGTTAGGGCACTGAGCATGACATCCCAGGGGTGCCTGGCTCAAGTCCCACTTGTGCTCCTTGTGACCTTGGGCAAATCACTTAACCCTCAATTGCTTCAAGCATAAAATTAAATTGTGAACCTTCCAAGGTACCCGACTGTAACTCACCTTCAGCTATTAGTGAAAAAGGCGTAAACACAACCCAAATAAATAGGTTTAACCAGACTGAGCAGAAGTGCTCCTGGGCTGGGGACAGATTTGCATTAATCACATACTTTTGAAAATACACATTATAAATCAGCTCAGGAAATGAATAGTGTACACATAAGCACACAGATTCCTGGGGTAATTTTCAATATAGAAACATGCAACAATTTATTATTTCTACAGCGCTACCAGGCGTGAGATACTGTCCCTTCCATGAAGAGCTTACAATCTAATTAAGACAGACACACAGAGGGGGCCAAAAGGTGGTAGGGGACTACTGAAGGAATGACAGACAGACAGACATGTTGGTTGGGTTACATGCACACAAATGTTCTGAAAATTCTCCATTGTGCACACAAGAAAAGTCTGCACACACTGCTTAACGTAAATTCATTCCCATATCTTGTACTACAGTGGAGGAATGGGTTAATGCCCAGATTACTATGATAAGTGAAACAGGATCTTGAAAAGAATTATCTATTAATGACAACCAGTACTACTATTTATTATTTCTATAGCTCTACCAGATGCACACAGCACTGTACATTAAACACGGAAGAGAAAGTCCCTGCTTGAAAGAGCTTACAATCTAATTATGACAGACACATTGGACAAAATAATGAATAAATATATGCAGCTCATGTAGGGAAATACAAAGGTATGAAGAGGTAGAGAGGGTAAGGGACGACAGAGGGAATGACAGACAAATATGGCACTTTACAAGTCAGTGGGGTTAGGATTTAAATGTGTTTTCAGTACACTTCTCCCTCCGTATTCGCTGTGATAGGGGATTAACAGATCCGCGCATACAGAAAAACCGCAAATAACTTTTTCATATGTTATTCGCTGTTTTCTATTAAAAACCATCGTGAATATGGTGAAACCGCGAAGAACATGATGGGAGACCTGAAGGAGAGGCAACACACGATGAAGAAAATGCTGGGAATCGGTGATTTTTTTTCTCCTGTAAATCCTTGGAATCAGCGATTTCTCTAAGCAAGCTGATGTAATTTGGGGGGAGGAGCCAGCAAGCTAAAAACCGTAAATATTTGAAACCGTGAATACGGAGGGAGAAGTGTAAAGCACAATTATGAAATTAGCAGGTTAAGATGTATGCTCTTATGTTTTATTAAACCTTGATATATCGTTTTAGCTCTTGACAGAATTCAGCAGTTTAAATGAAAAATAAACAAACAATATAATAGAAAAAAAAAAATCCCTCCATAAACACATATAGGAAACACCCAATCATTCCAGGCTCAAATAACAGACATATATGGGACGTTCATGAACGGGTGCTACGGCGTAAGCGAATGCTAGCGCACCTTAGTAAAAGGAGCCCTTAAATGTCTATTTAAAAAAAATAATGTTTCCAATTAAAACCTTACATTTCTTAATGTTTGCTTCAGCACTTAACTCTTTAAGAAAGACATTCCGCATAGATGGTTAGAGCCACAAGAAAGTCTTTGCATGAGTGGATTCCCAAATAACTTTCAAACTACGGGGTAGGGTTCATAGACAACCCTGCGAAAGACAAAGGCACGCGCCGACAACTGAGCGCAAGACGGAGGCACGCGCCGAAGAAAATTACAGTTTTTAGGGGCTCCGAAGGGGGTTTTTGTTGGGGAGCCCCCCCCCAAGTTTACTTAATAAAGATCACGCCGGCGTTGTGGGGCATTTACGTGTGCAAGGATACAACTGGAACAGGAAAACCAAACAAAAACTGCAGACAATGTACACGATGCAGGCAAGAATTTATTATACCAAAGTTAAAATGCAGTAATATAAAAACCTTTTTACCAACCAAGAGACCCAACACGGTCCGGGTTTCGGACAACACGCCTTCGTCAGGGGTCCATGGTAAATAAGGTATACAATGTACTGCAAAAAAATGAAGATAACAACAAATGCCTGTGTATTATGCCAAAAACACTGCCAAAAATGAAATCACTCAAAAGCAGAAAGAAAAAAAAAAAGTTCCAGTGGTTTTTCTGCAGGCTCGGTTGGATTTCTTTTTGTTGCTCAAGGATACAACTGCCCAGACAAGCATCATTCTTGGACTTGATTGATCCTTGAAAATTTATAGCAAGTAATTTCAGTTTATTTAATTTTTTAGTTTATCCTAACTTGAGCAACAAAGCAATCAAGGCTTTGTTACTGTTTGTCTTTGCAAACTTGGATTTTCAGCTCTGACAGATATTAAATTAAAAAAAAGAATGACTGCAGATGATGGATGATGAAATGTGTGTTTGCTTGTCGACAATCAAGTCGTGTTCGAGTTTATTTGCACTCAAAGACAAGCACATCCATCACATTGATTAGAAATTCTATCTACTTTAGTTTCAACATTGTTACAATTATCCATACATAGTTTAAAACACTGTACAAACACTGTACAAAAATAACTCTCAAATTTAATTTTTTTTTGTTGGTTTTGCAATTTTATAATTTCAATTATAATGTGCTGCAAAACCATTTGCTCCGTTTAGTGTGCCAGAGCTAAAAAAAGGTTTAAGGCAGGGGTGTCCAATGTCGGTCCTCGAGGGCCGCAATCCAGTCGGGTTTTCAGGATTTCCCCAATGAATATGCATGAGATCTATTTGCATGCACTGCTTTCATTGTATGCTAATAGATCTCATACATATTCATTGGGGAAATCCTGAAAACCCGACTGGATTGCGGCCCTCGAGGACCGACATTGGACACCCCTGGTTTAAGGGATACTGTCTGTCTTAAAACATGGGTAGGCATATATGGGATGGCTGATGTTAATACATCTTACGTACCAAAACCAAATATTTAAATTTAATTCTACAACATACAGGCAACCAATGAAATTTCATATACAAAGGGGTAACGATCAAATTTTCTTGCTTTTCATAGCAGCCTCAAGGTGGCATTTTGCATCATCTATAACAGTGATTCCCAAACCTGTCCTGGGGGACCCCCAGCCAGTCAGGTTTTCAAGATATCCCTAAAGAATATGCATGAGAGAGATTTGCATATAATGGAAGTGACAGGTATGCAAATCTCTCTCATGCATATTCATTAGGGATATCTTGAAAACCTGACTGGTTGGGGGTCCCCCAGGACAGGTTTGGGAACCACTGATCTATAAAAACCTGATATTACACTTTGATGTCTCAGAGCAAAAGTTCTATTTGGTGTATATCGTAAACATATTTTTTATTTTTCACTTGCTTCTGTTAGATGTGGCATATTCCCTGGGTCAACAGGTTAAGAACCCCTTGCTGCAGAGGCCCTGAAGCAAACTGGATTTCTGACACGTTGTGATACCATTAATTGACCCTCCAAAAGAAATATGCAAAGGCGATTATTTATTTATTTCTATTTCTATCCCGTCTTCCCAGTAGTTCAGAATGGGTTACAAGCCAACATTCACAATGGAAAACATTTTGGACAGTTCAAAGACTATACAGCAACTTAAGTATAGGAGAGTGCAGAAAGGAGGGGGTCAAGGGGTAGTTTGCAGTTAGAATTTCAGTTGAAGAGGAGGGTCTTTACTGCTTTCCAGAAGGTCATCAGAGAGTTCTGTAGTCTGATTTGTGGGGGGAGATGGTTCCAGAGATGGGGGATGAAGTGGCTGTAGGAGCGTTTGCGGGTGGTTTCTAACAGGAGAGACCTTCCTGGGGGGATACATAGGCACTTCTCCATTTCAGAGCGGAGGAGGCGGGTGGGGGTGTACAGGGTTAGCTTGGATCCTATGTAGGCTGGGGTGGTGGCGTAGATTCTTTTATGTGCTATCACCAGGGCTTTGAAAGCACAGCATTGGTTGATCGGGAGCCAGTGCTCTGTGCGAGGGCTGGGGAGATAGGGTCATGGTAGTTGAGGTTGTGTAGGAGGCGGATTGCTGCGATTTGTACACGCTGGAGACGTTTGAGATCTTTTTTGGCCATTCCATTAAAAAGGGAGTTACAGTAATCCATCCTAGAGAGAACATAGGCGTAGAGCTACTTGAGAACATAAGAACAAAAGAATAGCCTTAATGGTCCATCAAGCCCAGTAGCCTGCTTTCACGGTGGCCAATCCAGGTCACTAGTACCTGGCCAAAACCCAAGGAGTAGCAATATGTCTTAATAACAGACTATGGACTTTTCTTCCAGGAATTTGTCCAAATCTTTCTTAAAACCAGCCACGCTATCTGCTTTTACCACAACATCCTCCTATTGGTTTTAAAAATATTTCCCTGCAATTTCGTCGAGTGTCCCCTAGTCTCTGTAATTTTTGACGGAGGGAAAAATTGATCCACTTGTACCTGTTCTACTCCACTCAGGATTTTGTAGACTCCAATCATATCTCCCCTCAGCCTCCTCTTTTCCAAGCTGTAGAGCCCTAATTCTTTTAGTCTTTCCTCGCACGAGAAGACCATGGGGTTACTCTTTCTGATTACACATGTAACAACAGGAGGCATTCTGCCAATTTCTGGGAGCCACCACCCCAGTAAGCCTATTCAGATCACTGCAAACAGTGAAAACCAATCATATTTATGCCCTCTAGAGGAAAGGAGTAATAAGGGGGAAAAGATGTAGATGTTCAAATAATTGAAATGTATTAATATGCAAACTAATCTTTTTCAGAGACAGGGAAGCAGTAGTATTAGAAGTCATGAGTTGAAGTTGCAGAGTGGGAGACTTAGAAGGAATGTCAGGAAGTACATTTTCACACAAAGGATGGCGGATGCCTGGAATGCCCTCCTGTGGGAGATTGTGACAACAAATGCGGGACAATATTCAAGAATGCATGAGATAAACACAAAGGATCACTATATAGAAAAAGAATGGAATCCAATTAAAGCAAAACTTACCGTATATACTTGAATCTAAACCGACCCGAATCTAAACCGAGGTAAACTCCCCCCCCCAAAAAAAAAGGAAGGGAAAAAGTTGACTCAAATATAAACCATGGGAGGGGGGGTGGCGGGGGTTTAATATTCAAATGCATTGCCTTGCCCTGTTCTGAGAGGCTCTGTACCCAGTCCCCCTCCCCCTCCGTCCCTTCCTTGCCATTCTGTACCCTGTCCCCCCTCCCTCCCAATGCTTTTTAGGTCTCCACCGGGCCTGCTGTAAATCCTGGTGGTCCAGCGGTGGGCCGGGACAGCAGGGATCCCTCCTGCCTCCTGTCCCAGCCGATTCTAAGAATTTTTACCTCCCTCCCGCTTCCCCCGCGTAACTTTAGAATCCCTTGTGGTTCAGTGGTGAAATGCGGCAGGAGTGACCTTCCTTTGCTCCTGCCCGTGCAGAGTCACTAGCTGATTGGTTGCTGCTGGACCGACAGGGATTTAAAAGGTACACTGGGGAGGGGGAGGGAGTTAAAAGTTAGTAGAGCCAATCGGGACAGGAGACGGAAGGGATCCTTCCTGTCACGGCCCACCAAGTCTCAAGGCAGGCCCAGCAGAGGCCTGCAACAGGTTCGGGAGGGGGGCAGGTCAGCATTGACCCGAATATAAACCAAGACCCCCATTTTTGGGCCATTTTTTTGGGCCCCAAAATCTCAGTTTATATTCAAGTATATACGGTAAATGACCTCACAGCTAGAGCAAGCTTTGATGGCAATTTCAGAGGTTGGGAAAAAAGGCCAATGCCATGTAGACTTTTGCGGTCTGAATCCCAGGTCAGGTCAGGGTCAAGGCTGGAATGTGTTTCGATGACAACTCCAGTAATTGGGAAGTAGGACCAATGTTGGGCCAACCTCTGCAGTCTATATACCCCAAAATTGGCAGGGAGAGATAGAAATTGCATGCAAAAGTGTTTAGTCGTGAAGAGGTGGAACTTGTGCAGAGTGCCAGATTCAACTCTGACTACCTTGTTGGGCAGACTGGAGGGAGTGTGCAAGCCTTTATCTGCCAACATGTACTATGTTACTAATATTACCCCCAGGGGAGTTTGGAGAAGAGATCTACTGCTGTTCTAGGAGTTTTAACACACATCTTTTCAGTGATCCCTGTGGTTCCTTACTAATTGATCCTCACATAAAAATTTGGTAATAAAAAGAACAATGGAACATCAAAAATATGGTATAATTCTTTTGGGATGCTATTATACACATATCTTATGATGCATAAAAGATATGGTATTTGCACTTTCTTCTTGTCCTCCTAGATGAACTAACACCTGATTAATAGCTTAAGTGTATTTAATTCTCCAAAGAATCATTAAACATAGTATCTGTTTCATTAAACACATACAGGACAATTCACCTTGTGTAATCATATCACATAAAACTTTGCTTTGGAATCACTCCAGGAATGCTATAAAATTAATGTCACGGAACACAATAGTGATTTTAAATAGCCATTAGTGCAGGTTAACACAAAGGCAAAGCACAGCTGGAACAGAAGAGCGGCAGCTGGATTAAAGTCCAGATACTAGGAGAGGGTATGCATGATGAGGACAGAGAGGTAACTTTCCACTGCAAATGACAGCAAAATATCAATGACAGTAATCGAGTCGTTTGCACTGTTTAGCTTTTGAAACGACAAAATTTCATTAGGCTTCAGTTTTGGATGCTTGCCTTTAAAAACAAAATGCTGCTTGGCCCTTAACCAGTGTCCACAGTCTTCCAGCTTTCTCATGCCCTGCTGACCTCTCAGTACCCCTTGAAATGTCTCATGGTGAGCCAGCTGCAGCCCCCCCCCCCCTTTACTGCATCAAGTTTGGGGGTCTGCACTGGTCTGACAATGTTACATTAACTAGCCAATGTGGCTAGTGTTATAAAACAGTGTGTTCTTGCTATTCGTGGTAGTATGATTCATGAAAATCTTTGCAAGCCACAAATTTGCAAATAACGAAACAATACTTCTATGGGAAACACGAGATGCAAGGTTTCAGCCATACATGTGGGTTGCTCAAAATCAGGGATCTCAAAGTCCCTCCTTGAGGGCCGCAATCCAGTCGGGTTTTCAGGTTTTCCCCAATGAATATGCATTGAAAGCAGTGCATGCACATAGATCTCATGCATATTCATTGGGGAAATCCTGAAAACCCGACTGGATTGTGGCCCTCGAGGAGGGACTTTGAGACCCCTGCTCAAAACTGTGGAAAGTGAATGGATCCTGTAGGAAAAAACAGGGTTTATCGCCCACTTCTTACCACCCTAGCCAGTCGTTTTTTTTTTTGTTTTTTTTTAATATCTTTATTAGCAATTGCAAAAGGAACATACAATCGTTTAACCATCCCTACTAACTGTAACCCCTACCCTGGCATCCTGTTTTTCTGTCTCATTTGAGCAGGGACTGTCTCTTTCTGACTCTGTATAGCGCTGTGTACATCTGGTTGCTCTCTAGAAATAGCAGTAGCAGCAACAGTAATAGTAATATTTATTGAGATTTATTAATCACCTTGATGAAGAGATTCACCCAAAGGTATAGTTCAACATAAAACTTACAATTTTGTTAACAGCATAACAGTAGTAAAAAGTTCCAATACAAACATAAATACAACGAATGAGGTAGAGTTAAATCAATAAACTGAAACTTAAGAAGAGTACTACCATGAAACAGTTTCAAAAATATACTTATTAACAGCGCTGAAATTCAATAAGAGAGATATGAGACCTACTTATGAAGCATCTAATAAGCAGAAATCCGAACCTTCAAATAACATAGATATGACGCTAATGCTTTTCTATAATACTGCTTATCCTATTAACTGAGGGGTAAAATGCAGATATTAGATAAGGACAAGATGAGTGCTACAGACACATGGGAGGCTAAAGTAAAGGCAAGCTGTTTATCCAGCTAAACAAGGTATAATGAACCGATTTAGTTAATATGTGTGGCAAGCTAGTCCTGGAGCAGAATGAATGTACAGTCCAGTGTCTCTCAAACTTTTTTAGCTCCGGCACACTAAAAGTCTTTTTTACAAAGCCGAACTAGCAGCTGCCGCGTGGCAACAGCCCCGAAGCCCTTTAAATCTCTATGGGCTTCGGGGCCATTAGTGCAGTGCAGCTTTGTAAAAGAGGCTGTAAATGGAGCAACATTTAAATTATAAAATTGCAAAACCAATAAAAAATTAAATTTGAGAGTTATTTATTTAAAGTTCTGTAGGCTATGCATGGGTAATTGTAACAACGGTGAAACTAAAGTAGATAGAATAGAATTGCTAATCAATGCGATGGATGTGCTTGTTTTTGAGTGCAAATGAACTCAAAACGCGGTTCGATAGTTGACAAGCAAACACGCATTTAATCATCCACCATCTGCAGTTGTTCTCTTTTTTTCAATTTACATAAGAACATAAGAAGAATATAAAAATTGCCATGCTGGGTCAGACCGAAGGCCCATCAAGTCCACTATTCTATTTCCAACAGTGGCTAACTCAGGTCCCAGGTACCTGGCAGAAACCCAAAGAGTAGCAACATTCCAGAGCTGAGATTGTGATGTCATAATGCCTCATTCCACCAATGTCTAAGAGCCAGCCTCACCAGTGATGTCACAATGGCTTGATTGCCCTATTCTTGGCTCACATAAAAACATAACAATTGCCATTCTGGGACAGACCGAAGGCCCATCAAGCCCAGTATCCTGTTTCCAATAGTGGCCAACTCAGGTCCCAGGTACCTAGCTAGATCCCAAGTAGTATTTAATTTCTGTCAGAGCTGAAAATCCAAGTTCGCAAAGCTAAGTAGATCCAAACGGTAACAAAGCCTTGATTCCTTTGTTGCTCAAGTTAGGATAACTACTAAATAAAAAATACTTGCCATTGGTTTTCAAAGATCAATTACGTCAAAGAATGATGCTTGCCTGGGCGGTTATATCCGTATGCACACAGATGCTCACAACATTGACACAACATACATGTCATCTATTCCAGTGTATACTTATGAGGGGAACTTTTAAAAATAAGGTACAATTCTGGAATTTCTTACGGCACACCCGGAATCTCTTCAGGGCATACCACTGTTCCTTGGCACACAGTCAATCACCCTATGTATTAAAGGTTGGGGTGAAGAGCCAAGGGTTAGGTTCCTGTATAGGACAGCACTTGACAAAAAATCATATAGAATATTCCGAATGTTGCATATTTTTTAATTTGTAGCACTGCTTATGGAAGTAAAACGTTTCTTTCTTTTTGGAGTTGCTGCTTGCAACTCACTCCCTGGATGCTTGGTGGTCATTTCCAGAAGCAAAAGTGAAAGCAAAGAAGGCCGATTTTTAAATACACAGGCCTGCAATTACACAAAACATATAGCGGTCACAATTCACATAACCGTGGATATGTGAAATTGTGAATATTGTACGTGCGAGTAGTGAGAATGCACTGCAACGAGACTGCTGTACCAGAGCAGATAACGGAGTGCCTTACTGCTGGTTAAGTGCTAGGAATTGAAGGTTCTGAGCCACTTTTTCCACCTACCCCCAATATAGTGGGGGAGGGGTGGGCATAAAAGAGCAGAGGAAGTCTGATCCCTAACATTTTTTTAAGGACAGGTAGGATGAAGAATTGGGAAGGATAGGGTTGCCAGATTTCCTCTTTGAAAAAAGAGGACCCCTGGCAACCCCCCCCCCTTTCCATCCCCAGTTCCGCCCTGTTCCTCCTCCGGCTCCACCCTATTCCTCTCCAGCCCCGCCCCATGAACCTCCCCGAGCTCGAAGGGCACATTTGGAAGCCTTTGCGCATGCGTGGATGTCGACGCAATGCTGTCACATGCATGCACTCAGAGGAATGGTCTAATGCCTGGCAACTAAAATTCAATGCAAAGAAATGCAGAGTAATGCATTTGGGGATTAATAATAGGAAGGAACCGTATATGCTGGGAGGAGAGAAGCTGATATGCACGGACTGGGAGAGGGACCTTAGGGTTATAGTGTCCGAAGATCTAAAGGTGAAAAAACAGTGTGACAAGGCAGTGGCTGCTGCCAGAAGGATGCTGGGCTGTATAAAGAGAGGCGTAGTCAGTAGAAGGAAGAAGGTGTTGATGCCCCTGTACAGGTCATTGGTGAGGCCCCACTTGGAGTATTGTGTTCAATTTTGGAGACCGTATCTGGCGAAGGACGTAAGAAGACTTGAGGCGGTCCAGAGGAGGGCGACGAAAATGATAGGAGGCTTGCGCCAGAAGACGTATGAGGAGAGACTGGAAGTCCTGAATATGTATACCCTAGGGGAAAGGAGAGACAGGGGAGATATGATTCAGATGTTCAAATACTTGAAGGGTATTAATGTAGAACAAAATCTTTTTCAGAGAAAGGAAAATGGTAAAACCAGAGGACATAATTTGAGGTTGAGGGGTGGTAGATTCAAAGGCAATGTTAGGAAATTCTACTTTACGGAGAGGGTGGTGGATGCCTGGAATGTGCTCCCGAGAGAGGTGGTGGAGAGTAAAATGCTGATTGAGTTCAAAGAAGCATGGGATGAACACAGAGGATCTAGAATCAGAAAATAATATTAAACATTGAACTAAGGCTAGTTCTGGGCAGATTTGCACGGTCTGTGTCTGTATATGGCCGTTTGGTGGAGGATGGGCTGGGGAGGGCTTCAATGGCTGGCAGGGTGTAGATGGCTGGAGTAGGTTTTAATGGAGATTCCGGCAGTTGGAGCCCAAGCACAGTACCGGCTAGAGCTTTGGATTCTTGCCCAGAAATAGCTAAGAAAAAAATTTAAAAATTTAAATTGAATCAGGTTGGGCAGACTGGATGGACCATTCGGGTCTTTATCTGCTGTCATCTACTATGTTACTATGTTATGTTACTATGTTATGTCATGCGTGTGACATCATCACGATGCTGGCTATACATGCGCAAGGGCTTCCAGATGCAGCCTCCGAGCTTGGGATTTCCATAACCCGGACAAACTGCCGGGTTTTGGAAATCCCTCCGGGTGCCCGGACAGTCCTCTAAAAAGAGGACATGTCCGGGTTTTTCCGGACGTCTAGTAACCATTTTATAAATCATGACACAAAATGACATATAAAGAAGCAAAACAAAAACAAGAACCAATATCTTTGCAAAATAAAAACAAACAGCAGAGATGTTTGTCCATCAGTGGCACAAAGGGTGTTTTAGGAAGCCAAATGTTTAATGCAAAAGTCTTTATTGGATAGAGTGAAATGACTCAGTATGAGCCTCAAGGCCTGACTCAGGAGTCTAAAGACATAGAAATAAATATTAAGTAGTGAGCGGGAGAGAGATTCCTGCGGCAGCTCCGGTGGAAGGAGCCATCGGAGCCTTAGGATTCGAAACATCATTGTCTCCCCCGGAAGCCCGGTCACCGCCCTATCTGGCTCAGGACAGTGTTGCAGGAAGGAACGTCGAGGACCGAGGTGTCCAACGCACTCCGGAGGGGGGGAGGGGGGGACGCATACTGCCCAAGAAGCCGAGTTTACAACGAGCGGAGGAGCGGGTGACCTCCGACTCCTCGCTGGCAACTTTACCAAACATATGGAAATTACTCCAAAGATTAGAAGTAGCGGTATTAACATCAACTGGTGAAATGTCCAAACTTGTGAGTAAATTTGATGACTTATCTGCTACAGTTCAAAGTATTAAAAAAACCCAAAAAAACAAAGGTCAAATCTTAAAGAAAAGGCTTAATGTGAAGGTTTTTGTTTTAAAATTATGTATGCAAATTATATAAACCGTTTAGTTTTAAATGGTACAGAAATTTTTAAAATAAATAAATACACTTTCAAACTTTTTAGACCTCAGCGACATCACTTACCTCTCAAATTTATTCATAGTGGTAAGCTTTGTTGAAATTGTCTTTATTAGTTGGTCCTTATATTTTTTATATGTTGTATAATATGTAATCAAAAATGAGAATAAAGATTTTACTCAGCTTTTTCACTTCATTTTAAACTCTATCAATAGCACAATCTGGATGGGGGGAGGGGGGGCTTAAAATCCGACATGTTTCGCTTGCAGCTTTTTGCCTTGAACTTTTGGCTTCATCAAACATCCTTTCTGCTGTTGGTGGACAATCATCTCTGCTGGGTTTTTTTTTAAATATTTAAAGAGGCAAAAACAGAGCTCAACTCATCACAAAAAAGAATGCTAATAATAACAATTATTTTATATACATCCCTGCTAAAGGGATTTTTCTTAACTTTAAAGCCTTCATGTAAGAATCAGTGCAGTGATGAATTTGCACCGAGCACAGGCAGGAAAATCTGCCTTTCTGTATTTTTAGAACCAGATTTTAGTGAAATCAAAGTTCAAGGCAGAAAAGAAACTGCTCTAAACCTACAGGTCCACTTGCATGTATAGTTTGGAATAAAGTAGTGGGGTTAAGGAGTTGGCCCAGCAAGGTTCGTACCCGTCTTAGGTCTTTTGCTTCCTAGGCCAGCTGGGGATGCTCCATTGTTCAGACCCCATTGGGGGAGGGGGTTATAGCTATAGTTCAACGGTGACACCTAGTGGCCAGATTCAGGAACATGACTGCAGGTTTCCAGAAAGAGCCCCAGTGCTGCAGGCCTTCCTTATTGTAATAGCCAGTCAAGCAATGTCAGATTGGGTGTTACAGAATACCTGCATCTGTGCAAATAACTGATTGTGCCCAAAGTTAAGTGGGGAGGGGGAGGGGGGAAAGGGGCTGAAATATAAAAAATTAAAGCAAAGGGGTCCTTTTACTAAGGCATGCTAGCCGTTTTAGCATGTGCTAAATATTAACGCGCATTAAACGCTAACGCGACCATAGACTATAATGGACACATTAGCTTTTAGCGCGTGCTAATATTTAGTAAAAGGACCCCAAAGTAACAATCCATAGATTGTACTTCATTGGAAACTAAGGAGCTTAAAATACTTTCTGGTAAAAAAAAGGGGGCCTCTCCCGGGCAAGGGGATAGAATTTGATAAGGGCCCAGATTCTGTAACTGGCACTGTCGTCAGTGGCCACTGATTGCGTGTCAATCACATGACGGCGACGGGCAAAAGAATCGTGCCTCCAGCAAAGGCACTGGAAGGGTTTTTGTGCAGGGTCCCACATGCTGGAATAAGCTTCCTTCAGTTCTTAGGCAAGCCTCCTCTGTATTACATTTTAGGAAATAGCTTAAAAACGACTTTACTTTTGCGCACTTTTTCAAACTGAAGGGAGTGATGCACTAATAGTCATTTCTCAGTAAAGTGGGAGAAGGTGGAGAAATCTAGTGTTTTAGAGCGATTCTTATTTTATTTATTTTTTTAAAAAATTTTGATTTTATTAGTTACTGTAATATGTTTCATAGTGTAAGATTGTAATTCATTATTTGTATGTTTTTTTTCCTCAATTTTGGAATTTTTAGTGTAATCTGAATAGAATTTTAAGATATGCGGAATATCACAAACAACCACACTCTCAAAATATTTGCAGCACAGTAAACACACACACCACGTGAATGCTAAGGAGTAATCCTCAAATAGTCTCCCAAGAGTCTGAATAGAAACAAAATAGGGATTGGCAAGCAATAACCAAACGGCTTAATATTGTCAAAATTATCACGAGGTAGGGAAAAGCCTCATATCCCCTCCTCCAACCCAACAATATGTTAAAATTGTAGATAAATAGGAGGCTTTATGGGGGTATTACTCCTTAGCATTCACCTGGTGTGTGTGTTTACTGTGCTGCAAATATTTTGAGAGTGTGGTTGTTTGTGATTTTCTAATTTTGTCTCGAAGCTAATTAAAGGTATCGAGAATTTGAGCTACAAAGAACGTCTCGGAAAACTGGGATTGTTCACCCTCGAGAAGAGAAGACTGCGAGGAGACATGATAGAGACTTTTAAAATACTAAAAGGATTTGACAAAAATAGAGCAAGAAACATCGTTATTCACATTGTCAAATGTGACTCAGACAAGAGGTCATGGACTGAAACTGAGGGGCACCAGGCCCAGGACAAATATTAGGAAGTTCTGTTTCGCACAACGAGTGGTGGACGCTTGGAACGCTCTCCCTGAGGAGGTCGTGATGGAGACCAACATTCTGGGATTCAAGAGCAAGTTGGATGCACACCTTCTTGCAAATCACATTGGGGGATACGAGTAAACAAGGTTTCTCAGCAGGGAACACCTGGCTTGGCCTCCGCGGGTGCGGGTCGCCGGACTGGATGGACCTAGAGTCTGATCCGGCGAAGCCATTTCTTATGTTCTTATGTTATATAGGCTTGTGTGTGTTGGGATATGCGGAATATACATTTTTTTTAAAAAAATGTATTTATCAAGTTTCCATCATTATCATTTTTTACAGATAATAATAAAGAAAGGAAAATTACAGAAAATTAAAACACTTCAAATATAATTCACTATCTCCTCTAGTCCACATAATGGGAGAATATATCCTGATATAACTAAACGATACATTCAAACATAATCATGATTTTAAAAAAAATCAAATATTTATGGTGCATCATAAATCTAAACTCCAACTACTATTAAATTCAGATGGCGGCCTTACAAGTTTCATGACGTTGTAAAAATTGTTCCACTTGAATAGAGTCCCAGTATACATATTCGTTTTCTTTAAATTTAACTAAGCATTCACATGGAAACTTTAAATACGCGGAATATACATTAAAAAAAAAAAAAATAGGTGTTTAAGACCGCGTAACACCACTTCCAGTGTTAGCCATACCCACAGTGGCATTAGGCGGCCTTAAGTGAAATTCCAGTGCCAATTTATTTTTAGGTGCCTTGAAACTAAATTAAAAATGTTGTTTCAAAGGCATTTCTTTTATACTGAGTTTGGGCACCGGCTACAGAATCTGGGCCATATTGCCTTTCTGTGGTTACAATGCTACTATTTATTATTTCTATAGCGTTGAAAGGCGTAAGCAGTGCTGTACATTTTAACATACAACAGACAGTTGCATATTACAATTGGGAGTAAGTGACTTGCTCAGAGTCACAAGGAGTTGCAGTGGGAGCCAAACCCAGCTCCCCAGGTTCTAAGGCCACCGCACTAATCATTAGGTCCTCCTCCACTCTATGACTCTATGTAGATAATTTTATAACAGGGAAGGAAATGCCTTTAATACTGCTAGCACGAATGTTGCAGAAACTGCATCTGTACTGAAGTAACAGACTTTACGCCTGCTTGAGAGTGGGCGTAAATATCAGTACGCCATCCATGGACTGTAGGAGTGCGTGACGCGGTGGTTAGAGCTACAGCCTCGGCATCCTGAGGTTGTGGGTTCAAATCCCACGCCGCTCCTTGTGACCCTGGTCAAGTCACTTAATCCCCCATTGCCCCAGGTACATTAGATAGCTTGTGAGCCCACCAAGACAGAGAGGGAAAAATACTTCAGTACCTGAATGTAAACCACTTAGGCTGTAAGTGGTATATAAATACTAAAATATAATAAATTTCAATTATGACAGGCTCTGAGCATGTTTGCTCTACTGTTCCATGCCGGCTTCCAATGTGTGCATTTCTAGGCATGCTCTAATTTTATACAAGTCCGCTTGTGCACATAAATCAGCATTTCCCATGTGAAAAAAGGTCTATAAAATTACCCCCCATTTACTGAAGTATGGTAAGATTTTGCAGTTATTGCATTTTAATTGCCCCTATTAACATTCCATAACACAGAACCCCTACAGCAATGATTAGGGATGTACCCAGCCACTTCCCATTAAGTTAGCCATGAAGAAACATATTCTAACCTGTGTTAACTGCATCACAAGTTAACAGGTGGCATTGCCCTGCTCTGCCACTTTAAGTGAATGCAACCCCCGCCCCAGATTCTATATATGGTGTTATTAACTGCGCACGCAAATTGGGTGTGTACAATTGAATAACTCTGAGAAAAGGGGTGTTACAAGTGGTGTGCCTCAAGGTTCAGTTCTTGGGCCTGCTCTTTTTAACATTTTTGTAAGCGATATTTGCTGAAGGGCTGACTGGTAAGATTTGCCTCTTTGCAGATGATACCAAAATCTGCACTTGATTGCGTGTCTGCTTGAATAATGGTCTGAAATTTGGCAAATTTGGCAACTAAGATTTAACGCTATGAAATATAAGGTCATGCATTTGGGCTGCAAAAACCTGAGGGAACTGTACAGTTTAAGGGGTGATGAATTTTTGTGCACAAAAGAGGAGCGGGACTTGGGTATGATACTAGGTGATGATCTTAAGACCTTAACCCTATTATTTTATTGATATGGGAAGGGATGGGAGGTGGGTGGGGGGGAATTAAAACATGTATAATAATATTGTGTAAGAATGTCAAGTGAGTTATGTGAATTAATTGTAATAATATTGTACACTTGAGAGAAATAAAAAGGAATAAAGATTTAAAAAAAAGACCTTAACCCTAAGGATTTGAAAAGGCAATGGTGAAAGCTAGAAGGATGCTAGGGTGCATAGGGAGAGGTTTGACCAGTAGAAAAAAGGAGGTATCGATGCCCCTGTATAAGACTATGGTGAAACCTCATTTAGAATATGGTGCACAATTCTAGAGTCACTAGTCTTTAAGCCCGTTACATTAACGGGTGCTAGAATACTGTTCACCCTCTATGTTGCCCTCTCTTCTCTTTCCATCTCTTTCTCTCCCATATGGCCTCTCTCCATCTCCTCCTTCCTTTTGCCTTGGTCTGGCATATCTTCCTCCTTCCTTCCAAGCCATTCTCTCCCCCTCTGCTCCCTTTCCTCATTTAACTACTTCATTGGGCAGCAGCAGCATTCACAATTCATTGCTGTTGCTGGCTTCAGGTCTTTCTCTCTGGCCGGTCCTGTCTTCATGAAAACAGGAAGTAGGCAGGACCGGCCAGAGAGGAAGGCCTGAAGCCAGCAACAGCAGCGAATTGTAAACGCTGCTGCTGCCTGAAGCACCCGAGGCAGATGCTTCTCTCCCCTCCCAGCCCAACCCCCGCTGACTTTGCGACCCTCCCAGCAAGATGACTTTAATATCAAACCTCCCTCCAGCGTTGGCAGTCGCTGCACGCTAAACAGGCTGCTTCTGCTTTCTCCTGCCGTTGAGTCCCTTTGTCACGTCGTTGATGACGTCATCAGTGACGCGGCAAAGGGACTCAACTGCAGGAGAAAGCCCGAAGCAGCCTGTTTAACGTGCAGCGACTGCCAACGCTGGAGGGATGTTTGTACCGGTGCAGAAGCGATATGTCTCTCCCCCTCCAGTACCTGTGCAGCACTTTGCTGCGGCGCATCCTCCCATGAGGGGGGGGGGGTTTGCACAGTGGGAGCGGGTGAGAGCGCCGATCTCCAGTTGGGGTTTTTTTTTTTGTTTTAAGTTGAAAGCCGGCGCTGCAGCTCCTCTCTCGATCCTGGTGCAGTTCGAGAGAGGAGCCGTTACCATTCACGGTGAGGAAGGCCGCCGCAACTGTGTAATTTTTTTTTTAATTATTTGAAAGTCGCCACGAGCAAGTGGTGACGTAAAACCCGCGCATGCGCAATCGTGTTTTCGCGACGGATCAGGGAACACGATTTTTTTTTAGTGCGCATGCGCGTCCTACCATTTTATTATATTAGATACTTCAAAGTTATTTCTCCTTCAACTTTCTTGTCAATAAATACAATTTCAGTTTTTGTGAGTGTTTCATTTGTATGGACCTTCTGTTTGTAACTAGGCACCACACTATATTCTGCGTCAGTCCAAATTTTATTAAACACCTTTATTTTTTGGCCTTATAGCTCATTTATTTATTATTTTTAAAAAAAAGATATATCCATTAACTTTTAATATCACCTAAAGCCTAATAGTGTTCATACTTCTATTAGCGCTATAGTTATAGGAAAACCGTCACTTATCTTAACAGTAGACAGTTCCTCTTGCACCTCTCCCGACATGCATGTTTCAACTAGAAACTTTTCTTCAGGAGCGAGGTAAACTACAATGGCAGAGAGACAAGTTATATCTATTATATTCAACTATTACCCCAACAGTGCCCCAATCTATTGTTTGCTAGGACATAGAAAATTGAAACAAGCAGTAACACCAGCCAGCTTACCGTTTGTGGGAGCTATTTCGATCTGCAAACATGGCCGCGGGTTCTAAAAGAGCCCTTAAAAGCAGCTGGCCCGACGCACATCAAAGCGCATGATGTCATTCACACACGCAGTGCGGGGCTCAGCTTCATAATAAAATGAATGTCAGGACTTATTTCCAAAAGAGAGAGATCCTCCTTCTTCCTGCGCCGGGCTGGACTAGGCTTTGAGCATTTGCGCTCTCTTCGAGATTATCTTGGAGAGAGCGAGACCAGAAGGCTTTGAGCATGCGCAAATGCTCAAAGCCTAGTCCAGCCCGGCGCAGGAAGAAGGAGGATCTCTCTCACACCGCACCGCCCAGCCCAGCCCAACCCAACGATAGAGGATCTTCGGGCACTGGCACATCCTGTGCATTGGTGCTGGTGCCGATGCCCAATCGGGTAAGAGATGTTTTGCGCTGCTGGGGGGGATGTAGGATCACGGGGTAGGGGGGGTGACGCAAGCGGGGGGGGGGGGAGATGCCGGTTCGGAGTAGGCGGGAGGAGGTTTTAGCATGCGCGGTATACGCGTGTGCACGCTATATTTAATTTTTTTTACATAAATTTGTGTTCCCCGCGCGCTATACCCGTGTGCGCGTTTTACACGGGTGCGCAGTATATGGGTGAAAATACGGTAGATCCAATGCAGAAAGCATAAACGAAGCAGACCATATGAAGCAACATCGTCTTTATTCAAAGTACTCCCGGGATACGAAAAGTGTCCGATGTGGCCATGTTTCACCAGAATTGTTGGCGTCAGGGGCAAATCAACATCCAAAATCCTTTCTGTTCTGTCCTGCCTTTGTGCCAGGTCCTGGTTGCGAACTCATTCGCACGTCTGCTGCACAGATCTGCCCAGGAGCTGCATCTGAATTCTCACACTCTAAACACAAGACCCGCTATCTATCAGAATAAAATTTGGCATAGGTTACAGAGTCTTAAATTTGATTGCAATTGGACTATTATAATTTTATCTTGTAGGGTTTTGTCCAGAGAGGGCTTTTGCAACCAGGACTTCCGTTACAGGGGCGCAAACACAGCAGTTGCCAAGGGCCCCTATGCTAAAAAGCCCTAAGCCTGAAGGAGATAAGGCTGGCTGGAGGGCTTTGGGGCTCCCCTTTTTAAACTTCTGCCCCAGGCCCCATGTTTAATAGTGACCCTGCGTGCAGCACCTTCAGTTGGTGCAGGACACCATGGCAAAACTTTATTAAAGGTTTGAGGGATCAAATCATGTCATGCCACCTGATCATGCAAATCTTGAAGACCAAACCATTTGGTGTTGAGAATGGCCACTTGCATTCTGGGGCAGTCCCTGTTTTTGCACAGGGACAATTTCTTGGACATATTCCTGGAGGAAAAGTCCATATGGACTATGTAGTCTGTTATTAAGACACTAGTTATTTAGCCCGTTACATTAACGGGTGCAGCAGCCCTTCTCCCTTATTTTTACCTCCTCCCTGTCCAGCAACACCTCACCCCCTTTCCCTGCTCCCCCCATATAGCAGTAGCCCTTCTCCTTTTACCTCCCCCTGTCCAGCAGCACCCCTCCCATTCCCTCCTCCCCCTGTCCAGCAGTAGCTCTTCTCCTTTATGTCCTGCTCCCCCCCCCTGTCCAGCAGTAGCCCCAGGAAAAGAGGATCACAGGACCAAAGCTTTTACTCCAATCCTCTTGATGCCTGACATCCAAGTAGTGGAAATCCACTCTCCCCACCTTCTTGCTCCTGCTGCACTTCCTCCTCAGCTATACACACGCACACTTACATACAGCTCTCCGGCTCCTCACGCCCCTCCTCCACCTTCCGCTTCTTCGGCGGGGGCCAACGTTTTCTTTATTTTCGCGTGTACGGAAAAACAGCACTACCGGCCAACTTAGTCCCTTGCCGCCCCCTTCCCGCGGTCCCAACAAATGTCCTTACTCCAGCAGGGGCCGCAGCACTCTAAACACACTGCTTCGTGGCCTGCTACTGCCCTGATTTGCTCTGCCTGACGTTTGTTGGGACCGTGGGGCGGGAAGAGAAGAGGAGCGGCGGCAAGGAACTAAGGGAGCCGAAGGTAGGGTGGGATGGGAGGCTGAACAGGGGTTCGGGTGTGCCGGGGAGAGGAACGAAGACGCCGCCGCCGACCGGATAGAGAGAGAGATTTGATTTTTTTTTTTTTTTTAGTTGAAAGACGCGGCGGTGGCTCCTCTCATGATCCCCACCTGCGTCGGAAGTCCGATGCAGGCGGGGATCGTGAGAGAAGCCACCGCCGCGTCTTTCAAAGAACCGTAAGCCGCGCATGCGCACTTCCTATGTGTTGCTACAGCTCACGGAAAACCGGCGCACACATAGGAAGTGCGCATGCGCGGCTTACCATTTTATTATATTAGATGGGGGAAGCCTCTGCTTGCTCTGGATTGGTAGCATGGAATGTTGCTACTCTTTGGGATTCTGGAATCTTGCTATTCTTTGAGATTCTGTATGGAATGCTGCTACTCTGGGTTTTTGTCAGGTACTAGTGACCTGGATTGGCCACTGTATGAATGGGCTGCTAGGCTTGATGGACCATTGGTCTGACCCAACAAGGTTTGGCTTGTGGGATTGTTGCAGCTCTTTAGCCCAATTCATTTTTCTATGTAAAAGCTGCACCCGTTAAACAGGCCTACATTTCTATGTGTTACTTTTGCCTGAAACTTTTTTTTTTTTTTTTTAATTTATTTATTCATTTTCAATAATACAATTCAAGATATACCGGTACTTGTACAGAAAGCTTTTAAGTTAAGTAAAAAAAAAAAAAAAATCCAACAATATTATAATAGCTTCAAAGGTATTAAGTTAACTTAAATCAGCTCAAGTCCACAAAAGATCCAAAATGTATTTTATAAAACGGGAACTAGGAAATATTAACTAAGGAAAAATGATGCAAATGAACTGATATGGACATCTAAATTATTCTATACTCCTCCTTTCTTTTTCCTCTCAAGCCGAGATAGAGATAGGAAAGTTGTCAGCTGGTAGGGCTCAAAGAAAACATATTTTTTTGAGTTATATTATACTAGTCTTATAGCCTGTTACATTAACGGGTGCTAGAATATATATATGTGTGTATGTTTTTATTTTTTTTTCTCTCTCCTTAGTCGCTTTTTGTCTGTCTTTTTTTTTTTTTCCTTGGCTGTCCACTACCACCCCTTGCCTGCTCCCCCTATCCATTCTCCCTTCCTTTTACCTCCCCTGTGTCCTCCACCACCCCATCACTGCTCACCTTATCCAGCAGAAGCCCTTCTCCCTTTGTTTTACCTCCCCCTGTCCATCATCACCTCCTTCCTGCTCCCCCTGTCCAGCAGTAGGTCTGTCTTCATTTGTCTGCCCCCCTGTCCATCAGCACCTCTTCCCCTGTCCATCAACCCCTTTTCTGCCCTCCATTTCCGTGTGTTGCAGCATTTCCCTCCCACCCCACTTCCCTGTGCAGTATTTTCCTCACCCCCATACATTCCTTCTGAACTGTTTTCCGGGTTTTCCTGCCGCGGTCTGCAGCCGCCGCGGCCAGCAGTCGCCGCGGCCGACATTTGATTGGGGTCGCCGCGGCCGACATCCGACTCGGGCCACCGCGCCGCAGGAGAAGCAGTGCCCAGCTTAAAATCGGGAAGGGTTGGCTTTTGATGGCCTCGGGGGGGGGGAGGGGGGGAGGAAGAGAGAGAGCGGAGAGGCGGCGACCGCTGCGTCTTTCAACAGGGAGCAGGACAGACCGTAAGCCACGCATGCGCACTTCCTATGTGTCGCTACAGCACACGGAAAACCGGCGCACACATAGGAAGTGCGCATGCGCAGCCTAGCATTTTATTATATTATATACCGTATTTTCACGCATATAACGCGCGCGTTATACGCGTTTTTACCTACCGCGCATACCCCTCGCGCGTTATATGCGTGAGCGCGGTATACAAAAGTTTTAAAACATAGTTCCCACCCCGCCCGACGCCCGATTCACCCCCCCAGCAGGACCGCTCGCACCCCCACCCCGAACGACCGCTCGCACGCGCTCCCACCCGCACCTGCATCCACGATCGGAGCAAGAGGGAGCCCAAGCCCTCTTGCCCGGCCGACTCCCCGACGTCCGATACATCCCCCCCCCCCGGCAGGACCACTCGCACCCCCACCCCGAAGGACCGCCGACTTCCCGACAATATCGGGCCAGAAGGGAGCCCAAACCCTCCTGGCCACGGCGACCCCCTAACCCCACCCCGCACTACATTACGGGCAGGAGGGATCCCAGGCCCTCCTGCCCTCGACGCAAACCCCCCTCCCCCCCAACGACCGCCCCCCCCAAGAACCTCCGACCGCCCCCCAGCCGACCCGCGATCCCCCTGGCGACCCCCACGACCCCCCCACCCCCCTTCCCCGTACCTTTGGTAGTTGGCCGGACAGACGGGAGCCAAACCCGCCTGTCCGGCAGGCAGCCAACGAAGGAATGAGGCCGGATTGGCCCATCCATCCTAAAGCTCCGCCTACTGGTGGGGCCTAAGGCGCGTGGGCCAATCAGAATAGGCCCTGGAGCCTTAGGTCCCACCTGGGGGCGTGGCCTGAGGCACATGGGCCCAACCCGACCATGTGCCTCAGGCCGCGCCCCCAGGTGGGACCTAAGGCTCCAGGGCCTATTCTGATTGGCCCACGCGCCTTAGGCCCCACCAGTAGGCGGAGCTTTAGGATGGATGGGCCAATCCGGCCTCATTCCTTCGTTGGCTGCCTGCCGGACAGGCGGGTTTGGCTCCCGTCTGTCCGGCCAACTACCAAAGGTACGGGGAAGGGGGGTGGGGGGGTCGTGGGGGTCGCCAGGGGGATCGCGGGTCGGCTGGGGGGCGGTCGGAGGTTCTTGGGGGGGGCGGTCGTTGGGGGGGAGGGGGGTTTGCGTCGAGGGCAGGAGGGCCTGGGATCCCTCCTGCCCGTAATGTAGTGCGGGGTGGGGTTAGGGGGTCGCCGTGGCCAGGAGGATTTGGGCTCCCTCCTGGCCCGATATTGTTGGGGAGTCGGCGGTCCTTCGGGGGGAGGGATGTATCGGACGTCGGGGGGGGCATCAGGCTTTCAGGATGGGGACAGACCTTCAAGGGGGGACAGTGCACGGAAGTCAGGGGGGGTGAACGGAGAGTCGGGACAGCGCACGGAAAGTCAGGGCGGGCGAAAGGAGCGTCGGGCAGCATGCGCGGTATACCCGTGAGCGCGGTATACCAAAGTTTTTGCACATATCATCGTGATTTCTGCGCGCTATACCCGTGTGCGCGTTTTATACGGGTGCGCGTTATTTGCGTGAAAATACGGTAATACATTTGCAAGGATATCGGAGGTAAAAAGTTGCTCCAAGAGCTATAAGTCCCGGTTTTAACATAAGATTCTTTTTTCGCTTTTGTGTGTCCCTAGCCAAGTCTGGGAACATTTGTATTTTCAAGAATTCTTTCACTCTATTTTTAAAGAAACTTTAAGATTTCTCCTTCACCATCTTTAGGGTGCCAGCAGAACTGTTTCAGCACTTTAGACGGAGTAAGAACAGCCGTCAGCTATTTGGAGGCTCTGATTCTGTTTGGCACGTGTCTGCTGATGTCGGCAGGTTACAAAATCTCCACTTTGATATTTTCCACTTGTCGGTATCGTCCTGCAGAATGCAGAAACCTCGCCAGCAGTTCTTCTCTGTACATTCTGTACCAAACTTGCTTCTGACACATACGGAGCTGCACTGCAGTCTGATGAAGCAGCAGAAATGTCTGATGAACTGGACATCATTAAGAACAGATTTTTCTCTCTTAAAAAGACACGGCAAATGCTTCCCAGCACTGCCTTGGATTGAATGCCACCTGCACACTTCACGGGTGCCTCCCAAGTTGCCTCTGTGTTAGATTTCGACTTTTTATTTATTTTAAAAACTTCTAACCCACTTAAATCCTAAGTGGGTTAAAAAAATCACAAACACAAAATACATATAACATATACATTATCTAATAAACACCCAGCCTTGGTGGGCCAGATACGAAATTGCTGTGAAAAGGGCAGGTTTAAAAAACTATTTAAGACCCAATTATTTGAAGATGCCTTTTTTTTAGCTATTTCAGGTAAAGCGGGTTAATTATCCATGATTTTTATTATCTAAACTATGGTATTTTTCTGAGGATTGTTTGTATGTTTATTTTATCAAATGTCTATTTTATTACGTATTTGTCTTATCATGTGTTTATTTTAAATACTATAGGCTCCTTTTACAAAGGTGTGTTAGGGCCTTAACGCGCGAAATAGCGGTAGTTTTTTGGGTCGTGCGCACTAATCCGGTGCGTGCACTAAAAACGCTAGCGCACCTTTGTAAAACGAGCCCCATGTATGTGAATTATGTAAACTGCTTAGTTTCAAACGGTATATCATTTTTTAAAATAAATAAATAATAAAACAGTAATATGTTACTCATACATTTTCCACAAAATTAAAAAAAAACAACAAAGAAACAAACGCTTCACAAATCACATAATTATTAAACGGCACCAAGTGCTAAAAACGGTGTCAGATCAAAAGTGCGCCGGGACAAAGGCACGCCCAGACAATTGAGCGCAGAGCGGAGGCGCGCGCCGCTCTAAATTACTGTTTTTAGGGCTCCGACGGGGGGGGCAACCCTCCCACTTTACTTAATAGACATCGCACCGCGTTGTGGGGGCGTTGTGGGGGGTTGTAACCCCCCACATTTTACTGAAAACTTAACTTTTTCCCTGTTTTTAGGGAAAAAGTTCAGTTTACAGTAAAATGTGGAGAGTTACAACCCCCCAAACCCCCCATAACGCCGGCGCGATGTCTATTAAGTAAACTGAGGGGGTTCCCCAACAAAAACCCCCGTCGGAGCCCCTAAAAACTGTAATTTTTTGCAGCACGCACCTCCGCGCTGTGCTCAATTGTCGGCGCGCGCTTTTGTCTTTCGCGCCGTTGTCTATGAACTGCTAAAAACATTGAACCAACCTCTATTCAGGAAAAAGCTTCAACAAATAATGATGTTTCATTATCCTCCTTTACGAATCCAAGGTGAGTTACTACTTCTACTACTATTTATTACTTCTAAAGTGCTACCAGATGCACGCAGCACTATACATTAAGCACACAAGAGACGGTCCCTGCTCGAAAGAGCTTACAATTTAATTATGAAAGACATAATTAGGCATGGGGGGGAATTGTTCAGAGATGTTTGGGGGTTGCATAGAAGAAAAAATACACTGCAAATCCTTGTTGTTTGTTTTGAATTTTAAAATAAAATTGATCAATCAAGTGGAAATAAAGAAGTAAATAAGAAAATAGGTAAATAAATGGGGGCCCAGTGTACTTATGTGCCTAGGGGCCCTCGAAGAATTAATCGTGCCCTGGGTGTGCAGCAGAATTTTGAACAGATTTGAAGGAGGAGAGAATGGTTAGCGGGAGACCCGCGAGAATAACATTGCAGTAATGTAATCCAAGCGAGAGGTGACGAGGGCATGGATAATGGTCTGGGCAGCACATAGGGACAGTTTCCATTGCATTCTATATAGGATTCCAAGTCTGCGCATAAACTAATTAGGCAAGATCAATTGTTTAGCTAGCTGAGGGGTGGGCAACTCCAGTCCTCAAGGACCGGAATCCAGTTGGGTTTTCAGGATTTCCCCAATGAATATGAATTGAAAGCAGTGCATGCAAATAGATCTCATGCATATTCATTGGAGAAATCCTGCAAAAAAAAAACAAAAACGACTGGATTCCGGCCCTTGAGGACCGGAGTTGCTCACTCCTGAGCTAGCTCCTCAGAAACACAATCCTCTGAAAAGAGATCAGGGTCTACCTTTACACCTCCATCCCTGGTCTATGGACCCCTTTGAGCAGGGATCTCAAAGTCCCTCCTTGAGGGCCACAATCCAGTCGGGTTTTTAGGATTTCCCCAAGGAATATGCATTGAAAGCAGTGCATGCACATAGAGATCATGCATATTCATTGGGGAAATCCTGAAAACCCGACTGGATTGCGGCCCTCAAGGAGGGACTTTGAGACTCCTGCCTTTGAGTATCTGTCTTACAAAGACCACTCCTCCTCTTAATGACAGCCATGTTCAGAAATGGCTCTGTCTTGACCACTCCTTGTCTGTTGGCACCCCCCTGCTCCCTTCACTGCAAGGGCCCTGGTTCAGCTGCACCCGATACATCTCCAGGATCTCTATACTGTGCTAGGAGGAATAGGTTTTAGAGGCTGCAATGCTGGGGCAGGTTTGAAAAGTGGTAAAGGCACGGCAGTACACCTTCTGGAGTTATAAGGACATCAGCAGCCCTAGAATTGGTGCTCACAGGTGTCCAGCAATCATAATATCAGTGTATCGCTGGAGCTAAAGGCTTTCTATGACCTCACCAAGGCTTCAAATAGTTTTGAAGAATGCCCTGTATTTCTATTTTGCTTCATTTGCACCAGAGGCCCTGGACCAATTTATTGTTCTTTCCTTCCTCTGTCCTAAAGCAGACAAGAAAAGATGAACAACATATGTACGAATGCCAATCAAAGTGAAAGCAGCCTTTTTTCATAACAGAGTTACTGACAGAACCATAACACTCTAATATTTGGTTCTGCACACTTAAACCCTGTGGGAGCACTCAACTTGTTTGGGGCGGTGGGGGATTTTTTTTTTTTTTTTAAACCATTTTTTTTACTGAAATTGCTGATAATTTTTCTTTTGGGTTTGCCTGCATTCAGGTACTCCTGGCAGTCCCCATGGTTGCTTTTATATTATGCATGTAATAGATCAAAAGTGTCAGAAACAGCTGTTTAGTTGATATTAAAAAAAAAAAAACGGAACTAACGTCAGACGCTGCCAGTTCCAAATGGAGCACTGTGGAGCGCGGTATGAAAACAACGTGATATTAAGTTAACATAGGGGTCCTTTTACTAAGGCGCACTAGCTGTTTTAGCATGCGCTAAATGCTAACATAAGAACTGCCGCTGCTGGGTCAGACCAGTGGTTCATCCTGCCCAGTAGTCCGCTCACGCGGTGGTCCACAAGTCAACGACCAGTGCCCTAAATGAGTCCAGCCTCACCTGCGTATATTCCAGTTTAGCAGGAACTTGTTCAACTTTGTCTTGAAACCCTGAAGTGTGTTTTCCTCTATAACAGCCTCCGGAAGAGCGTTCTAGTTTTCCACCACTCTCTGGGTGAAGAAGATCTTCCTTACATTTGTACGGAATCAATCCCCTTTCAACTTTAGAGAGTGCCCTCTCGTTCTCCCTACCTTGGAGAGGGTGAACAATCTGTCTTTATCTACTAAGTCTATTCCCTTCAGTATTTTGAACGTTTCAATCAAGTCCCCTCTCAGTCTCCTCTTTTCAAGGGAGAAGAAGCCCAGTTTCTTCAATCTCTCACTGTACGGCAACTCCTCCAGCCCCTTAACCATCTTAGCCGCTCATCTCTGGACCCTCTGGAGTAGAACCGTGTCCTTCTTCAGGTACGGCGACCAGTGCTGGATGCAGTATTCCAGGTGATGGCACACCATGGCCCGGTATAGCGGCATGATAACCATCTCCAATCTGTTTGTGATCCCCTTCTTTATCATTCCCAGCATTCTGTTCGTCCTTTTCACCGCCGCCGCACATTGCATAGATGGCTTCATCGTCATGTCGATCAGAACTCCCAAGTCTTTTTCCTGGGAGGTCTCTCCAAGTACAGCCCCGCACATCCTGTATTCGTGCATGAGATTTTTGTTACCGACATGCATCACCTTACACTTATCCACGTTGAACGTTGTTTGCCATGTCGCAGCCCATTTCTCAAGCATGTTTATGTCATGTTGCAGATCTTCGCAATCCTCCTGCATCTTCACTACTCTGAATAGCTTAGTATCGTCCGCAAATTTAATCATTATAGTCTATGGACACGTTAGCATTCAGCGCACATATACTTAGTGTGCGCTAAAATGGCTAGTGTGCCTTAGTAAAAGGACCCCATATTTTGTGACATTCCTGTGTTAGCAGTGACAAATAGTGTCTATAGATTATTTAATTAGGCTACGTAAAAAAGTCTCTTCCCCCTTTTTTTGTATGAAGAGATCCTAATATATATATACTAGTATTTTAGCCCGTTACATTAATGGGTGCTAGAATATATGTCTGTCTGTCTTTCTTTATTTCTGTCTCTCTCTCCCTCCCGCTGTCTTTGTTTCTGTCTGTCTCTCTCCCTGGCCCATTTGTCTGTCTGTCTGTCTTTCTGTGTCTTTCCCTGCCCCTGTGTCTTTCTTCTTTTCTTTCTGTCTGCCTTCCTCCTGCTGTCTGTCTTTCCCCCCCCCCCCCCACTTCCCTGTGCAGCAGCCACAGCAGCATTCTCTCCCCCTCCATGTCCCTGTGCAGCAGCATTTACCCCCACCCTACTTCCCTGTACAGCAGCATTTCGATCCCCCCCCAGTTCCCTGTGCAGCAGCCACAGCATCAGCATTCCCTCCCCCACACCACTTCCCTGTGCAGCAGTAGCATTTCCCTTACCCCCCCCCCCCCCTTCCTGCGGTCCCGACAAACCTGCCGATTTCAGCAGCGTGTGCAGCACTCTACACACGCTGCTTCGGGGCCTTCTACTGCCCTGATTTACTCTGGCACGTCCCTGATGAAATCATCAGAGACGCGGCAGAGCAAATCAGGGCAGTAGAAGGCCCCGAAGCAGCATGTGTAGAGTGCTGCAGACGCTGCTGGAATCAGCAGGTTTGGAGTCAGGACCGCGAAGAACATAGTGGCTGGAGTGTTTTGTCGGCGCTTCCCTTCCCGCCCCGTGAGGTGCCGCCGTGGCTTGTCTCGATCCACGCCAGCTTCGGAAGCCTTCTCCGATGCTGGTGTGGCTGGTGAGAGGAGCAGGTTATTGAGCAAGGTTATTGAGCAAGATGAAATCCATGGGACTAGGGGATACACTAACTGCATGGGTCAATGACTGGCTGAGTGGTAGGCTTCAGAGGGTGATGGTTAACGGTACCCTCTTTAAAACATTGGAGGTGACCAGTGGAATGCCGCAGAGCTCAGTCCTAGGTTTGATCCTATTCAACATATTCGTAGGAGACCTGACTCGGGGGCTTCAAGGTAAAGTAACATTATTCGCCGACGATGCCAAATTATGTAACATTGTGAGTAAAAGCGATTTGTCAGACAGCATGAAGCAGGACCTGCTTTTACTGGAACATTGGTCCTCGACCTGGCAGCTAGGCTTCAACGCAAAAAAAATGCAAGGTCATGCACCTTGGCAACAATAACCCATGCAGAACGTACACACTGAATGGTGAGACCTTGGCTAGGACTGCAGCAGAATGAGATTTAGGGGTCATCATTAGTGAAGACATGAAAACTGCCAATCAGGTGGAGAAAGCTTCATCCAAGGCCAGACAGGTGCTGGGTTGTATCCGTAGAAGTTTTGTTAGCTGGAAGCCCGAGGTCATAATGCCATTGTACAGAACCATGGTGAGACCTCATCTGGAGTACTGTGTACAATTCTGGAGGCCACATTACCGTAAGGATGTGCTGAGAGTTGAGTCGGTTCAGTGAATGGCCACCAGGATGGTCTCGGGGCTCAAAGACCTCTCATACGAGGAAAGGCTGAACAAATTGCGGCTATACTCTCTCGAAGAACGTAGGGAGAGGGGAGACATGATTGAGACATTTAAGTATTTCACTGGCTGTGTCGAGGTGGAAAATTATATTTTCTTTCTTAAAGGACCCTCGGCCATAAGAGGGCATCCGCTGAAAATCAGGGGCGGGAGATTTCATGGCAACACCAGGAAGTATTTCTTCACAGAAAGAGTGATTGACCATTGGAACAAGCTCCCAGAGCAGGTGATCGTGGCCAACAGCATGCCTGATTTTAAATATAAGTGGGATGCTCACATCGGATCTCTATGAGGGTAGTGTAAAGGTATTGCCGTCAGAGTGCAATCTCTAGGAGGGTAGTTACATTACATTACATTACATTACTGATTTCTATTCCGCCTCAACCTTGCAATTCTGGGCGGATTACAAAAGAGACAACTGGACATTTCCAGGATAATTACAGAGAGAATTCTGGTCATTTCCAGGAGAAGTTACAAGAATAATGGAGCTGTATATTTCAAGAGCTACAAGATGCTGTACAAATAGGAAATAGTGCAGATCCAGTATATATACCAAGAGCTACAAGATGCTGTACAAATAGGAAATAGTGCAGATCCAGTATATATACCGTTAGGGAAGCAGTTGACATGCTTGATGCTAAAGAGAAGGGAACTGGTGAAGGGGGGAGGAGAGGGGAGTTGCGTTGAGGGGGGTCCGGTTGGGGTTAAGCCATCTGAATAAATTTTTTGAATAGGTGGGTTTTAATTTCTTTGCGAAAATATTTGTAGTCGTTTGTTGTTATCAGCAGGTTGGAGATAGCGTGGTCCAGTTTCGCTGCATGCGTCGCCAGCAGACTGTCAAATATCTTCTTGCGCTGGGTGCCTTTGAGTGGGGGGTAAGTAAAAGAGGTCTTAGATCTTCTTTGCCTAGTTAGGGAGGGTTAATAGAGTGGGCAGACTCGATGGGCTATGGCCCTTTTCTGCCGTCATTTTCTATGTTTCTATGAATATTGTGGAGAGCAGGGAGTTCAGCGCTGGCGGCCAGTCCTGTCGGCGAGGGTAGGTAGGTGCTGGGAACTCGCGCATGCACACTCCTGCGGCCACAGATCTACGGATCATGGAAGCACGCAGTTAAGAGTGCGCATGCGTGGCTAGAGTTTTATTATATATATATATATTTAGATAGATACGCTGGGAGCCTTGACCCTGAAGAAAGATATATGAAACATGGTCATGTCGGTGGAGGCGTTCCCTGAATACACTTCATCAACTAAAGATAAGTTAATATTAAGTTAATATTAAATTATTTTAAGGATTCACTGCACTAATAAGTATTGCACAAAAATATAGATAAGATAAATGGATTCGGTGAAGAAAATGGTTCATGCTACTTTTGCATGAAAGTATACAAGAGAAAACACCTCCATAGGTTCAATGTCACACAGCAAGAAGTGGAGATGTCCAATCAAGACTAGTGGACTCTTTATTTGACAAGTCTCTTTTATTTGTTCAAACTCAATGACTCGACATGTACATGTTTCAGCCAAAGCGGCCTGCTTCAAGAGTCTTAAGAGTCTTCTAGAGAATGCCTATACATCCACATATGCTAAAAGGTTTTCAAGTCGCTCAAAACGTACCAAGACCTCAGAGCGCCGCGGTATAGTTTGCTCCAAACCTTTTATAAAACCAGCTACATTAACCACTCTTACTACATCCTCTGGCAATGCATTCCAGAGTTTAACTATTATCTGAGTGAAAATCTCTCATATGCATATTAATTAAAGATATCCTGAAAACCCGACCTGTGGGCAACCTCAAAGACTGGTAGATCAAAAAGTACCCTCCAGCCTATGTCAGATGTTGCTGCACTAGGGCCTGATTTAATTAAACTGCAATTTTTTAACGCGGTTCCCACTGCAGCACATGGAACCTGTTTAATAAAGGGTCTTAAGCATAGTAATATACTTTAATAAATCAGCCCTGTATTTACCCACAGATACAACAGTCAAACACTCTAAATTGCCTTACAATTAATGGTGGAAGTAATACCACTGGCACCCTCTCCACTTAAGCTTGAAACTGCAATCAGTAATGCTTAGGGTTACCAGATTTTGTTCCGATTAAACCTGGACATGTGGCCCAGCCCTATTCTGCCCAAGCCACGCCCCATTCTGCCCCAGCCCCGCCCTCCAAACCTCTTTTCCTCTTTCCTCTAGCACAGGGGTGTCAAATGTCGGTCTTCGAAGGCCGCAATCCAGTCGGGTTTTCAAGATTTCCCCAACGAATATGCATGAGATCTATTTGCATGCACTTCTTTCATTGTATGCTAATAGTTCTCATGCATATTCATTCATATTATTACAGCTTTTTTTGTTAACGTGTTCACACAGAGCTTTCACCTTTGTAAGCTATTTGCATTCCTGCCGCCCCACACTTCACCTTAGTTTTCTCCCAAAATTTACAGAGATGTGTTATGCAGGGATTCTCAGCCCAGTGCTCTGGACACACTCATCCATGTTTTCAGGATATGCCCAAAGACTATGCATAAACAAAATACCCAAATAAGAGCTATGCTTCATACTGCTTCTAATGCTTATACCGTATTTTCACGCAAATAACACGCACCCGTATAAAACGCGCACACGTGTATAGCGCGCAGAAATCACGATGATAAGCACAAAAACTTTGGTATAACGCGCTCACGATTATACCGCGCATGCTGCCCGACTCTCCGTTCACCCCCCTGACTTCCGTGCACTGCCCCGCCTCTCCGTGCGCTGTCCCGACTCTCCGTTCACCCCCCCTGACTTCCGTGCACTGCCCCGCCTCTCCGTGTGCTGTCCCGACTCTCCGTTCACCCCCCCCTGACTTCCATGCACTGCCCTGACTTTCCGTGCGCTGTCCCGACTCTCCGTTCACCCCCCCTGACTTCCGTGCACTGCCCCGCCTCTCGTGCGCTGTCCCGACTCTCCGTTCACCCCCCCCCGACGTCCGATTCATCCCCCCCCCGGCAGGACCATTCGCACCCCCACCCCGAAGGACCGCCGACTCCCCGACAATATCGGGCCAGGAGGGAGCCCAAACCCTCCTGGCCACGGCGACCCCCTACCCCCACCCCGCACTACATTACGGGCAGGAGGGATCCCAGGCCCTCCTGCCCTCGACGCAAACCCCCCTCCCCCCCAACGACCGCCCCCCCCAAGAACCTCCGACCGCTCCCCCAGCCGACCCGCGACCCCCCCTGGCGACCCCCACGACCCCCCCACCCCCCTTCCCCGTACCTTTGGTAGTTGGGCCAGAAGGGAGCCCAAACCCTCCTGGCCACGGCGACCCCCTAACCCCACCCCGCACTACATTACGGGCAGGAGGGATCCCAGGCCCTCCTGCCCTCGACGCAAACCCCCCTCCCCCCCAACGACCGCCCCCCCCAAGAACCTCCGACCGCTCCCCCAGCCGACCCGCGACCCCCCTGGCGACCCCCACGACCCCCCCACCCCCCTTCCCCGTACCTTTGGTAGTTGGGCCAGAAGGGAGCCCAAACCCTCCTGGCCACGGCGACCCCCTAACCCCACCCCGCACTACATTACGGGCAGGAGGGATCCCAGGCCCTCCTGCCCTCGACGCAAACCCCCCTCCCCCCCAACGACCGCCCCCCCCCAAGAACCTCCGACCGCCTCCCAGCCGACCCGCGATCCCCCTGGCGACCCCCACGACCCCCCCACCCCCCTTCCCCGTACCTTTGGTAGTTGGCCGGACAGACGGGAGCCAAACCCGCCTGTCCGGCAGGCAGCCAACGAAGGAATGAGGCCGGATTGGCCCATCCGTCCTAAAGCTCCGCCTACTGGTGGGGCCTAAGGCGCGTGGGCCAATCAGAATAGGCCCTGGAGCCTTAGGTCCCACCTGGGGGCGCGGCCTGAGGCACATGGGCCCAACCCGACCATGTGCCTCAGGCCGCGCCCCCAGGTGGGACCTAAGGCTCCAGGGCCTATTCTGATTGGCCCACGCGCCTTAGGCCCCACCAGTAGGCGGAGCTTTAGGACGGATGGGCCAATCCGGCCTCATTCCTTCGTTGGCTGCCTGCCGGACAGGCGGGTTTGGCTCCCGTCTGTCCGGCCAACTTCCAAAGGTACGGGGAAGGGGGGTGGGGGGGTCGTGGGGGTCGGCCAGGGGGGTCGCGGGTCGGCTGGGGGGGCGGTCGGAGGTTCTTGGGGGGGGACGGTCGTTGGGGGGGAGGGGGGTTTGCGTCGAGGGCAGGAGGGCCTGGGATCCCTCCTGCCCGTAATGTAGTGCGGGGTGGGGTTAGGGGGTCGCCGTGGCCAGGAGGGTTTGGGCTCCCTTCTGGCCCGATATTGTCGGGAAGTCGGCGGTCCTTCGGGGTGGGGGTGCGAGTGGTCCTGCCGGGGGGGGGGGGGATGTATCGGACGTCGGGGAGTCGGCCGGGCAAGAGGGCTTGGGCTCCCTCTTGCTCCGATCGTGGATGCGGGTGCGGGTGGGAGCGCGTGCGAGTGGTCGTTCGGGGTGGGGGTGCGAGTGGTCCTGCTGGGGGGGTGAATCGGGCGTCGGGCGGGGTGGGAACTATGTTTGAAAACTTTCGTATACCGCGCTCACGCATATAACGCGCGAGGGGTATGCGCGGTAGGTAAAAACGCGTATAACGCGCGCGTTATATGCGTGAAAATACGGTATATAATTCATCATTTATTATAATAATATTACACCATCAAAACCTTTAAACATATAACATTGCTGCATACTAAACATACACACAATTATTCTCCCAAACAGTGAAGCCCCCCCTAATCTATCCAACACATAGAAAAGTTAAAATTCATGAAAAATTCATCCTTTCAATAAAATACTGTATTCAGTGCCTAAGACTATGCATGAGATAAATTTGCATATAGTGGAGGAAGTGCATGAAAATGTATCTCATCTTGAGTATCCTGAAAACCTGACTGGCTAGCTGTATCCTGAGAACTAGGTTTGAGAACCTCTGTGTTAATATATTCATTTTTCCCAGATTTACTAGAACTGGTCTTTCATTTTGAATTTTTTAAATAAGGGCTACGTTTTAATGTATTGTTTTCAATTAAAATTACAAAGACTAGGGGACACTCAATGAAATTGCAGGAAAATACTTTTAAAACTAATAAGAGGAAATATTTTTTCACTCAGAGAATCGTTAAGCTCTGGAACACGTTGCCAGAGGTTGTGGTAAAAGCAGATAGCGTAACTGGTTTTAAGAAAGATTTGGACAAAATTCTGGAGGAAAAGTCCATAGTCTGTTATTAAGACATAGGGGAAGCAACTGTATCGGTAGCATGGAATGTTGCTACAGTTTAGATTTTTGCCAGGTACTGGTGATCTGGACTGGCCACTGTGAGAATGGACTACTGGGCTTGATGGACCATTGGTCTGACCCAGTAAGGCTATTCTTATGTTCTTATGTTTTTAATTGCACTAGCAAAGCTGAATAAAATATTCACACATTCCCTTAAATAGACTTCATATTAAGGAGAGCAGATGTTGAATCAATTTAAACATTTGACATCTCTTATGCAGAAGTTTGTCCCATGACAGGTCGAGGACAGGTGGATCACAATCAAATGCAAGGATTCCACCAGTCGCAGACTCGCCTACAAACAGGAACGAGTCTGCAGTAGTCAACATTTCAGGCATCCACCTGACCCCTTCCCAGTTTTCAGTTCTGGATAAGGGTCTTTCTTTTATCCCTACTACTTTTTTTGACAGTTTTGCCACCCACAAGGATATTGCCCGTCTCACTAGAAGTTTGCAGATTAAAGTATATTTTTCTGACAAAGAACTCTCTTTTTCATTGGGTTCCTCCTGGACCTCTTGATTCGTGACTTGGTTTTGAGGGATATCCAACAACTTCATCGATCCCGTAGTCAGCACAGTTATTCTAACCTCACCTGTATACAAAACACGGCTTTAAATACTCTGTGGTCCAACAATAATTTGGTCATTAAGCCTGCTGATAAGGGTGGAGCGGTAGTGGTCCAGTCTAAAGCTCAATACCTTGCTCAAATTCAATGTCATATTTCCAACATTGCATGGTACACTAAACTAGACATTGATCCCTCCCCTCAAATACAAACCAGCATCATGGAGGTGGTCCAATCTGCTTGTGCAGACAATATTATAACGAAAGCTGAGGCTAAGTTTCTAACTCAAACTCCCAGCCATACTCCTTTTTATACTGTGCCAAAAATACATAAAATGCTTTCGAACCCACAGGGAAGACCCATTGTTTCTCTGAGGGGCACTATACTGGAACCACTTTCTAAAATGGTTGACTATTTTTTGAAACCTCAGGTGGCCAAGGCCAAATCGTTTGTTTTGGACACCACTCATTTTTAAAAATCTCATCCAACCTCTAGTTGTTACTCAATCGGATCTATTGATCACTATGGATCACCGCTACCGATTACCGAGATCAAGAAGAACTCAGAACCTTTTCACCTTCCCCCCTCATAATGGTACCCGACGTAAGAAACTTTATGACAGCCTTCTAGCAACACAGGCAGCGAAAATTGACCCCACCATCACCAAACTGATGATCAAAACAACAGACATCAAAGTGTTTCGAAAAGATATCAAAACATTTCTTTTCAAAAAACATGTCCTCACCCACTATTCCCCTCCCCAATCGCACACGCAATCTCACCAGCAAATAACACATTAGTCAACCATCGAACCTCTTACACCAATAATATCCAGACCCCTAAATAAGCATCACCCATAGGTATCCATTTAACCTATTCCTAAATAAGCATCTCCCATAGGTACCCATTTAACCTATTCCTTCAATGTTAGGTATCCTTCTTCAGTTACCTAGATTGTTTTCCCCACACTACCCTGTAACTACTTGAACCCTGTTAAGTTATTCTATCGATAAATTCCAGATATCTTATAACTGTATTTCTATACCACAACATGTAATTTACTCGAAGCGTTGTTATGTAATTCTCTCGGTAATGTCCTGATCTCTTTTAACTGTAATCTGCTTAGAACTGCAAGGCACAGGCGGAATAGAAATCACAAATGTAATGTAATCTTGAAGCTTTATATAGTAACATCCCTCAAGTAGAAGCTTCGAGAATTGTTGACTCTACTTTGTCTTCTTTACCAAGTGATATCCGTATCTCTAAAGATTTTTTGATGACATTATCTATGTTGGTTCTGCAAAAAAAATTTTTTGAAGTTCAGGGGGAATTTTATTTACAAACCCATGGCGTTGCAATGGGTACCGCCATGGCTCCTAGTGTAGCGAATTTATATGTCTCCAATTTTGAGGAAAGACACCTTTATTCATCATCCTGGATGAGCAGTATAACCATATGGCTCCGATACATTGATGACGTATTCCTCATTTGGTCAGACACTTCAAGTACATTTTATGAGTTCCTTCAGTGGTTAAATTCTGTGGATATTCACCTTAAGTTTTCTGCTGTTGTTGACATTTCTACAGTTACTTATCTTGACACTGTGGTGACTAAGTCTCTTGGTAAACTGGTAACTACTGTTTTCAGAAAACCTACTGATCGCAATACTTACCTTCACTATTCTAGTTGTCATTCCACTTGTCTCAAGCAGTAATTACCCATTAGTCAATTTCTCAGGATCCGGCGGATATGTTCTACGGTGGTCAAGTTCAAAGCTCAAGCCAAAATTATGACACAGCGCTTTAAAGCCCGGGGTTATCCTGATTGGACTATTAAACGAGCCTATCTCAGGGCCCGCTATGCTAACCCTCAGTTACTTCGCACCACCATGTCCAACCAAAGCACTGATCGTCAAATATGTGTTCTCTCTTTTTCCAACCAAGCTCATCAGGTTGCCAGTATCATTAAAAGACATTGGCATGTTTTGGACTTTCATACTTTTTCTCGCCCAAAGAACTTGGGTAATTTACTGACTCCCATGACTCCCCGTTCTATTCCAGACACAGGGAGTCATTCAGCTTGCGGTCACTGTAATATGTGCCGCAACACATTGTCCATTTCCAGTTGGCAACATCCTCAAACCCAGCAGGTCTACAATTTGAGACACCATACCACCTGTGATTCCCAGTGGGTCATTTATATCATCACCAGTCCTTGCAATCTCATATACTTGGGACGGACTAGCAGAAAAATCAAGATTTGTCTGTCTGAACACAAGAGCAGACTGAACACCAGCTCTCTGTCTGCTCCTCTGGTTCCCCACTGCCTGGACAAGGGTCACTTGTTTTATGATCTAACTTAGTTCGTTTTGGAACAACTACCCGGCGATTTCAGAGGGGACAAAATGCATCACATCCAACTAAGGGAACAATTTTGGATTTTTCATTTACGTGCAGTACACCCACATGGACCTAATGACTGTATAGAGTGGAATACCATCATTTAATTTCTGTCCGTTTGTGATTGGTGTTCATCTTTCATGACGTAGTTCCTGTTCAGCTCTTAAGCGCTGTGTGTGCTGCTCTTTGTTAGCTCCGCCCTCCTCCCAGCCGGTTTGTTGGATTTAATGTGCTTTTCATTTTCAATGGGTTTCTGACGAAGGGATGCTGTGTTACCAAAACCGAGCTTGGTTGAACCTGGCCAGAGGGGATCTTCAATTCAATTGTGGTGATTTTTTGGATTCCTGTTCCATCGTGCCTGTTACATCTACAGAGGAAGCAGACTTTATCCTTCAAGCTAAGTTCAAGTTCAAGTTCATTTTGGGAGTTGGCCGGGGGGTTCTCAGAGTGTTTTCCATGTGATTCCATTCGTGTGACAATTAAATTATTTATCACTCATTGTTCACCTTTATTCTCACTGTATTATTTATGCACACGTGAGGTATCTGATGATGGTTTGCTGGTAGGGGTTTGCTGCCCTAACCTAGTTGTTTTCTGCGCTGGAGGTTTTTCCTCCGTTCGCAGACACCCCTCCCCCACACTGAGGATACCCCGTTTCACAAAAATCTTTATTATCTTAATTTTTATTTAATGAGTTATTGAGGGTTTTTGTTTCCACGAGTAGTTATCCCTGGAGTTCTCTCTTGGAACCCATTGACTTTTACTGCCTCTTTTTTTTGCATCTTTTAAGTTCCTTTGGCAGTTTATCTTTTGGAGTTTTTTGTGTACCATGATAGCAAATTGCATTCTATATTAATTGATGGCTGACTTATCGTATCCTTATACGGTTCGAACAAAGTACAGTCCTGGCTCCTGAGCAAATGGAAGCTAACCAAAGCCTCATCTAGTTTCCCTGTTTGAACATGTCTTTCTTGTAGGACGTAGACTCTGTGGGGAAATATGCCAGACATATCCTGGCAGCAATCCAGATGCAATTTCTACTTTGTTGACGCGGGTAGAAATCCTCGTGAAGAAGATCTATCCAATTGACAGTGGACCTCTGTTTGAAAGGGGGCAAACCTTTTGATTTACGGGATGGCAAACCTTCTGTGATCAGAACATTGCTTCCAGATGTGTCATAAAAATATCTAGAGATTGCATTCGGCCATAAATTCTCATCAGACTTGATTATGTCTTTGCATAATAGGCATCTGTGTCCTACATAAAAAGGAACTGTGTTTTTATATAAGACTTGGGTGAACCTGTGCGCTCTTTCCATTTTTTTTTGTATTGACTGTTTCAAGTTTATTTAAAATTTCTTATACCGCCCAATCAACCTTCTAGGCAGTGTACAAATTCATAAAAACATAAAACATACGTTAGCTAAAATACAAGTTTAAGCTGATATTACATCACCAAACAGTAACAATAACTTTCAAAGGCCTAGATTCACTAAACCTTCAAACCGTGTGCGATCCGTTTCCGTTTGCATGCCGGCCAATCAGGGAGTTCCCTAGACTCCTCTCTAAGGAAGTCCCTGATTGGCTGAGGTGCCCTAGGCCCCTCCAAAGGGAGGAGCCTGAGGCGCCTCAGCCAATCAGGGCCTTAGGCCTCTCCCCGTGCATCAGATGATGTGCCGGGGCGGGGCCTAAGGCCGCTATTGGGCGGCAGCCAGCCAGAGCAGAAGACTGTCGGTGTAGGAGCAGGAGTGTGCGGGCACCCCTCCTGCTCTCGAAGATGGGAGCCTCGAAGGAGCAGGAGGGACCTGGCACCCCTCTTGCTCCAGAAGATGGGAGCCTGGAAGGAGCAGGAGGGACCGGGCAACCCTCCTGCTCCCAACTATTTTAAAGGTATCGGGGTGGGTAGGCCAGGCCTGACCACCTGGACCGACCAGGGGTGGGCTGGGGGGGTGGGAGGACTAGGAGCAGGAGGGACTGAGCACCCTTCCTGCTCCCAACTTTTTGGTGCCATAAGGACCATGCTGGGAGGGGGGTGAGGGCCGTGCCGTGCCGGTCGCAGGGAGAGAGGGCGGGTGAAGGCTGTGCCGGTCGGGGGGTGAGGGGCGGCCATGCTTGGGGGCACATTTGTGTGTGGGGGTTCTTTTGACAGGCTTGCCTGTCTTTTATATTCATTTTTTTTATGGGGCAGATAATTTGCATGTGTAACACACGTAAAATATCTGTGTCATGGATTGGTTTGCTTAGTGAATCTAGCCCAAAGACTTTTAAAAACAAAGACAAACAGGAACAAAAGGTAAAAAGGCAAGAACTACAATAGTCAAAGTAAGAGTACAATTAAGGAAAAAACAATAGGAGGAAACAACAAAGTCCCATTTCTATGGGTAAACCTTTGTTTTGTCTTTATAGATGGCTTCTATTATTACCTCACTGTAATTGTAGGGCTAAGTTTATGCTGGATTAAAATCTTACTGTCTTACCTTGGAAGATAATTTATTTTACACTGAGGCATTTTTTACTAATCACTGGAAAGAGTCAATATTGCTAAAACTATAGGTCCGTTCAATATAGTTTACAAAGAAGATTTCAATTTTCAAAATAGTAAAACACTTCCACAAAACCGCAGCAGCCACTGATCGGTGACACTGTCTGCCAGAATTCATGGGGAAAAAATGCACGGAAATGTACCATGAATTAAACCTTTATGGGCCGTGTAGATTTATAGTTTAAGATTGTTTTATGGCTCATCTTGAAATGTCATCCTACCAGTTCTACAACTTATTTGCATGCAGTATGTTGATTTGACATCACTGTGAGCCTGCAGTTTGTTTAATAATAAAAAGTACCTTTTCCCTTCCAGTGAGCATGCGAAGCAAAACCGATGTGTCCGCCGTACTTCCGATTGAACTCGGCCATCAGCGCTTTGTAGGGGTTTCGAATCAGCAGGACAGCGGCGTCAAAGGCCTCAATTTCTTGCGCGCCACTTTCATGGGTTTTTATGCAAATTGTCCTTCCACTCCTCCAGTGATCTCTTTCTCCTTTAAACCCTAAAAAAAATTAAATACAAGGCGCATTTGTAACGTCACGTGCAGCATGGCGACAAACCTGGGGATCTGCCGTTTGAAAGTAGCAAAGAAATGAAAAGAGAATGTGTGTTATTTCCTATATGAAACAACAAAATAAAATTTCATTTTCTTCCTTTCACTTTCGTGCACACATTTGCTTCCCAATTGACAGGCTTTCAGATGATTGGATACAGGGTGGCACAGGGTTATTCTCTGCCAGATGTTACATTTTGAACATTACCTCTCAAAAATGGGGGCCAAATAAAAAAAATAAAAAATAAACACCAGGTGCTAAGCATGATCCTATATAATGCATATGCAGTGGCGTAGCAAGGGTAATAGGTGCCTGCGGCGGTGGTGCCCTTCCCCCACCCCACCCGCTCCATCCTCGCGTGTGCCCCTCCCCTTCCCCTGTACCTCTGTAACGTTCGCAGCGCGAGCAGCAACACCCCCAAACTGCTGCTTGCGCCAGCGGCGGCTCTTCCTCTGATGTCACTTCCTAGGCGCGGGTCTGGGAAGTGACATCAGAGGAAGAGCCGACGCTGGTGCAAGCAGCAGGTTGGAGGTTGCTGCTTGCACTGCGAAGGTTAGAGGTATGGGGGAAGTGAAGGGGTGGGCACATGCAATAGTAGGGGGGGAAGCGGGAAAAGAGCGGTGGGTGGAGAGGAGCATGGGTGCCGGCGCCCCCACCAAGATGGTGCCCCGGGCGGACCGATCCCCATCCTCTCTTACTATGCCACTGGGCATATATGCCTAGCATGTAGTGCCAATTTCTGTATCTAACTTTGGGCAGCAGACACACTCCTGCTTTAAACCTGGCACAAATGCCGCCTTGCAACAATAAGAAAAATCCTCCACGGCCCATAGACAAGAGAGAATGCAGAAGTGGAGGGGACGAAAAACAACAGGTTCTGGTGGTGCTGACTGTAACATAGTAAACGACAGCAGATAAAGACCTGACCGGACCATCCAGTCTACCCTACATTACAATTTCATGATTAAGGTGTCTTTTTTCTTTGTTGTTTTTTTTTTCTGGGCCATAGACCTTAGAAGTCCACCCGGTTAGGAAATTCTTCTTTACGGAGAGCGTGATTTAATCTAATCTAATCTAATCTAAACCTTAGGTTTGTATACCGCATCATCTCTACATTCGTAAAGCTCGACACGGTTAACAAGAGTTAGGGTAGAAAGGTAGGTGATTGATGCGTGGAATGGGTTCCTGAGGGAGGTGGTGGAGAAGAAAACCGGTGACCAAGTTCAAACATGCATGGGATGGACACAGAGAACCTCTAAACAGAAAATAATGGGTATACACTGAAGGAACTAAGGCCAGTGCTGGCCAGGCTTGCACGGCCTGTGTCCCGTATATGGCCATTCAGCTGAGAACAGGCTGGGGAGGGTTTCGATGGCTGGGATGGTTAAGATGGCTGGAGTCAGCTCTGACGGAGACTCTACTCGATAGAACCTAATCACACTACCGGGCAGGGCCTGGGTTTCTAGCCCAGAAATATCTAAGAAAAAGGATCATTTAAACTAAATTAATTTATGGAGCATGTATGGTTGGACAGACTGGATGGACCACTCGGGTCTTTATCTGCCATCATTTACTATGTTACTGTCCTTAGGTTCCAACCACTAGAGTTGACGTCGAAGCTCACTCCAGCCTATGTGTATCCCAAAAGGGACATGGCCATGGGAGGGTCATGGGCACTTCAGGACAGCATTATGAAAGAGAACAGAACGGCAGAAGGGATGGAAAACAACGGGTTCTGGTTGTGTTGATTGGTGAAAGGCACCACAACCCCAAAAGAGGCCATTACATGCTACCAGGACCCATTGTTCTTACATTTCTTCTGCTGTTGTGTTCTCTTTCATAATGCAGTCCTGATACGCCCATTCCCCTCACATGGTCATGTCCCTTTTGGTTAAAAAAATAAAAAGTCACTTCCTGTTATGGAAACTTTGGATCATTAGATCTTATTTTAGTTTTAATGCATTCAGGCTTTTGGTTCAATCTTTAGTCTTAAGCGCTTTAGACTAATTGCAATTTGATTCATTTAGTTTCATGCAAAAAGAACATCAAAAGGATGCAGATTATCCAAAATATAGCCGTTACACTGATATTTAATCTGAAGAAATTTGATCATATATCGGATTATTATTGGCGTTTGCATTGGCTGCAGACTGAAGGAAGAATGGCTTGATTCCTACCTACATCATTGCTCCTGAAAACTATGGGCTTTTTCTATCAAACTGCGCTAGTAGTTTTTAGCACAGAGAGCCGCGCTGAATGGCCTGCGCTGCTCCCGACGCTCACAGGAACTCTATAAGCGTCGGGAGCAGCGCGGGCCATTCAGCGTGGCTCACCGCGCTAAAAACTGCTAGCGCAGTTTGATAGAAGCCCTTTGTGTATGTATCCTTGAAACCCGTTCTGGGCTCCTGGGGAAGACAGGCTATAAAAATGAATAAATAAATAAATCATTGATCACTTTAAGTTTGTTGATAGAATGCACTTTGCATTTCCTTCAGTAAAAGTCTGCCTATATAAAAGAGTCTTTAATAGAATTCTGGCATATCAGGCGGCTTTATGGGATAAGAATTTTGGCATTCTGATTCTAAGATCTGATTGTTAGGTTTTTATCGATTTCCTGAAAATTACATAAGTATTCGAGTAATTTCTTAATTGCTGAATTGTAATTCACTGTGAATGCGCAGTAGTTTAGAACTGTAAACCGCACAGAACTGCAAGGTAGTCGCAGTATACAAATGAATTGCTATGTAATGTTACACGCTATGGGAATGAGGCACCCTTGTCTTATAAAATAGTGCACAGTCAGATGCATGCATACATTTTAATGAGTGGCAATTAACATTACTAATTGGTTGTTAACACTCAATTACTGATGGTTAAGAGCTCGTTAACCAATTCATTTGGGTGCCATCAGCCCAAGTCTATAAAAAAGTGCTAAAAATTGTGCACACAGATTTGGGCGCACATGATTTAATTGAATAATGAGCCAATTAGCACTGATAATTGGGATTTTAACAAGAAATTATTGATGCTAATTGAAATCAATTAAAATTTACACACGAGTTTTTAGGTGCGGAATCTTTATGTAAATTTTATGTGCAATTCCAAGAAGAGGCACGGTCAGGAAAGGGTCATAGACAGATCAGATGCGCTCCTGCAATTTACGTACACAGTTGCAGAATAAGGGGGATCCGGGCCTAATTTAGGCAAAAGGATTTGCATTTCATTTGGTGTAATTCCCAGCTAATACTGCTGCGGCTGGCGATAAAAAAGCCTAACGCGGCTTCATAAAAGGGGGCTTTTGAGTGCCATTTATAGAATAGTGCTGAGTGATAACAGGGTACAGCTAAAGGTTTACCTTACAGGACATTAAGCGAACAGGGTATGGATGTTTAGGTTAGGTAGGGAACACTTATAGGTCATGGACCTGGGGGGGCCGCCGCGGGAGCGGACTGCTGGGCACGATGGACTCCTGGTCTGACCCGGCAGAGGCAATTCTTATGTTCTTATGATATTTTATGGCGCCGATTTTGAAGTTCATTCAAAATCTTCACAAGTATTTTTTTTAATAAATAAAAATAAACAAACCAAAACAGAAGACCCTCAAAACTACTTTATATAAAATTATTTAAAAGTGCATAGACCAACAATCTTAGTGCTTAATAATAGTAACAAGTGTAGGTTGTGGAGGGACCATCATAGCACTTTCAAAGGTCACTCGCACCGCCAAATTAATCCAATGATTTAAATACACCTGTTGTCATTAGACACAAAGTGCACTTATCTTATTTTATCTTATCTTCGTGATGGCGGTGTCTTTCCTCGACTTCCTACTTCTGCACCTTCACCATTCGGGTTGATCTTAAAATGGTGAAGGTGCAGAAGTAGGAAGTTGAGAAAAGACACCACCAAGAAAACCTTAGTATAAACAGGCAGCACCTATGTCCAATTTAGATAGCTATATGCAACACGTGCCCACAATCTGCCCTTAACCACACCCAGTGGCATACCTAGCATATGTAAATAGCCGCCGGTAACCCAGATGTGATGAAAAACCAATGTATGATAGAGTAAACACTTTCAACACTGAATGTGAAGATGCCCAAAAATGTAAGACAGGAACAGCATAGACCTATGCTGTTCCTGTCTTACATTTTTGGGCATCTTCACATTCAGTGTTGAAAGTGTTTACTCTATCATACCTAGCATATGTGACACCCGGGGCCCATCATTTTTTGACACCCCCCAATCTGTATGAAAAACATGATTTTTAGTAACAATCCATACATCGCACAAGAGTGTACCTAGGAAAAGGCAGCATCTTACATACTGCAGTGAGCAGTACAACATCAATACACCCATTGTAAAACTAAACAAGCCAGACTAGTACAGATCAATCCTGCACAGTCAATCCTAACAGAAAACCGTGTCTTTCGAACACACAGAAAACACCTTCGCCTAGTATGGAATATGTAATCACAAACTAACCTCTCCCCCTTTTACAAAAGTGTAGTGTGGTTTTTAGCCACAGTGGTAACAGCTCAGACACTCATAGAATTCTGAACGTTGGAACTGTTACCACCATGGCCAACACTAAAAAATGCTCTACGGTTTTGTAAAAGGGGCGATAAAATAGAAATACGTACACAAAGGTTAAATTGAAACACCAAGAAGCTGGACTCTGCATACAATGCAACGCCACAGAAACAGCAATGAATCTCCCCTAAAGCAAAAACATAAATAAATATAAAAATATTTTCTATCTTGTCTTCTCTGGCTTCTGCTTTCCTCATCTTCTTGTCACTCTCTTCATTTCATCCACTGTCTACCCTCTCCCTGCCCCTTCTATATGGCATCTTTTCTCCTTCTATGCCACTTTCAGAAACTGTATGCTTCCCACTTCCATCTCTCCCTTCACTCCCATTGGTCTGGCATCCATCTTCTTCCCTTCCCTCCTCCAATGGTCTGGCATCTTTCGCCTCTCCTCCCCTTCCCCTTCCTATACCCCCATGGTCTGGCATTTCACTCTCTCCCTTCCCCCCTTCCACCAGCATCTGCCCCCTTTCTTTCCTTCCAACCCAATTCCATTCATTATCTTTTCCCCTTATGTCTCCCTCCCCTTTCCATGAACACCAATTCCACCAGCATCTGCCCCATTTCTTTCCCTCCAACCCAATTCCATCCAATATCCTTTCCCCTTATGTCTCTTTCCCCTTTCCCTGCACACCAATTCCACCAGCATCTGCCCCCTTTCTTTCCCTCCAACCCAATTCCATCCAGTATCCTTTCCCCTTGTCTCTCTCCCCTTTCCCTGCACACCAATTCCACTAGCATCTGCCCCCTTTCTTTCCCTGCAACCCAATTCTATCCAGTATCCTTTTCCCTTATGTCTCCCTCCTCTTTGCCTGCATACCAATTCCATCAGCATCTGCCCCCTTTCTCTCCCTCCACCACCCTTCTATGCTCCTTTCTCTCTCCCTCCAAACCAGCAAGGTCTCGCGATGACTGCGGCTGCCGGTCCACCCCCCTCTGACGTCACTTACGTCTTATGGAGCAGAGGCAGCAGACGCAGTCATCACGGGACCTTCAGCGCGGCTGCCAACTCTGCTCCGGAATAAGTACGGCAGCTGCGCTGAGGTGCAGGTCCCGTAGTAGAGCAGAGCGAGAGGTTCTGGACCCGGCTGGCTGTGGCCCCCCCCCCTAGGGTGTTCATCCAGGGCAGTCCGCCCCTTCCCCGCCCTTGGTATGCCACTGACCACACCTACTTTCTGGTAGGCGATTTGGACTAAGCACCTAGATGAAAGTGGTAGGCGCCTACCATCCAATTAATTTTAATTTAAGCCATTTATTGAGCCAATTAAGTTAGTTATTGGTGCCTATTAAGCTAATTAAATTAGGTGCCTAGATCAGCTAGATACGCTGATCTAGGCACCTATCTTTAGGCATTTTTTATAGAATCTAAGCCACACTGCAAAATATGGCTAAACAAAACATACAAAACAAAACATAGAACATCAGAATGCCTCTAGCATTCCATGAGAGATATGATAATGGCCTACAAAATCCTGAATGGAATGAAACAGATAAACATGAATTGTTCAGTCTTTCAAAAAGTACAATGACTAAGGGATATGCCATGAATTTACATAGTTTTTGACGTTTTTGACACTCGTCTTTGTGATATTTTTTATTACCATCAGCTATGAACGATTTTGCATCTTCACGTTTTTTACGTTGGCTGTTATTTGAATCAGTATGACGGCGTTCTTTTTGCCACTGAGAATTGGTGGAGGAGTTAGCCTTTTGGAAATGTCTTCTAACATTTTTTGGTGAGTACCTTCTTTTTTTCTTTTAAGATATTTTTATTGAACAGTGGAGAAGAGAACATACATAAGATGCAAAACAATCACAAAATGGGTAGACAAAAAAGTACATATTGGGCAAATGAAAGCAAGAAGTAACCTGACAGACGTAAGACAGAGTAGGAATGATGCACTACTCTCCAGCCAGGATTTTGTTGCAATATTTATAAGTATGAAATTTTTAAGAAAACGTGTGATGAGTTCTAATAAATTAAATCTTTTACATTTATGTTTTCAGAGACCATACCACCCTGTAAGGTTTTGAATGCAAATATATTTGGTTCCCTGACACAAGATCGAAACGGGCCACATTGGAACCCCTGACTATGATAAGTGGCATAAGAATAGTTTTGACTGCTTTTAGCAGCGAAGAAAGTTATTTTCACATCATTGAATTATATGCAATGGCTGGGTGGTGAGGCGATATTCTTGAGATTTGCCCCTTGTTTTTGCCGTCGCGTCTCTGTGAATATATTTTTGCACTTTAAAAATGACCATAAAATGTGTATAAGAGAGTTGAATATATTAAGGGAGTGATTCTTTGTAATTTTCCGATATACCCTCTTTAATCACTCCAATAGATAAGAGTACCAAGCTTTTGGTTTCCCCATTTATCTGTTATGAATTTACTCGTAGTAACATACTTAAATAGGAGAAGGCTTTTTCACCTAAGTTCTGGAGCTCACTGGCAGAGGATATGGTAAAAACAGTTAATGTATCTGAGTTTAATAAATTTTGGACAGATTCCTGAAGGTAAAAACCATAAACCATTATTGAGGTATACCTAGAGAAAGTCACTGCTCATCTCGAAAGGGTCCAGAGAAGAGCGACAAAAATGGTTAAGGGACTGGAGAAGTTGCCGTACAATGAGAGGCTAGAGAAACTGGGCCTCTTTTCCCTTGAAAAGAGGAGACTGAGAGGGGACATGAACGAAACATTGAAGATATTGAAGGGAATTTACTTAGAAGAGAAAGAGAGGTTGTTCACCCTCTCCAAGGTGAAGAGAACGAGAGGCACTCTAAAGTTAAAAAGGGGATAGATTCCATACATACGTAGGGAAGTTCTTCTTCACCCAGAGAGTGGTAGATATCTGGAATGCTCTTCCAGAGGCTGTTATAGGGGAAAGCACCCTCCAGGGATTTAAGAAAGGGTTCGATAAGTTCCTGCTGAACAAGAACGTACGCAGGTAGGGCTATACTCAAATGGGGCACTGGTCTTTGACCAAGGGCCGCCATGTGAGCAGACGGCTGGGCACGATGAACCACTGGTCTGACCCAGCAGTGGCAATTCTTATGTTCTTACATAGGATGGAATCTTACTACATTTGGGATGATGCCAGATACAATGACTTGAACTGGCCTCTACTACAAACAGGAACTGGGCAAGATGGACCTTTGGTCTGACCCATAAGAACATAAGAATAGTCTTACCGGGTCAGACCAATGGTCCATCTAGCCCAGTAGCCCGTCTTCAAGGTGGCCAATCAAGGTCACTAGTACTGTGCAAAAACCCAAACAGTAGCAACATTTCAGAACCCCAAAGAGTATCAAGATTCCATGCTACCAATCCAGGGCTTCCCCCATGTCTGCCTCAATACCAACTATGGACTTTTTCTCCAAGAAATTGTCCAAACCTTTCTTAAAACCAGCTACGTTAACTCAGCATGGCAATTCTTATTATCTTATTCTTTAACAAAACCAGGCGTCTGATTACATTGGCCTGACTTCTGCATCCAGACCTTTCTCCTTTACCTTACCATGCTGGGAAAACAAAAAAAAGGGAAAAGATGAAGGGAGTAAGAGAAGGAATCCCCTGGATTTTAAACATCTGATAGAGAATCATTGAGCAAGGCAGCATTATAAGCACGATATGCACTGGAATACCATTAACCTTCCCAGCTTTCTGTCCTCTGGTGTCTGCTAAATTGTTGATTATGTTCATTTATTAGAGCAATTTATTTAACCTTCAGATTTCTGCTGAGTTGAACTATGAGTTAATGGGCTGAAACATTTTGTTCTGCTTCCTAAAATGTCAAAACCATATTCTTTGTCCTGGACTTGTCTGAGTGGGCCCATCACAAATCCAAGCAAATATTCGATTAGCCATCATGTAACTATATTGTACTGGGTAAGTAAGGATAGCAAATTAAACATCTTGAATTACTAAATATTATTTATTGCTTTTACAGATTGCTTCAGTGTAAATCACACAGAAAAAGTGGTATATCGAGTCCTCTCCCCTTTAAGTATTTTCCCTATTGCAAAGCCTTTAGTGCTTAATACACTAATCCCTAGGCCATAGACTATACAGTACTAAACTATGTTTTTACTTGTCTTTCTCCTGTATTTTTCCTTTGTATTGCTTTACTATATCGAATTGTATTTCACAATCCCTTCTTACCTTATGTTCCCAAAATGATGTTTTAGTCTTTAACCCAATGTTATTATTTAAAGTATGTATTGTATTGTTTTTGTTCTTTTTTTATATATATATATAATGAATGTATTTTAAACTGTTCATCGCTTTGAAATTATGATTAAGCTCATAGAATTCCTATGAGTGTCTGGGTTTTTACCGCCACAGCCGGTTTCATAAAAGGGCCCAAGTTAGCCAAAGCTCCACATCATACTGAAAAAAACTATTGCTTTCCCCTTCAAGCTTAGCTTGATCTTTGCTTTTCCAAAGCACAGGAACAGTAACATAAAAACATAGAAAAAAGCAGCAGAAAAGGGCTATAGCCCACCAAGTCTGCCCATTCCAAGTATCCCCTCCCCTGAATTTACTCCCTTATAGATCCCACGTGAGTATCCCATTTTCTCTTAAAATCCGTCACGCTGCTGGCCTTTATCACCTGGAGTGGGAGTCTGTTCCAATGATCCACCACTCTTTCGGTGAAGAAGTACTTCCTGGAGTCTCCATGAAACTTCCCTCCCCTGATTTTCAGCGGATGCCCTCTGGTGGTCGAGGGTCCCACGAGCCTGAAGATATCATCTTCTGACTCGATGCGTCCCGTGATGTACTTATATGTTTCAATCATATCTCCCCGTTCTCTTCTTTCCTCAAGTGAGTACAGCCGCAATTTTTTTAATACTGAGATGTCTTTTAATACTGAGGTGTCTTTTAAATGGAGAGGCTAAGGTAAACTTTTCCCTAGAGAATGACATGGGGACAAATTTTCATTTTCCTGTCCCGTTCCCGCAAGTTCTTTTCCTTTCCCTGCCCCATTCCTGCAAGCTCCATCCTCATCTGCACAAGCCTCAGACACTGTAAAATCATAAGTGTTCGAGGCTTTTGCAGTTAAGGCAGAGCTTACAGGAATGGGGCAGGAACAAGGACAGCAACAAAACTCACGTGGACGGGACGGGGAAATTGAGCTCCTTCGGAGATGGGGACAAATTTGTCCTTGTGTCACTCTTTACTTTTCCCTCAACGGGATCATTATTCCTTTCTCTCATCAAGGGATGGGACTTGATATACCACTTTTTTCTGTGTGATTGCAATCAAAATACCGTATTTGCCGGCGTATAAGACGACTGGGCGTATAAGACGACCCCCCAACTTTTACAGTTAAAATATAGTTTGTTATATACTCGCCATATAAGACTACCCCTTCTTTGTTTTTACATAGGTGCTTATTTTGCAGTGATTCCCCTGAACTGCAGTGAGACTCAATGGTCATACTCAGGCTCCTCAACAACTGCATTCGGCCAAGAAACTGTTTAAAATTCTGTTAGTGTCTGCCCTTCTGTTACTCAACCTTTGTTGCTGTTGTCCCGTCAAAATCCCTTGTAAAAAGAGATATTTTTGGTCAAATATTTACTCAAAATAATTTCTCTGGATGTCACCCAGAAAAAAGATAAATATAAACAGAACCTTTTGGCCCAAGGGAAAAACATGCTTGTGCAATAAGGCAAACAAAGACTGAACTTAACTTGCCCATTCCTGAGGACATACCGTATTTGCCGGCGTATAAGACGACTTTTCAGTACCTTAAAATCCTCCCCAAAGTCGGGGGTCGTCTTATACGCCGGGTACTGTTTACATGCCCTTACTTTACATGCCCTAACATCTCCTTCCTTACCTCCTTACGGTGCTTACGGTACTAGTAAACCTGCCGGGACATCAGCGGGGCCATGGCGGGACATCAGTGTGACAAGGGTGCCATCTCCTTCATCCTGCGCAGCGGGAAGCAGCGGCGCTCTGGCCCCACCCCTTTTCTCTTTACTACGTCTCTCGCACATGCGGCCGTGTGTGGAGTCTAGCCCTTAAGGAAGTTGCGGGGGCGAACAGGAGGCTTTTGAAGGCTTTTAAAGGGAAACTGTCATGCCAGCAAACTTGCTAGGGACTTGCCCGGCACTTGCTCTCTCCCTCTATGTGTTATCTTCCTTCTATCATTGACAGTTTCAGTTTGGTTAACAGTTTAGAAAACAAATAGCATGGCAGCTCCCATGGGTTTATTGTTCTATTCAGCTTTAGTGAATTAATTAAAATTGTTGAAATAAATTCTGATGTTCTTTTAAGTTTTATTTGTTGTGCAGAAGGTGTGCGGAAGAAGGGGTAGTCTTATATGGCGAGTATATAACAAACTCTATATTTTAACTGTAAAAGTTGGGGGGTCGTCTTATACGCCCAGTCGTCTTATACGCTGGCAAATACGGTATTTATGTCAATCACCATCATTATGCAGAGCTCTGAAACCCATCTTGGTATTTTAGAAACCCCTCTTCCTTGGAAGCAAAAATCATCTCTCTTCAGAAATGCTAAGAAGCAAAATAGTGGTGTAAAATATTTTGAGACTGGAAAAAGACCATCATTTTTTGGGCAAGGCTACATCAGGAAACGGGACAGATCCCACACTATTTGAAGAAGGTATAAGGCAGTGTCTCTCAAACTGTGTGCCACAGCATAGTAGTGCCCTGAGGAGATTCCGGGTGTGCCACGAGAGATTCCAGAATTTTGCTTTATTTTTTAAAATTCCCTTCATAGGTATGCATTAGAATGGATGACATGTACGTCGCGTACGCAAAAGCCTGTCAATATTAGGAGCGTCGGTGTGCGTAAGAATACAACTGCCCAAACAAGCATCATTGTTTGACGTGATTGATCCTTGAAAACTAACGGAGAGTAATTTTAGTTTTATTTTTTTTTTTTGCAGTAGTTCTTCTAACTTGAGCAATCAAGGTTTTGTTACTGTGAACATAAGAATTGCCGCTGCTGGGTCAGACCAGTGGTTCATCCTGCCCAGCAGTCCGTTCATGCGGCGGTCCCCAGGTCAAAGACCAGTGCTCTAAATGAGTCCAGCCTCACCTGCGTTCATCCCAGTTTAGCAGGAACTTGTCCAGCTTAGTCTTGAAACCCTGGAGGGTGTTTTCCCCTACAACAGACTCCGGAAGAGCGTTCCAGCTCTCCACCACTCACTGGGTGAAGAAGAACTTCCTTACGTTTGTACGGAATCTATCCCCTTTCAACTTTAGAGTGTCCTCTCGTTCTCCCTACCTTGGAGAGTGTGAACAGTCTGTCTTTATCTACTAAGTCTATTCCCTTTAGTATTTTGAATATTTCGATCATGTCTCCTCTCAGTCTCCTCTTTTCAAGAGAGAACAGGCCCAGTTTCTCTAATCTCTCACTGTATGGAGTAGGTTTCGCAAAAGGTTTCACTTTCATTTTTACTACTTGCCTCTACCCCCCACACCCTCACACTTAGCTCCTTGTGCAGCTATATAAACTTAGCACTTAAGAGGTAAGGGACTGGTTCTGTGTACACTTCTCCCTCGTCATTCGTGGGGAATACAGGCAGTGCCGGACCGCGAATGCCGAAAACCCGCGATTATCCGGCTCTGACCCACCCCCACCTCCCTGCCGCCTTCCCGGCCTTACCTAGTGGTCTAGAGGGCTTTCGGGGCAGGAGCGTCTTCCTACGCTCCTGCCCTGTGCAGATCGCCATCAGGAAATGGCTGTAGGGAGTTCCCGACGTAGTCTCAAGAGACTACGGGAACTCCCAGCAGCCATTTCCTCATGGCACGGGCAGGAGCGTAGGAAGATCGCTCCTGCCCCGAAAGCCCTCTAGACCCCAGGTAAGGCCGGGAAGGCGGCAGGGAGGAAAAAAAGATGGATTTTTTTTTACATGAAGACTGTTTTTTAAATTTTCCCCCTCCCCAGAAAAAATTGCGATTAAATGAAACCACGAGTGCAGGAACCGCGAATGGGGAGGGGGAAGTGTACATCGATTTGCAAAGGGATAATGGGACTAAGTTCTTTCTCTCAACTCTGTATATTTTATAACATTTTTGCTGTGAATAAGCATATTATCTCTGTAGACATAAACTCACAGTTTAGAGAAATGCAAAACCAAGCATCTGTAATAATATTTTCTAGATCGAAAAATAGCCTGTGACATTATGAATGGATTAATGGAAATTTATTTATCAAAAAATTTAAACATTGCATGAACATACAGCCTCATATGACATAATTAAAAATTACACCTTATTTCATGTTCAATAAATTTTGGACTATAATGTTTTTTAAATAGAAAATTATCTTTAGACAGATTTTTCTTCAAAAAAACATTTTATTTGTACAAATCTAATTTAAATTAAAAAAATTCCAATGTAAATATATATATATATATATATATATATATACATACACACAGTATACTTCTCCCTCCGTATCCACGGTTTCCGTATCTGTGGATTCGCTTATTCGTGATTTTTCGGAAGCTGAATCCGCCCCCCCAAAATTACATTATCATTAAAGTTCTTTTTCCTTTTACTGTACCAATCAAAAAGTGTATTGTTTGCCATTCACTCTGAAAATTGCTGCTACCATGTTTTCTTCCACAAATTCGCTATGTTCATGCTTCCCAGTGTGCACTGAGAAAAACGCTGCTTCCCAGCATCCATAGAGAGAAAGGCTTCTTCTCAGCATGCCTGCCCAGAAATCGCTGCTTGCCTGCCCTCAAATCACTCTAGAAAAGTTATTTGCGGTTCCAATAATAAAAATGGAAGGCTTAAGGATTCTCAATTTTCCAATAGCTAAGTTTATGTCTCCACAGGAACTTTTTAAGAACTTTATGTTAACTGTTCTGAATATTCCGGAAGCTAGTCTCCCCCCCCCATACAGAAAATTTACTATTTAAAACAAATGCAAAAGGAAAAAGCTGTGGTAGCTGAAAATATAAAAATGGATGTTTCTGCTATTTTGCAGTCTTCTGATATTGAAATTAGGGGACGGGCGACTTTGTTGGTTTCTCTTGTGTTCTTACAAAATAAAGAAATGTTGTTGAAATTATACTTTTAATTTAAAACAGATCACCTATTTAGGCTATAGGGTATATATATTTCCAGACGTCTCAAAGTGGACACAATCCAGGAGGAAAGAATTTTTAAGATTTCGTCCAAAAGTGATTGCTCTGGGGGCAGTGTTTCAGTTGAGATTTCCATGTAAATGTTTTGTCTCATATCAAGGGAGTAATTATATTTTCTTTGAACCTGCCCAATTAGGTTTTTTCCTAGAGGGTAAAGGAGTCTCGACACAGCCAGAATGAAACAGGTTATAATGCGGTATTTAATTAATGGGTAGGTTAACATCTTATGACTGCTTTATTTCTTTTTTTTTTTTTCTTTTGTATATGAATTTCCCCTTTTCCCGAGGGGTTTACTCATTTTGCCTCTTACCCTCAGATTGTGGACTGTGTTAGATAAATATTTCATTGTTTAATTTCTGGTGCTTAGTTTGAATAACTAAGTGAGTTTATACTTTTGTATTTCTTTTATCATCTATGTATATTGGATGTATTGAAATGATAAACAATAAAATTTAAAAAAAAAGGAAGGCTTTTTCTAAAAACTGCAACTAACATTAAAAAAGTTATTCGTGATTTTTCCATATTTGCGCCTATGGTCCGCCCGCATCCCCCACGAATACGGAGGGAGAAGTGTATATGTCATCGATTTTTATCCACCTTGATTTCTTTATCCTTTCTTATCTCTGACCTAGGATTCATGCTGCACGTGGCTGGCCCACAAGCCTTCCCTCTGATGTCAATTCTGAAGTTGGAAAAAAGGTTCTGGGTCAGCTACGCAGAGTGCGAGTCGCTGCCTGCGTCCCTGCACGGAGTGCTGCTGGGGGAGGAGGGAGCCAGTCCAGCTCCAACGAATTAACAGGGCGGCTTCGGGGTTGGGGGGTGGTACAGCGGGCGGGCAGTCAGGCAGGGATCCCCAGATTAACAATGGAAAAACAGTTTGTTCAACCTAACTCAGACAATTGCATATGAACAGGAGAGATGCAGGGAGAGTCTGCAATAACTGGACCCATAAGAAATACGAGACAATAATGAAATTATGAAGATTATCAGCCCCTGATGAAACTTGCCAGTGAAACAGCTGGGTAGCCGTCAGGCTATAAGCTAAGTGCTCTTCTTAATAATTTAATTACAGCACCACATTGATTGAATAGGGTCTTACCTGCATTAAAAGTAATTAAAACCAGACCGATTATGAACACGTCACCCCAGTAAGGACACAAATTTTTAAAAAAGTGGTGTCTTGGGTGTTTGAGGTTTGGCAATAAAAATTTAATCTGCATGAGTTTGTTCTTATGCAATTGTCAAGCAGGGATCCCCAACAGCGGCTTCAGCAGGGTGTGGATAGGGAGGGATTCCCGACGACGGCAGTGGCAGCCAGGCCGCGTTCCCCCAACAAGTGGCCCGCTTACCCCCAAGGGTATGCGTACCGCATGTTCAGAAACACTGCCACAGAGCATTGCTTCTCAACCCCGTCTTCGGGACACAACAAGCCAGTAGGGCTTTTAGAATAGCCACAATGAACATGCATGAATTAGTTTTGCATATACTGTCTCCTCGATATGCAGCTGCGATGTTCGATGATGTGCTTGCACACCATCCTTTTCATTTTTCCAAGACAGAGGTTACATGGACACATAATAATGTATACTGCATAATCTGAATTGCTAAGATACACTTCCACTGATTACATATTCCATTTTCCAACCAGAATTTCTACCACACTACCAGCTGCATTAGTCAGTTCCTGACAAACCCACAGTTATAGAATTATAACAACGTTGGAAAGTTAATCATTAGGCAGAAATGCCTCAAGTAGACTGATTGTCACCACTGGGATAAGGACCTAGGAAGTAACTGGGTATATTATTCTGATCACCGCATGAATGACAGCCGTACAATATTGACAGATCATTATTATATTCTTTCCAATGTTTTCTGCTTTTCTTTTAGCTATTCATGAAATGTCAAAAATGACATGCCAAAAGGACATTTTGAGATGGAAAAAAAACCCCACTACGGCATCCAGCAACATTATTCTGTCATATCTGGCTCACAGGAATAGATTGCCTGCTTCACCTCATACATTCGGCTAAACCAGTTAGTGAGAGTTCTTTCACAAGATGGGATTTAATGGCTTATTATTAAGCATTAGTGTATTGCAAACTGTGTGAGATTCCCAGTTTGCTGCTTGATGCCGGCGAGGAGGAGAAGCACCGGTTGACTGTCTACAGGACATGCCGCTCGTGGCGAGAGGCACATCCTGTAAGCAGCTGGTACCTCTTCTCCTCTCTGAATCTTTCCTCTTCCAACCCCCCAAAACTGGCTACTCAGGACCCCGTCTGCAGTGCCTCCGCATGTGATGATGTCACACATGCGCCTGATGTCATCACATCGATGTCCGCGCATTTCTGGATGCCCTCCAGCCACAGCCTTGAGATTAGTGCGCTGCGGCTCCTGAAAGTTTGCGAGACACTGGTGTAAAGTAACAAAGCACACGTGAAGCTACAACATATCTTCAGTGAACCAGAGGACAAGTTGTGAGAAATACGTCATATATTGTTATACCACAGAACTTTATTTAGATATTGTTGATACACATAAATTACATAGAAATAGACGGCAGATAAGGGCCACGGCCCATCTAGTCTGCCCACCCCAATGACCCTCCCCTACCTTTCTCTGTGAATAGATCCCACGTGTCTATCCCATGTGTCTATCCCATTTGAATTCTGTTGGGCTCCAGGTAGATAAACATTTAGATGAATGTTAATTGATGTTTAGACAAGGAACCTAGTACTGAATGGAAAGAAGGCATGTTTACCACCATATTATAGAAAAGGAAGGCAGTTGAAGACCATATGGCCTATCCAGTCTGCCATCAACTATCCCTTCTTTTCCCTTAGATATCCAACGTACTTGTCCCATGCTTTCTTGAATTCAAATACAGTTTTCATCTCCACCGACCTCCACCGGGAAGCCATTCCATGCATTTATCACTCTTTCTGTGAAAAAGTATTTTCTGAGGTTACTTTGAACATGACGACAAATTCATTTCTGAATGGACTCGTACCTTTATTGTAGAGAGACCCATCAAAATAATAGCTTCCCGTGTAGAAACCCGTAGCTAGTTCAATAAGATGGCGAGCCCAGGTATTTCCAGCCCCGGGAAAACTTGCCAGTCCAACAATCTGCCTCGAGTGAGTTGGCAAAAACCTTCTGTCCATACAGCGGTTATCTGGAATGAGAACAGAAGCAAGGAAGACCAAGGCAGGTAAAAGGAGACACATACAATATAGAATTTCCGACGATTGCACCATTTTCATAAATGATCTTAAACTAGAATTCTGAAAAGGAGTAAACACATGAACATTTTGGTCAGGGTTGAGCAAAAAGAAATGGGGAGGTTGAGGGGGGGGTCATCAGTGCCATTTTGGAAGAATATACCAGCAAGTGCAGCATACCACTAGAAACCAGGGATTTTGAGGGAAATTCTATAAAAGGCAACTAAAGATAGGTGCCACATAGACGTCTAAATAAATAGGTTTCTACGTCAGGCACCTAACTGGCTTCAATTATGTCAGAAGGGAGCCGAGGCTGGTGTGAGCAGCAAATGGAAGAGTGCCCAGGGCCATCCGACCCCCCCCCCCCCTCCTTACTATGCAACTGGGCACCATTAGGCATGATTCTATAAACGGTGCCTAGCAGATGATTGACAACCATGCTCAATGGCACCTAGGAGCTAGGCACCATTTCTAGAATCAGCGCCCGAGTGCCTATAGTACATCTGAGGCTTTTTTCTTCACAGGGGTTTAGTAATAATGGAGTGGCTGATCAGTATTCATTCATTATTTACTTATATTTCTCCATTCCTTATTGAAGTATTGTTAGTCATAAAAATTTTAAAGCGCATACTGATACTTCTTTGAATTTGTGTGGTTGTTAGGACCTATCATTCTGCTTTGACTGTCCCCCCCAGAAGCCACTGTTCTAGGTAACCACCTAGTTTGCCTGATAGTTAAAGCTAGCCCTAGGAAGATTTTCCATTGGCTAAGAGCGATCTGAAAGGACCCTGATTAACTGGACACAGTCGGAAGAGTTCACATGATACAGATCAAAGCAAGGGTGGAGAGGGGGAAAAAAACGATATCAATATAAGTCTAAAGGAATGAATCTGGGACCAAATTAATAATTTATTAGAGAACCCAGTGGCATTATCCTTTGATACTGTGATATTTGGTATGGATATGAGAGCAAAAAGTCAGATTTCTGCGAATAACAATAAATTATTACTAATAATGACAGGGGTTGCCATTCAACAAATCACATATAATTGGAAAGACTGGAGGAGATTAAATTATAACTTTTGGTGGAATTCTTTATGCCATATCTATAAAATGGAAAGATTTATTGCGTTACAAAAAGGATATTTTAAGAAATTTCAGGATGTGTGGAAACCATTAACAAAATATTGTCAGGATTAAGTAAAATTATTTCCCTTATGTTTATCAGTTTATGAGGTAGAGAGGGGGGTATTTTATTATTGCATATATCATACAATAATGGAGTATATGGTTGGGAGGGATGGGCGAGGGGTGGGGATAAGAATCTATGTAATATACCAATGATTGTTTATAAGTGATGTACTTATTGTTACTGTGAATGAAAATATTAACACTTAATGTAATTTGTGAAAATGAATAAAGAATTATAAAAAAAAAAAAAAAGAAATGTACAGCGGTAAGAATTATGTCATATTAATGTGCATTGTTAAGAGAACTTCAGCTTTTCCTGCCCAATTGCAAAGCTCACACATTTTCAACGCACGGATGAAATAACTTCTCTGCGGTTTCTTTCAAAGGCTGCTCAGCCCTTGTGCTTCTGCCGCCTTTCACCGTGCTACTCTTTGTGCTAATTAATGCCGGTACCCACCCCGTCTTCTTGGTAGCGTCTGAAGTGGATACAACATGTGGGGATTTCTGCTGCATTGCATTCTTTCAAGAACCCTTCTGCTCGGAGAGGGAAAAGTCCTCAAAGCTTTTTCCTCTCTAGAGTAATTGTGGGTTTAGTGTTCCTGGCAGCTGCCTACTTTGTTAATTACGGAAGTTTCCTTATTGTGCACCTATGGATGCCACCCTAGGCTACGTAACTCGCATGTATATGGAAGCAGTAACTCCACCAGATGCTGTAGACAGACATACGGTACTCATTGACAGCAACTTTTGTCAGGTTTTCAGTAAACTATGCTATACTACCAAGAACAATGGTCAGACCGCACTTGGAATACTGTGTCCAACACTGGTCTCCATACCTTAAGAAGGATATAACTCTGCTGGAGAAAGTGCAGAAGCGAGCCACGAAACTTGTCAAAGGAATGGAGCGTTTGAGCTACAAAGAACGACTCAGGAAGCTGGGATTGTTTACCCTCGAGAAGAGAAGACTGAGAGGGGATTTGATAGAGACTTTTAAAATATTGAAAGGATTTGATAAAATAGACCAAGAAGCAGCATTGCTAACATTTTCGGATGTGACACAGCCTGAAACTGAGTGGCAGCAGGTTTAGGACAAATGTCAGGAAGTTCTGTTTCATTCAGCGAGTGGTGGGCGCTTGGAATGCTCTTCCGGAGGAGGTTGTGGCGGAGACTACTGTACTGGGATTCAAGTGCAAGTTGGATGCACACCTTCTGGCATATCATATTGAGGGATATGGTAAAGTCGGGTCTCCAGAAAGGAGTACCTAAATGGGCCGCCGCGTGTGCGGAGCACCGGACTAGATGGACCTCGGTCTGATCCGGTGAAGGCGTTTCTTATGTTCTTATGTTAAGACAAATGAATTTACCTCTCACCTACAATCTTTGAATAAAGAAGTGGTTTTTGGTGGTGTTATTTTTCCTCAACTCCTCTCAGTGGCACTGCCACTATGTGTAGATTCCTGGATCAGGTCTTCCTCACCCTGAGTTGGTTAGAGGATACTATGTAAGCAGGGTTCATAGTCCGTAGTGGGAGAAGAGAGTCATAATCATCTTTAATTAAAAGATGATAACTGATGGCCATATTTAGAACCCACGATGCAGGATTCCAGGAGAGGCCCTGGTACATGCAGTATGGGGGGAAGGGGTGGACTGCCCCAGGTGCCTCTCTTCCTCTCTGTCCCCTCCTTACCTCTTTAAATGTTCGCCAGCACAAGCAACATCTTACACTCGCTGCTTGCGCCCAGGACGTGATGTCAGAAGGGAGCCGACGCCGGCACGAGCAGTGGATGGAAGATGCTGCTCGCACAAGAAAACATTTCAAAAGGTATGCGAGGGCGGGGAAGTGTGGGGGTGTACATGGCACAGTGATGCAGGCAGGGTACCACCACCCTTGGTGCCAACCTCCCTCGCTACACCACAGGTGGGAAGGTGAGACTATTAAAATAACTAGGGGGAAAAATCCTGGGCATTCATAAATGAAAGCTTATAGTGTTACACCTGTGTCCCATATACGGGCTTTGAAAGTAGCACTGGGAGTTGGGATGTAAGGCCAGTACTGGGCAGACTTATATGGCCTATATCCCAAAAATGGCAAAGAAAGATTACAATCAGATACACAAAATTCTTGGTTTAATCACATTGATAATAAAGCTGCATTACGATTAAAATTTAATTGCGATTAAAAGCATAATTAAAAGTATGTTTATTTTTTCCCAGTGCAGCTCCTTGACTCTGGACAAGTCAGTTAACCCTCCGTTGCCCAAAGTCACAAGGAATTGCACCAGGAAAAAAAATTAAATAAATAACATGTGATTAATCGTGATTACAAATTTTAATCAAAATGCAGCTCTAAAAAAGTAAAGAATAAAAAGGAATGAAAAGATAAGAAATACAAATAGAAAAATTACAACTTAATTCATGCAGAATAGTTATAAACAGCCTTACAGTTTTCACAACATATGTCAAAATTTTTTTTTAGTGTAATTCATAAATAATGTGACTGTTGGACAGAATGGATGGACTATTTAGGTCTTTATCTGCTGTCATCTACTATGATCTGATCTTGCCTACCAACTGACCTGAAAAAAAAAAAAAAAGATAAAAAACAAACAGATAAAAAATAAGAAAATATCATTCTGGAGATAGACTTTTTATAGAAAATTGCTATTCAGTTGAAGTAGGCGTTCATGTGGCACCTTGTCAAATGCCTTCTGAAAATCTAGATATACGATGTTGACCGGGTCACCCTTGTCTATCTGCCCATTTACTCCTTCGAAGAAGTGCAGTAAGTTTGTCAAGCAAGATCTTCCTTTGCTGAAGCCGTGCTGGCTGGTCCTCATGAGTTTATGTCCGTCAAGGTGATCAATGATGTGGTTCTTTATTAGCGCCTCTACCATCTTTCCCAGCACTAAAGTCAGACTCACTGGTCTGTAGTTTCTCGGAACTCCCTTTGAACTTTTCTTGAAGATCAGCATAACATTCGACACTTTCCAGTCTTCCAGAATCTTTCCTGATTTCATCGACAGATTGGCTATTAGTTGGAGCAGTTCAGCTATAACCCATTTCAGTTCCTTGATTACCCTCAGATGGATGCCATCCTGTCCCAGGGATTTATCGTTTTTAAGCCTATCAATCTGTCTGCATACCTCATCTAGACTGATCATCGTCCCTGTCAGTTTCCCGTCTTCATTTCCTGTGTATAGCCTGTTGGCTTCTGGTATATTGGATATATCCTCTTCGGTAAATACAGACACATAAAATGTGTTCAGTTTGTCGGCGATGGCTTTGTCCTCTTTTGATATATCGCTCCTGCATTTTACTGACCTAAGTGGCTTACAAAGTATCAAACTAAAATTAAATTAAGTACTTGAGAAAAACTACCCTATCTGTCCCCAAGGCTCACAATCTAGCTAAAGTACCTGATAAACTAAAAATATGTAATAGCAACATATAATACATATCCAAGATCAAAAATCAAAGAAATAGAAAATAGAAATAATGAAAGAAGATAAAAAATTAACAATAAAATAAAACAAATTTAAGAGATAGAAAAGTCTCTGAAGCGGCCTGATAGCAAATAGTCATATTTTAGTGCAGGTCTTAATACAACTCCCGGCACAGCCCACTTTACAGATCCGTCACTGGCGGAGCTTGAGAGCATCAAAGAAATGAACGTTTCTAAAACATATCCACTAAAACTGTTATATGAAATAAATAAATCCAAATCAACACGAATCACTACAAATTAAGGCAGATTGCGGTCCCCATTCCATTATTCAATACGGGAGAGCTATTTGAAAAAAAAATGAGCTTTTAGATGTCTGTTGAAAATGGGATAGTGAAAGAGCAACCCCTACTAACAGGACTGTAGGTTTAAAGGGAACAGAGCTTGCGCCTTCACACATAAGTGTCCCCTCCCCCCCTCCCAGCCCATGCTCTTGCCAAATTCAACCCATCTGAATGCCTACCTGCAAACTACATGCCATCTCATCTTGGCACATGCTTACAGAATACCGTGCAGCTGAAAAATAGCCAGTTATGCACCTGTCCAGAAAAGCAAGAAAATGAATAGAATATTGGCATTTATGCACTTTCTTGCCTATAAGTAATGCAACTCCTTATAGAATTACCTCTTTTGAAGGAAGATGATTTTATTCCAAGGCAAGAGAGTCTTAATATGCTGGACGTTTTTCTAGCAGAAATTATTCATACCGTGGCAGTAATCCTCTTCGCCCACATCAACGCAGAAATTCTGTCTTTTGCTAATCCATGCTCAATTAGAATGATACACTGGCAGTGGATTTCCTGCTGATCACGGCCTCAGTTTTCAGCATCTTGATTGTTTTGTCGTCTACTCGTATGTCATAGATCTGTTTCTCTGTCGGCTACACTAGAGCACACCTATGGAACCCTTTGGTAAGCACATCATTACCAGATCTTTCATAATTAACCCAGCAGTTCCAGTCAGACACGAGGCCATTTCTTTGATTTCTTCTTCTGTTCTTGTTTTATAAATAAAATCCTCAAAAGAGAAAAATTGCAAAAGAACATATAAGAATATCAGGCCGGCTACCGTACAGTATGCATAATAAAACGCTAGCGCAGCTTGAACATAGCGATATTGAGATTCTTTGTCACATAACAGAACAAATATGCTTAAAACATCTAGTTTAAGATTTAAAAAGAAGAAGAAAAAAGTCACTTTGCAAGCCAAGATCTTTTGAGTCCTGCCATGTTTGGTCCTCATCTTCCAGGTCATATTTGTTTGGTTAAAAACCAGTTTTGATCTCTGCCGTGGCTTCCTAAGTGTGCACTGTAGTTTCTCTCTTCAGTTGGGAGGTGGAAATGCAAATCCCTTCCTCTTGGATTTCAGGTGTTTGGGGGATTTCAGAGGTGGGAACAGATTTTCTCAACCTAAGTCTTTTTTTTTTTTTTTTTAACAGCGTTCATGTCAGCTGCCCTTTTCATGTTGGATTTTACTTTTCTTTAGTAGGTATGAGGATCTTTCTGATTTCCACAGCATAATGAGGGGGGTTGTGAATGCAAGCTTAGAAGAACAATCCTGGCAGAATTCTGTGCAAAAAAATTCAAAATCCTGTGCATCTCTCTCATCCCTGTTCCTGCCCCCCACCTGCCATGATCTCTCTCACCCGTTCCCCCCCAGCCGGCAATTCTCTTATCCCTGTCCCTCCCAGCCAGCATCTCTCTCACCCCTGTTCCCCCATCTTGTTTTAATTGCTTTTTTTAATGGCGTTTTCAACTAACGGTGCCAATTAAGCCAATTAAGAAAATTAAACAAGGCAACTAGATTGGCTAAGTGCACCGATCTAGGCACTTATTAACTTCAGGCATTGTTTATAGAATCAGGCCCTTGGTGCCTAAACTTTAGGCAACCTTTCCTGAGTTGACTCATGTACCCACTTAGGGGTAAATTCTATTTATGCAACTTAAAAAATTACTGTCAGAAAATTGGTGCTTCGCATTTTTCTATAAACCGTCTCTGGAGTTAGGAATGGTTTATAAAATCACACAGAGTGCCCATCTGCAAGACTAACATTTAGGTGCAGGCATTTATGTCAATGAAAACCAGGCCTAAACGCATGCTGCTAAGTTGTGTGCAGAACAGGCGTATTTTATAATACTGCACCTTTTAGGTATGCCCATGACCCGTTCATATTCCTCCCCTAGCCAAGCCCCCTTTTGAGATCTGTGCACCAGAATTTATGCACATCACTTCATTGAATATGCTTGGAAAGTTGTGAACATAAACTCTAATTAGTGTCAATACCTGCTTGTTAATTGGCAAGTGACTTTGGGCACAGTATATAGAATCAGGGGATAAGGATGTAAACTGTTTGGTGCAGGGGGAATTTGTATCTGAATACTTATCACCACTGTACAACACTGCATACATCTAGTAGCAAGAAAAAAAAATATTATTACCATATTTTTCGGTCTATATGACGCACCTGACCATAAGACGCACCTATGTGTAGAAAAGGAAAAACCCATGAAAAAAAAATTTGGTTCAGAAATTTTTTTTTCTTGGTATTTCCTCCTCTACATATAGGTGCGTCTGGTGGTAGGCAGCTCACAGCCCCCTGTACCTTTTTTTAAACACCGGTGGCCCAGCGCGGTCTCGCCAAAGGCTTACCGCGCTCCTGCTGGACGGCTGCCTCCTTTGTTGCTGCAGAGTGGTGAATAAGGCAAGAGCGTGAGCTTTTCGCTTCCTGCCTGATTCCGTGCCGCTTCATGAATGGCTGCCATTAGTTCTTGCGAATCGTGAGAACTGACGGCAGCCATTCACAGTGCGGCATGGGACCAGGCAGGAAGTGAAAAGCTCATGTTCCTGCCTTATTCACCACTCTGCAGCAACAAAGGAGGCAGCTGTCCAGCAGGAGCGCGGAAAGCTCCTGGCGAGATTGCGCTGGACCACCAGCGAGGTGTTTACAAAAAAAAAAAAAATTGTATTCGCTCCATAAGAAGCACCCACTTTTCTACCCACTTTTTGGGGTGGAAAAAATGCATTTTATGGCGCGAAAAATACGGTAAATACATTTGTGACTAGTTTTTTTTTAGCTAAATTCTTTCTGAGGTCAGTACAAAATCTAATAAACATGGTAGACATCTTGAGTCTGAATAGGGATATCACTTTATAACAACTTCTTATAAAACTGTTTTCCTTCCAAGGAACCTGTTTTACCTTCAGGCCATCAAACCTGAAATATCTTTATTTGCTAAATAATTTAATGGAGGCACTGAATCATTATAGGTTTAGATTATGTTTGACAATGTTTTTCTTTTGCATAGTAAGAAAATGATCAGTCTGACAAAATAAATTACTAGACATACCAGTATTTTGAATTAATGTACTCAGCCTAGTGGTACAAGTGCTTTATTATTAATAATAAACTAATTTCCCTTGAGTTCCCACTGACTCATTCAAGAACCAAACTCTTTTTAAACAAAAAATGCTCGGCTAGTGTTTTCATCGAATGACCTTGAAACAACAGAAAAAAAAGTGGCAACATTTTTTTCCGTTAAAATTCCACCACCCCTCCCCCTCATCTCCTCTGATCACCACAACCCCCATGGTAGAAATCCCTCCCCTTCCCATACAGGGAAGGATAAAAAAGCTTTACAGTAGTAGATTGTTTAACAAACAGGATCAAACTCGCATAGTTAAAAGTGCATAAATAAGGATCCAAAGTATTAACAAAACATTTCTTAGACCAGGTGTGTCCAACCTTGGTCCTTGAGGGCCACAATCCAGTCGGTTTTTAAGGATTTCCACAGTGACTATGCACAAGACCTGTTTGCATGCACTGCTTCCACTGGGGTTGTTAATACAAGACGGCAATTCATTTTTTCAGTCACTGCACCTCAATCTTGGAATTCTCTCCCTATTTACTTAAGGGAAGAACGTAATCTGGAGAAATTTAAGAGTAATCTAAAAACTTTTCTTTTTAAGGATGCTTTTGATAATTAGTTAACAATCTGCTGGTTAAAAATTCTTATTTTAATGTGTTTTTTTTGTTTTCCCTGCCTTTCGTTTTTTACCCTGATTGTCTTACTTTTCTTTAAGGAATTTGTATTTCATCCTCTGTTTTCCTTGTGTTTACTGTTTGTCTTTTAGTCTGTTTGGATGTAAAATTGTTAACGTACTGTATTGTTTCCCAAAGATTGTAATTTTTTTAAAATGTTCATCGCTTAGAAATGTGATTAATCAAAGATTTTATTAAACTTGAAACTAAATCACATTCATATTCATTGCAGAAATCCTGAAGACCTGACCTGGTGAGGGCCTGACTTAAACAATGTCCCTGCAGTTTCCACAGACGTCCTCTCTATGTGCAATAGCTTATAGATCTGGTTAAACCAAAGCATAGTAAGTTCAATTAATCCTAATGTTTTCCCTAAACTACAAGGGTCAATTGAAAAGTTTCCGGCCTGAGCAAGAAAGAACAAAATTAGCATCACAATTCTATAGCTACCCATCAGATGGCACTGACAAATGTCTAAGGCTAGATTTTCAAGTCAGTCTGACTTCTAGTTTTGTCGTGTCAGCCTTTTAAAGTGAACAACTGTTTCATTTTATTAAAAAAAAATGGATGAAAATGTCTCTCTTGCTGCGATAAAATTCCTTCATTTGAAGGGAAAATCGTCTACCGAAATTAAATTCAAGTTATATGCAGTGTAGGGTGATGCATCTCCTTCATTTTCAACAGTGAAAGTGTGGGCTGCTAAGTTTAAACGTGGCTGGACAATCAATGTTGATGAAGAATGCTCCAGACGTCCCAAAACAGCAACAACCAATGAAACGGTTAATGAAGTTCAAAGAATCATGATGGAAGTTTGCCGATTGGCCCTAAATGAGATAGTAGGGGCTGCTGGCATTTCATCAGAATGTGTACACGCCATCCTACATCAACATTCACTGTGGTTTGAATTAATTTCCCATCCGCCGTACTCTCCAGATTTAGCCCTGTGCGACTTCTTTCTGTTTCTGAACCTGGAAAAAAATGACTATCTGTGAAGAAATTTTCTTCGGATTCTATGCTCAAAGATCCTGTAAATGGCTATTTTTCTAGTTTAGACATTTTGTATTTTACTGAAGGCATGAAAGGTCTGGAAAAAAGTTGGAGCAAATGTACAGAGTTAAAAGGAAACAATGTTGAAAATAGATTTCATTTCCCCCCCAAAAAAAATTTGTTTTCTTAATTAGGCTGGAAACTTTTCAATTGACCCTCCAATCAACTACAAGCTCGCCATGGAATAATAAGCTACTTCCATAACTAAAACAGCGGTTTATGTATGGAAATGACTGTTTATAAAACTGCATAGACTCGTTTGCAAGGAACAGCATGTATGCAATGCCATTTTGCACATAACAATGGTCCCAAACCTAGTCTTGGAGGTACCTGAGCCAGTCAGGTTTTCGGGATACCCATAATGAATATTCATGAGAGAGATTTACATGCACTACCTCCACTACATGCAAATCTGTCTCATAACTATGACTCCAAAGCCCTGTCTCTAAAAATCCTGGCCATTGACAAAGTCTTACTGGAGGAACATGACAAACTTATATCCTGCTCTGCAAAACTGGAAATTGTTCCAATCTGAATTGGAGCTTTGTTATTCTACAGTATGCAAATAAATAGCATTTTTATGACAACAAGAGGGATCATACATTTTAAGAGTTAGCATTATATTATTCAAAGTAGATGTCTGACCTCTTAAAACATGGTATGAGGAGTGTGCCGAAGATAGGCAAAGCTAAACTTGATAGGTAAGCCTGAAACATTCTGCATCGTGACTTTGTTTCTTAAATGTGCAAATCATAAAAGAAGAAAGAACCACAGGGGAAACAATTATAATGGAAGCAAAAATCTTTCTGCTGCTTGAACAGAAGAAGACAGACCCATAATGAATCAATCAGATCTCTGGAGGCAGCAAGCTCTCTCTAGTAAGAGGAAACAGGCAACCCACGGGTGGATTCTTGCTTGGAAAGAACACTTCAAAAATGTAGAGATCCCACCAGCGCTCAGGAAACCTGCATTCCCACATCCTGCTTATTTGTTGTGTATGCTTTTGGCAGGTTGGACTGCTGCACTTTCACAGGTAATTGAAAGAAATCATTATTCAGGTGCTCTTAATTTTTTATTAATGATCCTATTTGGAGTTTCTTGCAATCAGCCTCATACATATGCTGATGCCACCAGCTCAAGAGCACTGAATTCTTTGAATAACTGACTGGGATCCCTATAGTCAAAACTGACCTGTTAGGATTTTGCTGCATACTTTGCCAACAAAATTAAAAATCTCCGCCAGGATTTACGGCAGCCTCACCCAGTCTCCAATCAGATAACCAGAAGCTCACAAACTCGCCTCCTCCTGACAAATACATATGGGATTCTTTTAACCCAGTAACACAGGAGGGTCTTTACAAAATCCGAAGAGAGACCTATGACCAATTACCTGCCCCTTCAGTCCTTGTCCATCAAAGGCAGTGTAGCAGGCAAGTAGGGGCCTCATAGAAGGCGCCATAAAAATTGTGATCTCCTCTCAAATGGGCAACTACCAACAACATTAAAAAGGGCAATGGTAACATAGTAACATAGTAGATGACGGCAGATAGAGACCTGAATGGTCCATCTAGTCTGCCCAACCTGATTCAATCTAAAAATTTGTTGGGTTTTTTTTTTCTTCCTCTTCTTCTTATCTACTTCTGGGCACGAATCCAAAGCTCTGCCCAGTACTGTTCTTAGGTTCCAACTACTGAAGTCTTCATCAAAGCTCACTACAATCCATCTACACCCTCCCAGCCATTGAAGCCCTCCACAGCCCATCCTCCACCAAATGGCCATATACAGACACAGACCGTGCAAGTCTGCCCAGTACTGGCCTTAGTTCTTCAACATTTACTATTATTTTCTGATTCTAGATCCTCTGTGTTCATCCCACGCTTTTTTGAACTCCGTCATCGTTTGTTAAAGAACAACTACCTCGATCAGAACAAACTGGAAAGTTATTGGCCAGTATCTAACATCAATCCTCAAATGTAAACTATACTCTCTTCTGAAGGGTTTCCAATCCCTGTCCTAAATCAGTAAATAATAGTGGAGAATAAAAAGACTTCAGTGCCAACAGTGCAATGTTCAATTCAAGCAAGCCTGAAGTAGTCAACCAAGCACACCTTAATCATAGGCCCAAAAAACTCCACTAGTGGAGTGGTGTCAAATAAATATTCCACTAGTGGAGTTTTTTGGGCCTATGATTAAGGTGTGCTTGGTTGACTAATTCAGGCTTGCTTGAATTGAACATTGCACTGTTGGCACTGAGGTCTTTTTTTCTCCACTATTTACTGAATTAGGACAGGGATTGGAACCCCTTTTGAAAGGTCACTTGGACACACAAAGTCAGAGGCGTGAAGAAAGTACAAGAGGTTTATTACAGCATGCCGGTCTCTAGTGCAGTGAACAGCCTGCTTACTAGAGTGTTAGAATCAGGAAATGCACGGACTTTTATGCCCTTTTCACTAAACATATGCAAACTAATACATGCAAAAACTACAACTTCTCATTTGTTACTTCTATAACTTTTCTACAATTATTATTGGTCCTAAGCCAGCACTTATGATAGTTTCAGGGCTACAACTTATAGTCCTATAGGAAACTAGCTCATTTCTCTGCTTATCTAAATCTTACAGTTCTAAATGTTACATGTACAGGAGGGTAGGGTACATCAAATGGCAAAGTAGGGGAGTGGGAAGGGGCTTCAAACTCTAGTGGGGCTTGAGTGAGGAGGCCAAAATTGGGGAATCCCTAAAGTGGAAGACCTCCACCCTGTACCACCAATGGTAAAGAAGGGGAGTGGGAAGGGGCATCAAACACTAATGGGGCTTGAATGAAGGGGGTATTATCTATTTATCTTACAATGTGGTAAGGTAGGGACATACATTTTAGGCAGATGAGGTCAGTAGATTGTACACTGTTTTCAGCTATGTAGGCCAGAGCAATATTTTAAACAACAGTTAACCATTTCATGACCCTACACTTTCAGAAGAGAGTATAATTTACATGTGAGGATTGATATTATTCTTGATTTTGTCCTTTGGGAAATTTTCCAGTATCTAACATCCCACTTACAGAGCAAACAGTCTGTATTCAACTCAGTGATTGGCTAGAAGAGGAAAATGGGCTAGATCTCTGTCGATCTGGATTCATACCCGGTTATGAAACTGAAACAGTCCTTGTATCCCTACTGTGGATCATGGTATTACGCTAGCATGACCAGCAGATACAGGTATCAATGGAACAATACTTGCTTAGCTTAGACCGACAACAGTTCATAGCGTTTGGCAGCATGTCATCATCTTATTCTAATCCCACAAATCAGTGGTGTTCATTATTAGTATTTATTTGCAACAATATTTGTATGGCACAGTGGTTAAAGCTACAGCCTCAGCACTCTGAGGCTGTGGGTTCAAACCCATGCTGCTCCTTGTGACCCTGGGGGCAAGTCACATAGGGCAAGATTCTCCAAACTTTAACGCCATCGCTAAACTGATTTCCGGCGGTTTAGCCTGCATGCATTTCAGTGGCGGATTATCAAAATGGATTATCTCTGTCTTTAGCGAGGTTTCTAGCAGTCTCCGACAATGGCATGCAAATGTGCTCATTAACATTGAAATGAGACCTCCGGTGGATTCTTAAAAATCGCCGAGGCATTTTTGAAGAGTGGTAATAAGGGCTCAAGCACTTATACTGTTTGGCTAGCACAGAAATGCCAACTCTCCATCCCCCCCCGACACGCCTCCCTCGGCCAAAGTAATAACAATTTTTTTTAGCCCATGGGTAATGCGCACACATTTGAAACTTACTGTGGGATGCCTCAGCGCACCCAGTGATAAATTATTTTAAAAAGACCTCCTAGTGCCTAAAAATGGAATTGCTTTATAGAATTGCCCTCCAAATGTTTTAGTACATGCTATTAGGGGAGGGGGGATTCATCATGATGCGGTAAAGTGTCATCCCTTACCACACTTTGATGTCCCATGGATTTCAGCAACCTGCAAGATAACAGTATCTCAGGATGCTAGATCCCATCTTAGAGGAATAATGCTGCTTGCTATTCCTGTGGTCCAGCAGTATCGGACCACAAAGCCGCAGCCTGGTGCTCCTGGGCCATCAGCTGAGGGACCCTCCAGACCAGTGGTTCCCAAACCTGTCCTGCGGGAACCCCCAGCCAGTCAGGTTTTCAAGATATCCCTAATGAATATGCATGAGAGAGATTTGCATACCTGTCACTTCCATTATATGCAAATCTCTCTCATGCATATTCATTAGGGATATCTTGAAAACCTGACTGGCTGGGGGTCCCCCAGGACAGGTTTGGGAACCACTGCTCCAGACTTTGACCCCCTTCACTCAAGCCCCATTAGTGTTTGATGCCCCTTCCCACCTCCCCTACTTTACCATTTGCATTGGCGGTACAGGGTGGAGGTCTTCCAGAGGTCTAGGGAAGGGGGCTCTTCGGGCGAAAGCAATGCTCAGTTGCTCCTGCCCTGTCCTTTGCTGGTTGCAAAATGGTGCAACTACTTTTAGAGGTCGGATCTTCAGTATAAGGAAAAAGCTGGGGTTATTTTACCTTGGTTTTTGGGCCCTAACGCAACTTACGTTGTGTCACCACAAGACATGTTAGGACACTTGCATAATAATAAGATGCAAAACTTATTTATGGTCGAGGCATCTTATGTCAGGCAGTGTTAGAGCCTTTTAAGTGGCGTTAAGGCTCATTTAATACAACTTAAGGCTCTAACACTGCTTGACGAATTCCCTCCCTAGTTTAAAGGTGCGCTCGCATGAAATAGTACACTCATATACTGTGCATTAAAATTAGATAGTGTATCCTAAACTTTTAACCAATGAAGGACAAACAGCAATACAAATTAAATATTTTTGCCACCACACCCCTCTTCAACATCCCCTGCATGCTCTTTGGCTTTCCTCTGTGAATTTGACAGTCTAATTACCTCTCCAGAAAGGACAAATGTTCTTCCATTGTAACCCTCTGTTTTTTTATTTCTTTTGTAATCCGCCTTGAACCGCAAGGAAATGGTGGAATAGAAATGTCTAATGTAATGTAATATAATTAGAAGTTCAATGAGAAAAAGCATTGAAACAAAGAACCCGTAAAGTCATACCTTGTACTTGGGTCTGATAAACAACAAAGTACTCCGAGTTCCCACAGCTCTCAAACTCTTCTCCACTGCACTTCTGAGTGCAGAGCTGCTCATCCTCCCGATCGTGAAGTGTGAAATACGTCGTAGGGAAGCCGCAGTGACAGATCGTTCCTGCAAGCACTGCCAAGGGATATTCCTGCGGGGAAACAAGTTACAGCACTGCCTCAGTTCAGCTGGCTAGAGTACGAGAAGGCAGGTGCTTACCTTGCATGGGTAATTTTTACTGAGAATAGCTAAAAATTTCCACTCACTGGGAAAGGGGGGGGGGGAGGTGTTGGAGGCCCTATCTGTGCTCCTAGGCTTCTGTTCTCATCTGCAGCTTCTCAAAAACTTTGGCCGTTCACTTGCTGGGTTGTAAGCAAAGTCCTCCAGCCCACTCATGAAATGCCACATCGGTCAAAGATTAGAGCTTTAGTGAGAAAGGGCTGGATTCACTAAGCCCACCGATCAAGTCCCGACCAGTTAGCGACCCCTTTGCGACCCAATTTTCCTCCGACCCGATTCACTAACAACTGTCCCAATCGTTCTCCGGTCCGCGCATACAAATGAGGGGGAATGGCATTCAAATGCAGGCAGGCAGTGATTCACTAGGCAGGCTGACCGATCCCAAAATAAGCGACTGCTAAGGACCAGTTGCTCAGGTCCTTTCCGACTGCGCTGCCTTCTGCCGCCCTGCTCTCTGCCCCGATCTGCTCTCTGCCCCGACTCTCCTGCCCTTCCCTGCAGTGCAAGCCCATGGTTTTAACCCGCGGGTTTAAAGTGGGTTAAAACCACGGGCTCGAAAGTGAAGTTAAAAGAAACGAAAAATCGCTGCTTTTGTAAGCCTGCGCAGACCATCTATAGGCATGCTTCAGGATCGCTCACTAGCAATCTGTGTGGTCGGAGGGGAGGCTTTTCTCCGATCGCCCCCCATTTAAATACTGGCCCGTTGTGGATCAGTCAGCCTGCCGCGGATCGGCCACGATCGGCAGGTTAATGAATCTAGCCCAAAGTCTATTACTGTCATTCACACATGGCAAATTACGTGCAACATCCAAAGTAATTGAAGAGCGCCATGTTCAAGGTGTAATGGTTTAAAAAATGGTAACTATTTGCTCTGATACAATAAAAGTGCAAGTTTTATTTTACTTCTCAGGCTAGCGAAATGATCAATAGTTAACGGTAGATACCCCTATTGGATACATGCTGCCTTATTTTTTTATTTTTTTAACTTACAGAAAGCCAGCTATAGATATTAAGATAAATCAGTGCTCTGCCGAAGAAAATAAGTTTTACAAACTGCTATTGCCCGCTATTCAGGTAAATGTACTTACGTATAGCTTGTAACTTTTTTTTTTTTTTTAATGTATATTTATACTTATACAAAATACACTAAGGCCCAGATTCTATAAATGGTGCAGGTATCATCAGCCACCTAAGAAATGGTCACCCATTGCAAGTCAATCACGCACTGGCGCCATTTGTAGAATTGTGGCTGTTTTGGGTTTTTAAAAAAATAACATAAGCGCCTTTAATGTAGGCCAGCATTTTAAAGGCCTATATTTAAGGTGCCGGTCTAGCGCCTATGGAGGCACATAAGGATGCCTAGGAACACCTAAGGCATGAGACTGGAGCCTTAGAACAGTACGTTCAGGTTTTTAGAAATTTGCCCTCTGATTGGTCGGTTAGGTGGCGTGTCCTGTACAAAATTTCAGCCTAAGTGAAAAACGTGTACAGAAATATATTGAGCTAACACCCAAATACGGTCTACGAATTAGAAAAGAACAGGAAGGATCCGAGATTCAGACCATGGGAGGCAGCCCAGCTATCTCCCCTAGTCAGCAGTGAATCCTGAAATTCAATGCTGAGCTATATCCGGCAACCAGCATTGAATATCCAGGCATTTTTTGGCCACAGGCATTTTTTGGCCACTAGAAACTTAGCTAGTTAAGCCAATATTCATCAGCTGACTGGCTAAATTATAAAAGCCAAAAGTAGACCTACTATTTATGCAGGTCTATCTGAACGCTTAACTTAGAGAGTCAGTCAATGAATCTTGGTACTAATCGGTTATGCTAACCATGAATATTCAACTATCTCCTGCTGAATATTCACGAATAGCCAGCTTAGCACTGTTTAACTGGCCAGGAGCCATTCCTGACCAGATAAATTGCACTGAATATTGGGTAGGAAATTTCTAAATAATCATAAGTGATACAAGCAACATAATAAAAAGAGGCAGCCAGTACTACCATAACCAGATGCAAAATTAAAGCAGCGTTACGCTGTTACAGTGGCGGAGCCTATCTCAGGGGTTACCACTGGTCTATTTGCAGATATAAATGCTCATAGGTGAGATTCTTAAAAAATATATGTATACTTTTTATCCTTAAATTTTGACAATACATTTACACGGAGATTGTAAGGGAAAAGATGGCACCAAGTTATAATACAGTTGGATGGTATAACAAAAATTGTCTCCTATGGGGTCCATTAACTAATTTTATTACGTTATAATTAAATTATGATTCTCTTTTGTTTCTGTTAGATTCCTTTACACATCCAGGGAGGGTTGGAGGGTGGGGGGGTTGAATATTTATTGGAAGAGTATAATTATATAGATAGTATAATATATAATATCATATTATTGTTTATAACAAGGATAAGAAGGGGCAGAAAATTGTTTAAGGTAATAATAATTGTGATGATAATAATGTATTTTCTGATTCTTTCAATTGTATACATTATAAAAGTTTGAAATGTCAATAAAGATTTACAAAAAAAAATTGTCTCCTGCGTTTTTGAGTGTCCTTTGAAACATCAGGAAAAATCTTAATTGCAAAGTTTAGGAACAGATCGTTATGATGTGTTAAGTATACACGTAACAACAAGTCTCTATCTGCCAATAAAACAAATTGAACAAGTTAAAACCTCAGAAACTGATTTTTCAAGCAAAGCTGAAGCATCCAAAAGATCCACTTTTTGCCCTCTTGTTACTTCATTATCAGACAACTTCTTTAAAGCAGAAGATAATCAGCTTTAGATAAAGTATTTCCAATACTTATACTTATTAAACACGTTTTTAGGTGTCACTATAGGAGACTTTGGAAAATGTAAGATCCTCAAGTTAGTAGCGTGAGACATGTTCTCCAAATTCTCTACTTTAGTTCTCAAAATAATTATAAGATCAGCCATACTGGGTCAGACCAAATGCTCCATCTAGCCCAGTTTTCCTGTTTCCAACAGTAGCCAATCCAGGTCACATGTTCCTGGCAGAGACCCAAATAGTAGCAACATTCTAGAACCCCCAAGAGTATCAAGATTCCATGCAGAATCTCAAAGACTAGCAAGATTCCAGAATCTCAAAGACTAGCAAGATTCCAGAATCCCAAAGAGTAGCAACATTCCATGCTACCAATCCCTGGGCAACCAATGGTTTCCCCCATGTCTGTCTCAATAACAGACTATGGACATTTCCTCCAGGAAATTGTCCAAACTTTTCTTAAAACCAGCTACGCTATCCGCTCTTACCACAACCTCTGTCAGTGAGTTCCAGAGCTGATAACAGGACTGGAAGTAAAGACCAAGGTACTAGGGGATTTCTGTAACTGGGGTTTATAGAATCAAGATATGTAGTGTTAGGAATAATGTAATAACTGCACACACACTGATAAAAAAAAACAAAAACATATGCATGCTTTCTTCTGTGAAGACATTACTGGATTTTCAAAGTGAAAGAATGTACACATTTCCAATTTGAAAATTACCAAAGGAAAATTTTGCTTTGACATTTACACCGGCTCTTCAGAGCACGCAACTTGTTCTGGGTGAAAATACATGAACACGTAAAAAGCGCGGGATGAACACAGATGATCTTAAATCAGAAAATAATGGTATATATTGAAGAACTAAGGACAGTACTGGGCAGACTTGAACGGTCTGTGTTCATATATGGCCATTTGGTTGAGGATAGGCTGGGGAGGGCTTTGATGCCTAGGATCAAAGCCCTCCCCAGCCTATCCTCCTGGGCATCCCTCCTGCTGACAACTAATTTCCAGGTATAGAGGGGGGCGGTTCAGGGAGGCATCTGGTAGCAGGAGGGAGTGGGCATCCAAACTGCCAATTTTTTTTTTAGGAAGGGGAGATGGGGAGGGGAGGGGGCCTTACAGGGCGTCAATGTGTGTGTGGGGTTCACAGTGGGCAGGAGGGAGTGGGCATCCCTCCTGCCTCTATTCTGTTTTTGTGGGCTGTCATCGGGGGGGGGGGGGGAGGGGGGAGGGCAGAAATGACATTTATTTTTACACACACATCTGTGCCCGTAGGGCAAAAAATGAAAAAACTAGGCAGACCAGTCGTTTTTTCAGGTCAATGGAGGAGATTGTTATTTTTTGTGCATCGTGTTGGTCTGCTAGTTTGCATGGCTGAATTGGAGAATGAGTGATGGCACGGAAAACCATGCTGTGAGCCATTTTATATATCTGGTCGGCAAATACGATCGATCACTAAACCAGTCAAACCGGTTTAGCAATGATCATTAGGCGATAGGAGACTGGAACTGAAGCACAGGCCAAAACATTAGAAACTTCTTGCGAGTTACAAACATTGAATTTCCCTCGATCTGTGGAAGTGTTGCCTATCTTATTTTGAGAAATCTAAGGAAGTAACTAAGGAATTTTTGTGGACAGATATAGATAATTTGGGGAAAATTCTCTCCGGCAGATTTAAGGCATTGGAATTCCAAAGTTTCAGAACATCAGCTGAAAACTCACTTCAATTGTGTGACCTACACAAAAGAGAGGAAGCTGTTGAAGCAAAGAGTGAAGAAAATTGAGACTTTTGATTCAGCAACTTTAAAAGATACAGTAATTAGGTTTAAATTAGGAAGATGAAAAAATATAGAAAATTTTTTTATTTTAAAAATTGTTTATTAATTTTATATAGCAAAATATAGCTGATACACTGGGGTCCTTTTACAAAGGCGAGGTAGCGGTTTAACGCACGGAATACCGCACGTTAAACCATCTGCCGTGCTAGTACCTAATGTCTCCATTGACGAGGCGTTAGGATTTTAGGCTGCCGCAGGGGTTAGCGCGTGATGAAATGTCCGACGCGCAAACCCCCGTAGCGCGCCTTGATAAAAGGAGCCCACAGTGTAAGAAAATTTACATAAATTAGCAATATGTTCAGAAAACACCAAGAAACTATGCATAAATAACTTAAGACCAACCCCCCAAAATAAGCCCCCCCCCCACACTCCTGTATGTGTATAAAAGGATCTTGAACTAAAACCAAGTCCAAAAGGGTACATTTTATGCGAGTATGTTTAAAGAAAATTAACATATGTATCTAGCGGACCCCATGTTTCTTTACATTTTCAAAACTCCCCAGATTTTTCTGACATCGCTCTTTCAAACCTATAATACTGACATACAATTTCCCACCAGAATGGAAAATTCAAACAATCCCAATATTTCCAATTTCTTGTTATCATCTGAATTGCAATTCCGGTCATAATTAGTAACAGTTTATCTTTATTTGCTCTAAGCAGATTTTTAGACAAAGAAGTTCCAAAGATAACCGTAACGTAAGACAATGGTAAAGTCACTTCAAGAATGAGCATAATTTTGCCCCAAATAGACCTCCCAAAAATCTTTACTAAAAGGACAATGAAACAAAAGATGATCTAAAGCAGTGGTTCCCAACCCTGTCCTGGAGGAACACCAGGCCAATTGGGTTTTCAGGCTAGCCCTAATGAATATGCATGAAGCAAATTTGCATGCCTATCACTTCCATCATATGCAAATCTCTCTCATGCATATTCATTAGGGCTAGCCTGAAAACCCGATTGGCCTGGTGTTCCTCCAGGACAGGGTTGGGAATCACTGATCTAAAGTACCTGTTTCAATTTGATAGTGCCAACATCTGTTGGAGCGTGTACTATCTAATTTTTGTAATTTCACTGGAGTCCAAAATATTCTGCATAATAAAAAATAAAGGGTTTGTCTCATTGAAGCAGAAGCAGTACAGTAGACTCTTTTATTCCAAAGCTGGGGCCACATAGCAGGAGGGATATTATGTTGTATTTCCGAACTCCAGATGTCTCGTAGGCCCCCAGAAACTTTTTTAGGTAAATAATCATTTATTAACTTATACCACGCAGAGGCCTCGTGTCCATGCAACGTCACATGGAAACAGAAAAATGGAAAGCTATTATGAAAACAAAATCCCAGTCTTTATGGCTAAATTCTAAAATAATGGTGGGGAAAACAAAAATTATATGGAAAACATGGTTGCAAGCTGGGATTAGAACCCTAGAAGATGTTTGTCATCAAGATAAATTGATGTCTTTTCTCCAATTGAAACAGTGATTTGGTCAAAAGGCAATCAATTTTCCAAAAGGCATCTTAAATTACATCAGAAAATATGTTGACATATTAAAAATATCTTAGATATTAGTTTAGATTCTCTTCCAGCTATGGAAAAAGATTTTTATGTGCCTTTTACGAGAAAAGGAAGTGAATGGCCCTGATGTTTCTGTGGCCAAATTAGAAGCATCTAGAAACATTTCTTGAGATACTAATTTGAAATTGACAACTCTGTTAACCTTTAATGCACCTTTGGATTGAGATCTACCGTAGTTTTGAAATTGCACTATTGATTTAGGAGATGGTGCTTTATGAGCGCTCAGATTTGGGTTTTCCTGGATGTCCTGAAAGTTACTCAGCGAAGAAAAAAAAAAATCAGGTACCCGATTTCTTTTGTCTTTTCCTTGTAGCTGCAATATTTGGTATAACATTTGATATCTGGTATAATATTTGATATCTCTGGTTAGCACTGAACTCAAAACTGGCTGTTTTGGAGCGTTCTAGAGCAGATTTGGCGCTTGGCCTGTTAAGTACCGATATTTGGCATTTAACCAGCCAAGGTAACCACCTAAATAGGACTATACTCCCCCCCCCCTCTGTATTCGCGGGGGTTAGGGGCAGAGCCGGCCCACGAATAAGGAAAATTTGCGAATAACTTTTGGGCGGACTTTGACCTTACCTGGTGGTCTTGCAATGACGTGGGACAGGAGCGATCTTCCTACACTCCTGCCCCATGCATACCCGTGCTGTGAGTTCTTCTGGTCTCACGAGACTACAACAGGAGACCACGGGAACTCACAGCACAGGAGCACAGCACGGCTCCGCACGGGGCAGGAGTGTAGGAAGATTGCTCCTGCCTCATGTCACCGCTAGATCACCAAGTAAGGTCCATGCATGAAGTTGCCAAAGCTGAGGGCTGTGCTCCTGGGGTGGCTGCTTGCCTCCAATCGCCTCCTCCTCCTCCGATCGCCCCCTCCTCTTCCTCCAATCACCCCCTCCTCCTCTGATCGCCTCCTCCTCCTCCGATCGCCCACCTTCCTCTTCCTCTAATCACCCCCTCCTCCTCCGATCGTCCCCTCCTTTTCCTCCAATCACCCCCTCCTCCTCTGATCGCCTCCTCCTCCTCCGATCGCCCCCCTCCTCTTCCTCTAATCACCCCCTCCTCCTCCGATCGCCCCCCTCCTCTTCCTCCAATCACTCCCTCCTCCTCTGATCGCCTCCTCCGATCGCCCCTCTCCTCTTCCTCTAATCACCCCCTCCTCCTCCGATCGTCCCCTCCTTTTCCTCCAATCACCCCCTCCTCCTCTGATCGCCTCCTCCTCCTCCGATCGCCCCCCTCCTCTTCCTCTAATCACCCCCTCCTCCTCCGATCGCCCCCCTCCTCTTCCTCCAATCACTCCCTCCTCCTCTGATCGCCTCCTCCGATCGCCCCTCTCCTCTTCCTCCAATCACCCCCTCCTCCTCCTCCGATCGCCCCCTCCTCTTCCTCCAATCACCCCCTCCTCCTCTGACCGCCTCCTCCTCCGATCGACCCCCTCCAATCACCCCCTCCTCCTCCGATCTCCCCCCTACTCCAATCACCCCTCCTCTTCCGATCGCTTCCCTCCTCTTCCTCCAATCACCCCCTCCTCCTCTGATCGCCTCCTCCTCCTCCGATCGCCCCCTCCTCTTCCTCTAATCACCCCTCCTCCTCCGATCGCCCCCCTCCTCTTCCTCCAATCACCCCCTCCTCCTCCGATCGCCCCCCTCCTCTTCCTCCAATCACCCCCTCCTCCTCTGATCTCCCCCCTACTCCAATCACCCCCTCCTTCTCCGATCGCTCCCCTCCTCTTCCTCCAATCACCCGCTCCTCCTCTGATCGCCTCCTCCTCCTCCGATCGCCCCCCTCTTCATCTAATCACCCCTCCTCCTCCGATCGCCCCCCTCCTCTTCCTCCAATTACCCCCTCCTCCTCCGATCGCCCCCTCCTCTTCCTCCAATCACTCCCTCCTTCTCCGATCGCTCCCCTCCTCTTCCTCCAATCACCCCCTCCTCCTCTGATCGCCTCCTCCTCCTCTGATCGCCCCCTCCTCTTCCTCCAATCACCCCCCTTCTCCCCTGATCACCTCATCCTCCGATCGCCCCCCTCCAATCACCCCCTCCTCCTCCGATCTCCCTCCTACTCCAATCACCCCTCCTCCTCTGATCGCCTCCTCCTCCTCCGATCGCCCCCCCCTCTTCCTCTAATCACCCCCTCCTCCTCTGATCGCTCCCCTCCTCTTTCTCCAATCACCCCCTCCTCCTCTGATCGCCTCCTCCTCCTCCGATCGCCCCCTCCTCTTCCTCTAATCACCCCCTCCTCCTCTGATCGCTCCCCTCCTCTTTCTCCAATCACCCCCTCCTCCTCTGATCGCCTCCTCCTCCTCCGATCGCCCCCTCCTCTTCCTCTAATCACCCCTCCTCCTCCGATCGCCCCCCTCCTCTTCCTCCAATCACCCCCTCCTCCTCTGATCGCCCCCCTCCTCTTCCTCCAATTACCCCCTCCTCCTTTGATCGCCTCCTCCTCCTCCGATCGCCCCCTCCTCTTCCTCCAATCACCCCCTCCTCCTCTGATCGCCCCCCTCCTCTTCCTCCAATTACCCCCTCCTCCTCTGATCGCCTCCTCCTCCTCCGATCGCCCCCCTCCTCTTCCTCCAATCACTCCCTCCTCTTCTGATCGCCTCCTCCTCCTCCTCCAATCACCCCCTCCTCCTCTGATCGCCTCCTCCTCCTCGCCCCGATCCAAGTCCCAGGTCCGGTTCTGGTCGTTGCAAGCTGCAGCCTAGCGATTTTCTAGTGGGGGGGGTGCCGTGAAAAAAAATTGAGAATAGTTAAAACCGCAAATGCCGAAACTGTGAATAGGGAGGGAGAAGTGTACATAAAAGCCAGTCCTAAGTAGTGCAGCATAGCTGGTTAACTGGCTACACTTTAGCTAGCTCCACAAACCTGGAAATTTAATGCAGGTGCTCAGACAAGGCCCGACATTGAATTTCCAGACATAGCATGGGTGGGTATTCAGCAAAACACCGAGCACTGCTGGCTCAGTATCAACCCCCTTAAATACCGCATATATTTTTTGAACTTTTCTCAGTGACAAGAATGATCCTTCTGTCTCTGAGAAAATATAGTATGGATTTTCCCTGTTTAGTAGAGTTTTGAACTTGCGATATATTGTAGGCTGAGGTTTAAGCCACCTCGGTTTCCGCTTTTCTCTTCTTTCTACTTGTTTTCAAGGTTTTTCTTTCCATATAGAGGTTTTTTTTCTCTCTCCCCCCACCCCTCCCCAACCATGGTGTAATTTGTAATTAGTGCAGATTATATAACATTTTTTTCTACAGTATAATTTCCATAAAGCAGTTTTTCTGTCATATTTTTCATGCCCTGATTTTCCTTTTTTCAAATCATATGCTTGAATTTTGAATTTCAAATTGCATACAAATAAGATTTTTTTTTTTTAAACCCACTACTTATTTTTACAAGCATATAGGTCAGTCATATTGGGAAATCCTATCTCCATCCTAAATTACATTTGGGATCCATCCTGTCTCCCTTCACCCATGTTCCTTTCCCCACTCCTTCCTCCCCTCCCCCTAAACTGTACCACCTGCCTGCTAGGTTTAGAACAGTGGTCTCAAACTCGCAGCCTGGGGGCCACAAGCCAGGTACTATTTTGAGGCCCTCGGTATGTTTATCATAGTCACAAAAGTAAAATAAAATAATTTCTTGATCATATGTCTCTTTAGCTATAAATGACAATATTATTACTAAGACTTAGCCAAAAGGAAAGATTTATACACTATAAAGAGTTTTACCTCATTCAAAATTGTCATTTCTTTAATAAGACATTAACTACTTTTTCTGAGGCCCTCCAAGTACCTACAAATCCAAAATGTGGTCCTGCAAAGGGTTTGAGTTTGAGACCACTGATTTAGACAGTCCTTTGAGCAAAGCAGATTTACATTCTGCCTGGCGTGAGCAAACTCAGACTCCCAGAATATGTCCATGTCAGGTCTTTTGCCCTGGGATAATACACAGGGTATTAATCCATCTGGAGGTATGATGCTGCACTCAGTATTGCCGCAGTCATTTGTGAGTTTGTCACCTGGGGTAAGGTTACTAAAAGCCTACAGACTGCATCCTTTGTGACCTCATTTAGATTTTAAAGTACAGAGTTATGAGGGAGCATTCAGAGACTGACAGGCAATTTAACATCAAGGGCTGCAGTGATGCTGGGTTAATCAAGGGGCTTAGCGACACAGGATTTTATTTACACCTCCGAGAACCGGGATCTCAGGGGAAGGAAAACAAAGCAGAGTCCTACTGTACGTCCCCTGCACCTCTTGAACCAACTTGGGAGGAGAGGAGGGTGGGGGGGGGGGTGGAAAGCAGAGCATTTAAATGATTTTTAATTGAATACCTGGTCTGCTTATTCATTCATGTGAGTGACAAAGTCAGCTTTGATGCCAAGGTAAGGAGCCTATCATTATATCAATACAATGATTCTAAGCTTAAGGTGTTTTCTTTTGAAAATAAAAATAAGGCTGGCAGTTCTGTGTTTCCTGGTTTAGCAGCTGACACCATCAGGAACAAAACAGGAGTGCAAATTTCTTTCCTCGTTTTCTCAAGCATTACTGGCATCTACTTTCCGCAAATGAATATTTGCAAAGCACCAAAATACAACAGAAGCGGCTTTGAACAACGTTTGTTCAATCAATGGGCCGGGTTCAGAATATCAATATGTAGCAGGGCTGGCTTGCATTCTTCAAAAATATCAACGTGCCCAATTTTCGCTTTTATTGCTTCCTCCGGGAATTTTATTCCCAGATTTCTTGGGCTTTTGATTTTAAATGTATAGCTGCAAAATCCACCTATACTGATTGCTGTGGGCTGTCTCGGTCTTGCTTCATCCGAGTAAGTGGAACGGATGTTTCAGCTAATGCTTTGTGGCTTTCTTCAAACCCTGAAGAAAGCCACAGAACAATGGCTGAAACTTCAGCTCCACTTACTTGAATGCGGCAAGACCTGGACAGTTGCAACAATTGTGACGCTAGCCATGGAAACATACTACTACTACTATTATTAATTATTTCTATAGCGCTACCAGATGCACGCAGAAGAAGAAGAAAACAGTCCCTGCTTGCAAGAGCTTACAATCTAAACAGCCAAGACAGACAAACAGGATGCCGTGGATACGGTTAAGGGGAACGGTTAATCAGCTGGCTTGGAGGGCAGAGGAGTAGAGTTATGGATTAAAGGCTATATCAAAAAGGTGGGTTTTCAGTCTGCTTTTAAACAAGGGAAGGGGCTTGACGGACAAACTTGGGTAATTTATTCCAGGGATAGGGGGCAGCTAGATGGAAGAAACGAAGTCTGGAATTGGCAGTGGAGGAGAAGGGTGAAGCTAAGAGCGACTTATCTTAGGAACAGAGTTCTCAGGGAGGTGTATAAGGAGAGAGATAAATCACTTAAAAGGTTGATCTTTTTTTCCTTTAGATTTTGCCGTGAGGCCAGAAAGCCATGTTTCTGATAAGGATTACCAACTCCAAGTACTTTAATTTTTTTATTAATATATACACACTTTTTACATAGGGGTTCACCTTCAGAGGTTCTGCCTGTAGAGGGAGAGGAGGTTCCTTTTAAAGACTGCAGGAAAAAATCCTTGACTGCAGCATCTGGAAACAGGCTTTAAGAGTAAGATTAGCAATAGCTGGAAGGCCTTAGGCCCAAGAGATCACTCTCTCCTTTCCACTGTACTAAATAACAAGACAGAGTTCTGTTGTTTGATCCAAGCTAGAGAAATTTTACTGTCAAGAGTCAAAAATTAAACAATAGCAGAATAAGTGAAAAGATGCGAATGGAAAAATAAAAGAAATTGCACACAATTGGCCAAGAAAAAAAAGGAGACAGAGCTCTGGGTTTTAGAAAATATATTTTAATAAAATTCATACTTCACGTTATACCCATCCATTAGGCAGCATCAGGGGTAAATGCAATCTATACAAACCCAGGCAAGAGAAAGCACCAAAAGGAAACCAGGTTCAAACTTTTCTGATTATTCACAATGAATAGTACTACTGACTTAGGCATAACAAAATAAACCAAGCTTTGCTCAGACAAGAATCGATTCTAAAACCAAGTGATTCTTATTGGAGCGAAGCAATACTATTGATTGAGAATAATCAGAAAAGTTTGAAGATGGCTTTATTTTGAGGCTTTCTCTTGTGTGTGTTTGTATAGATTACATGTACCCTGATGCAGGAATTAAACAGGATAGATCTCTTCCAAATGTTGAACCATCAACATTTTACGAAGATCTTAAGCAACAAGTTAAAAAAAAAAAAAATTTGAAATATGAGCAAAAATTAAACATGAGAAATCTCCTCAAAAAGGCAAGTCTTTAACACTCTACTGGAGCCTTCTCTCTTGACCACAGGAACACAGAAGAAAGTCCTCACTCGAATTATATTTTTTATGAAAAGCATTTCAGGACCTACTCACTACTCCTACTCACTTATAAAGTATCCGTGTCTGTTTTAATCATCCCTACTAGAAGCAATTCCCTACAGTGGCATAGTAAGGGAGGGAGCGGGGGAGTGGTCCACCCCCATGGCGCCTTCTTGGTGAGGGCGCCAACATCCTTCCTCCTCTCCACTCCTTCCCCTGCCACGTGCACTGCTTCACTTCCCCTAACCATATCTCTAGCTTTTCACCAGTGCGAGCAGCAATTCCAACCTGTTGCTCGCACCAGCGTCGCCTCTCCCTCTGACATCACTTCCGGGTCCCATGCCTAGGAAGTGACATCAGAGGGAGAGCCGATATTGACATGGGCAGCAAGTTGGTGATGCTGCTTACGCTGGAGAAGTTAAAAGAGGTATGGGGTAGGGAAAGGGTGCGCGCACATTGCATGGGGGGGGCAGAGAAGGAGTGGAGGCGGGTGGAAAAAAGGGCGAGGGAGTTGACTCTCACCCTAGCTACGCCACTGATTCTCTAATCACCTTGGGTTTTGGCCAGGTACTAGTGACCTGGATTGGCCACCGTGAGAACGGGCTACTGGGCTTGATGGACCGTTGGTCTGACCCAGTATGACTGTTCTTATGTTCTTACATGAGCCAAGTATAGGACAATTAAGCCATTGTAACATCACAGATGATTTTGGCTCTGAGGCACTGTGGAATGAGGTATTATGACATCACAATCTCAGTTCTGGAATGTTGCTCTCATTGGGGTTCCGGAATCTTGCTATTCTTTGAGATGCTGGAATATTGCTACTCTTTGGGTTTTGGCCAGGTACTAGGGACCTGGATTGGCCACCATGAGAACGAGCTACTGGGCTTGATGGACCATTGGTCTGACCCAGTAAAGCTATTCTTATGTTCTTATCCCTTATTTGTCTCTTTTGATTAGATCATAAGCTCTGTCGAGCATGGATTGTCTCTTATGTGTTTAATTTACAGCACTGCGTACGTCTCGCAGTGTTATAGAAATGTTATGTAGTAGAACCAGGTTCCTTATTTTTGGGATGAAAGGATCCTCACCTTTCTTTTTTAATATCTTTTTATTAGCAGAATGCATTTCAGAGAACCCTTAAATTTATCTAGTGTCATTTCCTCTCTAATATGGGTAGGCAGGAGATTCCATTGTTGGGGGGGGGGGGGTGAGCGTTTTGTTTCACCTGGTATTTATAACCTTCAAGGAGGGTATTGTAAGAAGATGCTGATTAGAGGATCTTAGCGTACTGGAGGCAGTATGTGGACTAAGAATCCTATCCAGAAATATCAGCTGGTTTGACTGTTTAATTTTAAATGTTAAGAGAGCTAATTTATAAGAGATTCTATGTTGAACTGGGAGCCAATGAGTGTTTTTTAGGAGAGGTGTGATGTAATCGTATTTTTTAAAAAATTTGATATTATTTTTATTGCTGTATTTTGCATATAATGGAAATGACAGGTTCGCAAATATCTCTCCTGCATATTCATTAGGGATGTCTTGAAAACCCGACTGGCTGGGGGTCCCCCAAGACAGGGTTGGGAGCCACTGGTCTAGATCATTAATGGCACTGCTACCTGTGCACATTATTATTGAACAAACAAACCAAAACTGCAGGCTTGTACACGATGCAGGCAAATTTTATTGTGACAAATAAATCATATCTAAAAACCTTTTACCAAGCGAGGGACCCAACACGGTCCGTGTTTCGGACAACCTTCATCAGGGGTCCATGGTGATAAAGGAAAAAAGAAAAAATGTCACAAAAGAAAGCTGGAAGAATAACGTTTGATGACACGCCAAAAGTCGCCAAAGTACTGTAAATATCCGCCAAAGTATTATTATTGAAATCATTTTTATTGAGCATCAATAAAGCGACAAAAACCACACAACAAATGTCCAACAGTTTTCAAATTATAAAGCACAGTAATAGCAAGTAAAAGGTTCAAGTTATAACAAATCATTCCCAATAGCTCCCCCCCACCCAAAATATCAGAAAACAACAAGAGAGGAGTGCCTGCAACTGTACAAATCTGCTATCTATTCAAAAGACAACTACGTACTCTGGGGGGTCAACGTAGTCCAAAATGACCGCCATGTCCGCCTAAAATGAAGGCCCAAGGAAGAGTCAAAGTCCTGAAATTGTATCCGTTCCATCTTGAGTAAAGTGAGCATTTGCATCCACCACTGGGAGAGAGAAGGAGGATTTGGAGAAAACCAATTAAGTAGGATTGCCTTCTTCCCCATCAAAATTGTACGCTGCAAAAAAAGGGCGATAGCCATGCGGAACTGGTGCTTGTAACGAAAATAAATCAAACAATAGCAAGGGATCCAGCTTCACCTCACATGTCCAGATAGCGGAAACACAGGTAAGTAGGCTGCGCCAAAATGCCAAAATCCCCGGGCAAAGCCAAAACATGTACCCCAAAGTAGCTAGTGCATGGCCACACTTAGGACAAGCTCCAGTCTGGGATAATCCCACATGACGCGCTATATTGGGTGCTACATAAAGACGCAACGCAAACTTGTAATGCTGTTCCCAGTGTAGGACATTGTCAGAGACTCGAGTGGATGCGAGAACATGTTTGTAATCCATAATCGATAACTGTATGCCCAGATCAGTGTTCCAGGCGGAAACATAGCTAGGATAATGCGATTCTGTGGTGGAATCCTGAAGATAAAGATGGGGAGTTGAGCTCCCAAGGCGCAACAAGTAGCCAGTTCATCCTGTACATCTTCCGTGAGATCCTCCCAAGGAAGACTTGGAAATATTGTGCTTAACTTGTAAGTAAGAAAACACGTCTGCAGGCAGCAAAGCGTACTCTCGTTGTAAGGCAGCAAATGACTTCAGGCAGCCTTCCTCGGTCACTAGATGAAACAAATAGTGGATACCCTTCAACTTCCAAGGGTGGACCCGGCGAAAATGTGGCATTCCCACAAATAGCAAGGTAAGGGGACACCTTGACAGAAAAACCTTGACGTTTACAGAGCCAACGCCAGGTAGCTAGGGCAGTCAGCAAAATACCAGAGCATCGAAGTATATCGGGTTGACGAAGACCCAGCTTATGTAAATAAGAGCTAAAATGCCAGGGGCCCATCAGAAACAATTCCATTGTAGTTGCCGAAAAAGTATGTGAAGTTCTGTGCCAGTCATTAATATGTCGCATAGTACAGGCTATGGTCAAATATTTTACATTTAGCAGACCCAAGGCCCCACAATGCTTAGGAGTCTGTATGATGCGAATGGGGAGACGAGCCCGCTTTCCCTGCCATACATATAATTGTAATAAAGAATATTAATGTTTTTCATCCTTCAGTTGAAGAAACAGAGGAAGCATCTGAAATAAATATAGCCATTTTGGTGCCAAAATCATGTTAAAGAGGTGACCACGGCCCAAAAGGGAAAGCAGGTATGCTCTCCACAACAGCAACTTAACAGCAGTATCAGAGATCAGCCTAGATACATTTTCCTTATATAATATTGACAAATTGATAGGTATCTTAACACCTAAATAGGTCAGAGACATCAATTCCCACTGCAAAGGAAAACATCCCACCCAGCCATCTTTAACCTCCCGCAGTAAAGGCAAAGCTTTAGATTTCTGAAGATTAAGAGAAAAACCCAACAAAACACCGTAGGTAGAGATGTCATCTAACAACAGAGAGAGAGAAACAGAAGGCTGGGTAAGTAAAATCAAAAGATCATCAGCATATGCAAAGACCTTCACCCGAAAAGAAGGATCGTTCACCCCAGTGACTCGAACATCTGCCAACACAGTACACAACAGGGGCTCCAAAGAAAGAACAAACAATAAAGGAGATAATGGACACCCCTGTCATGTACCCCGAGCAATTGGAAAAGGAGTCGCGAGAAATCCATTAAGCTAAATATATGCCATAGGTCCCGAATATAGGGTTCGCACTGCTGTCAAAAAAGGACCCCCGATCCCCATATATTCAAGTGTCGGAAACAAAAAAATCTCTCATGTGCACATTATTTAAAAAGTTACCTAGGGTCTTCACTTTAAAAAGCCATCAACACAATTCAAATTCATGTCCCTGTGCCCTTGTCAATGAAGAGAAAGTAGTACCTTCTTTGTTCTCTTAGGCTTCCGTGGCTGGCGTCATGATTGTTGCTGTTTTCAGGGTCTCGCCACAACTGGGTAGGTTTGCATACCCTGAAGAAAGCCACAGCATGATGGATGAAACGTCGGTTCTACCTACCCAGACGTGGCGAGACCCGAAAAAACAACAACAATATTACCTTCTTTGACAAAATTGTCTGTTGTGTACAATTTTTCACCCCTATCCAAACATATAAATACATAGAACACTCAAGCATTGAGTAACATTGAGCAGAAAATAAAAAGTACCGTATTTTCACGCATATACCACGCACCCGTGTAAAACGCGCACACGGGTATAGCGTGCGGGAAACCTAAATATGTGTAAACAAATTTTTATATAGTGCGCGCACGCGTATACCGCGCATGCTGCTCCATGAATTTAAATCTCCTCTCGCCGTCCTGCCCTCTGCCCCGAGTCTCCTCTGGTCCCGACTCTCCTTTCGCCGCCCTGCCCTTGAAGGTCTGCCTATCCCCCTTGAAGTCAAGTCCCCCCTTGAAGGTCTGCCTGTCCCCCCTTGAAGTCCTGTCCCCACCCCGAAGGACCGCTCGCACCCCCCCCCCCGCGCAAGGAGAAGCTGCCTACCGTTGTTTCTCGATGCCAGTGAGCCCTGCTGCTTCCTCTGCGGCGGTCCCACTCCTTCTCTGAGCCCTGCGCTGCTTCCTCTGCCGCGGTCCCGCCCCTTCTCTGACATCAGAGAAAGAGCGGGACCGCCAGCAGAGGAAGCAGCGCAGGGCTCAGAGAAGGGGCAGGACCACCAGCAGAGGAAGCAGCAGGGCTCACTGGCATCGGGAAACAACGGTAGGCAGCTTCTCCGTGCGGGGGGGGGGGCTGAGGGGGTGCGAGCGGTCCTTCGGGGTGATGAATTGGACGTCGGGGGGGGGAAACTATGTAAAAAAAAATTTGTACAACGCGCTCACGCATATAACGCGCATGGTTATACTCGGTTTGTAAAATCGTGTATAACGCGTGCGTTATATGCGTGAAAATACGGTAGTCATCCAATACATTCACTTTGTTAGGATCCAACCTACCCTTTCCATTCAACATACATCTCTGAATGAGACCGAAACCCCTCTTGCTTTGGAAATTATTTACTTCCTTATCAACGCATATTTATGTTTATTTTGGCACTTAAGGGCAAATTCTATAAGAAGCGCCCAAAAGTTAGGCGCCTAATTAGGCACTGTTCAGCGCGAGTCAAGTAAAATCGGGCGCTGTTTAACGAATTACGCTGAGCGGAACCTATTTTGGAGGCGCCCAAGAAATAGGCCAGCTCTAGGCGCAACTAAAAGTCAGGCACCTTAAGCACACTTAAGAGCAGTAATTCTGCAACAAGGCGCCTAACATGTAGACACGCCCATACCTAACGTGCATGGCGCCCATTTTTTTGAAGGCCGCCTAAATTTTTAAAGGGGCCTTGTTGCAGAATCGCTCTTTCTTGATAGGTGCCTAAGTTTCAATTATTGCCGATTGAAGAGCTTAATTGACCTTGTTACTTGATTTAGGTAGGCGCCTTTCTAGATGGGCGCCTCCGAAATAGGTGCCGCATACAGAATTTGGGCCTATGAATGTGGTTTACGAAAGTCAAGAAGACAAAGGTCGTGTTTGCATCTGGTGCCCCCCCCTTTTACACAACCACGATAGCGGTTTTTAGCGCAGGCCAGCCCGCTGAGTGCTTTGCGCTGCTCCCAACGCTCATAGAGTTCCTATGAGCTTTTGGAGCAGCACAGAGCATTCAGTTCGCCGGCCTGTGCTAAAAACCGCTATCGCGGTTTTGTGTAAAAGAGGGGTGTGCTAAATCACATTTCTACTGTTTCCACGCGATTTATATATTCATTCAAATCGCAATACACTTCTCTTCCTTTTTCCACTTGTTTTCAGATATCAGTGCTTTTTCTTATTCAATTCACTACATACGGACAAAAATTTATCGTTTCTGTTTCTTATATTCCATTCGGCCTCCCCTCAATCATATATTGGTCATTTTACTAAGGCACGCTAACAGATTTAGCACGCGTTAAATGCTAACGCGTCCATAGAATATAATGGGTGCGTTTAGCGCGCTAAATCAGCTAGCACGCCTTAGTAAAAGACGGGTATCATTTGCCTCCTGATTCATTCTGTTTTGTTTTTCACTCATTTATTTTTCTGTTTTTATTTTCATTTTTCTTCAAACAGGGTTTCTGGTGTACGTGCAATTTTTTTTTTTTTTACTTCACCCACAAAACATCTGTTTGATGCGTTTTTAAATTTTATATTTCACTCATCCTTTGTCATGCTTTTCATTCACCTATTACCCTTAGTCTTCATCTTTTAGTTACCTCACGTTTTTTTTACCTGCAGGGCTGTTTGTTTTCCAATTTCCTATTCGGACTTATCTCACTTCACTCATTCCTATTTTAACTTTTTAGGTCCGTTTGCATTTCATATTTTTATTTTACTTCCCCATTTAGGTCCATTTATTTTCCGTTTTTTTTTGCTATGGCTTTACATTCAATTTTCATCAAGTTGTTTCACTCTCATTCTTTCTGTAGTATTTTGGCTTTCCCGTGTTTCCATAGCTAGTCATCATTTTTTTATGTCACTGACCTAGGTCTACTTTTGATTTCTCAGTTCATTCCTGTGGCGTCTTTCTACCATCGCTTGAGAAGCTTTGGCTGCTATGTTTGTCATTGGTTTTCCCTTGTAAGTTTTCCCTTTCTTATTTCTCTTTTGATTTTGGGTTTGTTTGTTTTTTTTTTAACACTTTTACGACCCGATGCACTTTTTTTTTTGGTTTATTCTACGTTTCTTTGTGGCAAATTTAGCATTCATATAGTTTTCTTTACTATGAACAGATTGGATTGTAGGTTTTTCAGTTTTCCAGTTAATATATCATATCAAATGTGCACCAATTTGCAATTTCACTTCTCCTGCCATATATTATTCAGGTTTGTTCTGCACTATTTGTTATTCTGTACGTCCTTTAACACAAGCTTCGACAAAGTCAGCACTTCGTTTTTTTCACATATTATTAACCCCATACGGGCCTGTCACATTTCAGTTTCTTGTTTTTGATTCACATTTCTAATGTCACGAGTGTACTTTCTCTACATTCACCTGTCATCTCCCATTTTAGTACCCTGTTTTGGACATACATATTGGAGCAAATTCTATAAACAACGTCCCGATGGTAGACAGCGGTAGGCGTTCTACCGCTGTCTAACTAGCCAATCAGGACACAGGTTTTCTAAAAAAAAAAAAAAGAGCCCGAGGCAGATCGCTTACACTGTAGGCATCTGTCACGGGTGCAGGGAGGTGCCTTGGAATATTAAAGCTTACCCAAGGCTTGGCGTGGGCATGGTTTTGCCCGGAAGAGGCCTTAGACAAGCTTAAGCGGCCCTAAGGGTCTCCCTAGGACTGCGATAGGTGCAAAATGTTGGCCTACATTTCAAATAGACATGGCCGCTAAACTGATCATGGAAAGGAAATCTCCCTGCTGCGATCATCTGAGCAGCCATGGCAGGGAACCCCAGAACCCCACAGCAATTTGGCCGGCAGGAGGGATGCCCACTCCCTCCTGCTGGCACCCCCTCCAACATCACCAGTATGAGGGATGCCCATTCTCTCTTGCTGACCCCTCTCCCAACATCCCCAGCAGGAGGGATGCCCATTCCCTCCTGCTGCCCCCTCCCTGAACACATAACCCCCAAATCTCCCTCTTCCGATGCCCCCACATACCTCCCCCAATACCTTTTATCAGCAAGCTCAGTTGGAGGGATACCTACTCCCTCTGGCTGGCAGGCCCGCCTCTTCAAAATGGTGGGCCTTCCCCTTCTCAGTGCAACCTCGTGTGCACCAGGCAAGGGCCTAAGGCCCTGATTGGCCCAGGCACCTAAGGCCCCTTCCCTTAAGAGGGGCTTTAGGCACCTGGGCTAACTGGAGTCTTAGGCTTCCTTCTCAGTGCATTCTGGGATGCACTAAGAGTGGCCTAAGACTCCAATTGGTTAGATCCCTAAAGCCACTCCCATAAGTAAATGTGCAATAAATTGATTTTGCAAGTATAGTATTAACATTTTAAGGATATGCTATGCAACGAAGAAAATGCATGTTAACCTATGCACATCCCTAATCTGCATACAAAAAACATACTTGCATACTTTGCAGCAAAGAACACCTTTTGAAAATTGCTCCCCATAAAGGCCTTAGTTTTCCTCTGGTGTTTTACATTGTGGCATGGCACCATTTATCACATCACTGAGGATGATTAACAGTAACATTGTATCTTAATTAGAATCCACTGTTGAACATTTTAGCATGCACTAGACAACTCTATACTCAATAGTTACTTTTGGAAACAGTGCTTTAACGTGGAATTCAAGTTAAATTATAAAACTGAGGGATACTGTGAACCAAAGCTGTGATATCGCAGCTTCAAGGTCTGAGATGCCACATGGTTATATAGAGCAGCATGAGGCTTGCAAAGATATATAAAAATGTAAAAAAAAAATAAGTTATGGAGATGCAGGAGCTGAGCAGATGGCCCCAATGATACTAAGCAGCACTTTTTTTTTTTTTTTCAGTTTTGGACAGATGATAAATCAGTTATTCCATCATCTCATGTTTTATTACAAATGCTAAAGGAGGAGCAATTCTGTCACTGTAATATTTACCTTCTCGGTGCAGAGGTCCACACACTTGTCCACAGACATATTTAACATGATGCTCTGAACCGGCAAAGCTAAGGAAATGTTTTCAGGCCTGTGGAAGCACCCTCGGAATATTGCACTGCCATCTGGAACGGAAAGAGGCAGAAGAGGCAGCAGTCAGGAAGAGACTATAAATACTGTATAGAAGGCATCTGCAACTTTTACTGCCCGATAGAAAGTCATAAGCAATACATGACATTATCTTATAGGCATATATATGACATTATCTTATAGGCAAAATATATGACATTATCTTATAGGCATGTAAATCCAATGCTCAGATCATTAGAGGGTCCTTTTACGAAGCTGTGGTATAAAACAGCCTTAGTGGGTGCCTCTGTGGGTAGGGTTACTAGATTTTCCTGAAAGAAAATCCATACCCACGGTCACACCTGCAGGCCTGCCCAGTTCTGCCGGCATCCCTCCCCCTCCCATCCAGCTCAGCTGATGGGGATTCCCCCCTACCAGAATTAGCTGAGCTGCGGAGCTCTACACCCCTCCCCCCTGACATCTCCCCCCCACCCCCGCATGCCCACAGTGTAGAATTGTTGTTGGAGGGGATAGATAGGAACGGGACATATTGTCTGATATCATTAAATGTCTCAGGGGCATTTAATTCAGTAGATTTGAAATTATTACTGTTAAAAGTTAGAACGTTTGGGAATGACTGCGGATGTTTTAAGGTGCTTTTCTTCAAACTTGCTGAATCATTCATTTCAAGTTAGTAGTAGAGGTGAAGCGGGGGTGTCAAAGTCCCTCCTGGAGGGCCGCAATCCTAGTCGGGCTTTCAGGATTTCCCCAATGAATATGCATGAGAGCTATTAGCATACAATGAAAGCAGTGCATGCAAATAGATCTCATGCATATTCATTGGGGAAATCCTGAAAACCTGACTGGATTGCAGCCCTCGAGGAGGGACTTTGACACCCCTGAGGAAAGGATCTCATTTTCAAAGCACTTAGATGCACAAAATACCATAGCTACCAAAGGTATTTTCTGTGCCTAAGTACTTTGAAAATGAACCCCAAATCCTGGTTTTGTAGGGAGGAGGTGCTTCAGGGCTCAGCCCTCTCTGCCTTATTATTTAACATCTATATGGCTTCAATTTGGGCACTGTTTGACTCTATGGGCATCTCCAACATGTTGTGCAGTATACTCTAACTCAGCAGTTCCCAACCCTGTCCTGGAGGACCATCAGGCCAATCGGGTTCTCAGGATAGCCCTAATGAATATGCATGGAGCAGATTTGCATGCCTGTCACTTCCATTATATGCAAATATCTCTCATGCATATTCATTAGGGCTAACCTGAAAACCCGATTGGCCTGGTGGTCCTCCAGGACAGGGTTGGGAACCACTGCTCTAACTCACACATGTCAAACACAAGGCCCGGGGGGGGGGGGGGAAATCCGGCCCGCCTGGCCGTTTTATGTGGCCCTCAGTGATTTTGTTGCATCTAAGTGCCTGACTGTGCAGCCCCGGTCCCAGTGGTGCTCCAAGCTCCATGCTGCCTCAGTACCCATTTGTAGGCAGAAGGACCCAGTCCCAGTATAAAAGCTAGGTTGGAGCAGGGCGTTCCACAGAAGTGCCTGACCGCGCCACAGGTGTCTCAAGGCGAGGAAGGAGCTATACTTCTACTAAGACTATGGGCTCCTTTCACTAAGGTGTGCTAGCGGTTTTAGCGCATGCAGCAGATTAGTGCGTGCTAACCCTGCGCTACGCAGCTAGAACGCCAGTTCAATGCTGGCGTTAACATCTAGCACGTGCGCTATTCCGCGTGTTAAAGCCCTAATGTATCTTAATAGAAAATTTGGCCCTCGACTTAGCCTATGTTTTAGATTTCGGCCCCTTATACGATTTGTGTTTGACACCCCTGCTCTAACTCATACACTACAAACGATGCAAAATTGTGCTACTCATTTATTATGTCATGTAGGAAGGTTTGATCATGGCTCACCATTTCGGAAACAGTATCATTGACTTCCAATTTGAACAGCGAGTTAAATTTAAAATCTTATTTCTCACATTTAAAGCTTTCTGTTATAGTTTACCAGGATATCAGAATTGCTTGACAATACCCTATACTCCTCTTCGTACACTACGATCATAGGTTAGTCTTACCAACACCGCATAACACCCACTTAGAAACCTCTCATCACAGGGCTTTTTTCTTTTTAGCGCCATTATTATAGAATTATTTACCTGTAATGATTTGTGGTGAGTTATCCTTAAAAAAAAAAGCCGTAAAATGTAGTTATTTGAACAAGCTTTATCAAATTAACGAAGGGCCTTCTTGAAATTTAGGGCTCCTTTAACTAAGGCGTGCTACACGTTTTAGCACACGTTAAATATATGCGCATGCTAAACGTTAATGCGCCCATTATAAATCTATGGACGCGTTAACGTTTAGTATATGCTAATATTTAGCGCACGCTAAAACGGTTAATTTGATGTGATTATTGTGCTCTCTAGAACAAGGAGTTTGTTTGTTTTTTGGGAATGTGCATTTTTTCTAATATTAAAAAAAACTTTTTTTTTAGATTGCTCACCAACTTGATCTACTACTATAGTTAAAGGCGGTAAATAGTAAGTCCACAATAAATAAATAAATAACCAGCGCCTAAGTTTTTTCTTTCACATTGATCTGGTTATTTTAGCCCCTGAAGCAGCCATTTGGTGAAACTTGACAAAGTCGGGCTCTGTGTTCCATTCCCCCAGTCTTGCTGCACAATAAAGGTGTTTTTGTATTATTTTGGACTTCTGTAGTATTTTTGTGGTCTGCTTACCATTTCCTTTGATATTAGTGCATGCCCATTGATACAAAAAAAAAATAGAAAATAGGCCATTTTACTGCTGTGGTAAAAATGGGTTTAGTGTATGGGAAAGAACTGTGCAAGGGCAGGCTAAGGCCCCACTAGGGCTTTCCTCTGCTGTGTCACTGATAATATCATCAGTGATACAGCAGAGGGAAGGCCGTGAAGCAGCCCCTTCAGAGTGCTGCTGCCACCACTGCTGCTTTTGGAGGCCTCGGAGTGGAGGTATGTCAGGTCTCACTGGGGTGGGAGTTGCTGAATCAACGAGTCCGATTTTTTGGGGCAGCAGTAGTGTCAGGGATGTAGTCAGGGAGTGTCAGGGTGGAGTCCCTGCTCTTGTAAATTTCTGAAAAAGTTACAGTCTTGTAATTAGTACCTGATCCTGTAATTCTTCTGGAAATATCCAGTTTACCCTTTTGTAATCCGCCTACAACTGCAAGGTTAAGGTGGAATTAAAGTCACTAATGTAATGTAATATTTCACAGTGAAAATTAGCAATCATTACTTAATTAATAAAATAGTGTGATACTACCACCAGAAATTCAACAAAGTCTTGCCAAGTAAGCCATGACTGGGCAGGGTGTTTGTCTTTATTCCTTTCAATTAGGGGTATGCATGGATTATTTTATTTATTTTGATTTATTAATTGCCTTTTCCAAGAAGAGATTCACCCAAAGCGGTTAACAATACACTGAAATAGTAATCAGCTACTCTTAACTATTTTTCCTTATCTATCCCGACAGGGTCACAATCTGGAGGGATTAAGTGACTTGCCCAGAGTCACAAGCAGCAGGCTGGGATCAAACTCACAACCTCAGGGTGCTGAGGCAGCAGTTCTAACCACTAGGCCATACGGTGTCAGGTCAAAACCACAGAAGACAAAGGCGCGCGCTGACAACTGAGCGCAGGGCGGAGGCGCGCGCTGAAGAAAATAACTGTTTTTAGGGGCTCCGAAGGGGGTGTGTGTATGGGAAACCCCCCCCACACTTTACTTTATACAGATCGCGCCGCATTGTGGGGGCGTTATGGGGGGCTTGGGGGGTTGTAACCCCCCACATTTTACTGAAAACTTCACTTTCTCCCTAAAAACAGGGAAAAGTTAAGTTTACAGTATAATGAGGGGGGTTACAACCCCCCAAACCACCACAGCGCCGCCGCGATTTGTATTAAGTAAAGTGGGGGGGCTCCCCAACAAAACCCCCATCGGAGCCCCTAAAAACTGTCATTTTCTTCAGCACGCGCCTCTGCGCTGCGCTCAGTTGTCGGCGCGCGCCTTTGTCTTCCGCGGTTTTGTCTATGAACCAGGCCATACCTCTACTCCTTTTGAAATTTCTGGATTTTTAAATTAAACTAAACTAAATTAAACTAAACCTTAAGCTTATAAACCTTAAGCTTAAGCTTATATAAAATAAAGACTATACTCATCAAGAAATCCCTGAAAAAGTCTTAACAGCACAAGTTCCTTGCTTCTTCCCACCAGCTTCCCGACTCCCTGAAATTCCCTGATCTACTCTTTACCTTCACTGGAAATGACCAGAGATCTTCCTTTGTAACCCTCCTTCTATAACTCTTTTGTAATCTACCTTGAACCGCAAGATAATGGCGGAATAGAAATCTCTAATATAATGTAATATATACCAAATCTTTTCTATAAGGATTTTTAAGTGATCTTCTAGATTGTTTCACACATTTATTATTTTTCATGCACCCATTATATGCACGTTTCAACTTTCTAATGCAAACAAATTGATATGTGTATTAATTAATAGATATAACCACACAGAAATGATATTCATCTATAATCGTATTATCAGTAACAAATGCCTTTTACCATTCAATTTTCCCAAAAACGGAGAAAGAGACCTCAGTGTTTCTCCAGAAAAATCTGGGGGAACTTTCTATGGCAAATACTTCGTTGCCATAGTATTATCAGACACTACTGACAAGATAAGTGCCTAAAATGAGTGCTTAAATCTAAATTTACAATATATCTAACATTGACTTAAGAGAAGCACCTAATAAGAATATTAGTGGTCTTTAGCACGGAGTTTTGTGAGACCGAGGATGTATTTCTCTATGGCAACGAAGTATTTGCCATAGAAAGTTCCCCCAGATTTTTCTGGAGAAACACTGAGGTCTCTTTCTCCGTTTTAGGGAAAATTGAATGGTAAAAGGCATTTGTTACTGATAATACGATTATAGATGAATATCATTTCTGTGTGGTTATAACTATTGAAGATATTCAGCTTGTGTGGAAATCCACTTTGTTATTAATTAATAGATTCATACATATACATCGATTTTGTATACACAAAAATTAGGGTGCCTAAACAGCTTATCCTGTTTGCAAAGTGGTGGAGATGTATGTAGCTGACACCAATGTGACTTGGGTGTGATCGTATGTGATAATCTTAAGGTAGCCAAATATGTAGAAATGGTGATGGCAAAATCTAGAAGGATGCTTGGATGCACAGTAGCCAGTAGGGTAAAGGAAGCAATGATACCCCTGCCCTGTATAAGACTCACTTAGAATATTGTGTACAATTCTGGAGACCACACCTTCAGAAAGAAGTAAGCAGGCTGGAGTCAGTCCAGAGGAAGGTTACTAAAATGGCTGGTGGCCTTTGTCATAAAAAGTACGAGGAGAAACTTAAAGACCTCAAAATGTATACTTTGGAGAAAAGACGGGATAGACGCAAAATGATAAGAGACATTTAAATACTATGTGGCATAAATGCGCATGAGGCGAATCTCAGTTGAAAGGGGGCACAGGATGAAGGTTAAAAGGGGACAGACTAAGAAGCAACTTCAGAAAATACTTTTTTCATGGAAAGGGTAATGAATGCGTGGAATGGCCTCCCGGTGGGGGTGGAGACAAAAAAAATGTATTTGAATTCAAGAAAGCTTGGGAGAAATACGATTGGATCTCTAAGGGAGAGGATGGGATAGTAAATAGCATGGATAGGCAGACTAGATAGATTAGGGTTGCTATATGTCCAGATTTCCCCAGTCACGTCTGGGGGTCCAGATGGCTTTTCAAAACTCAGCACTTTGTCTGGGTTTTGAAAAGCCTCCTCTAAATCGCGTTGGGCAGGAGGAAATCCGTGCATGCGCAGAATTCCTCCTGCCTGACGAGAGCAAGCAGTGTGTGTGTGGGGGGAGGGGCGTGGCTAGGGCAGGACTAGGGCATAACAGGCTGGGGATGGGTGGAACAGGGTGGGCCTGGGGGCCAGGTCTAAGAGGTCCAGATTTTACTAACGTAAAATCTGGCAACCCTACATATGGTCTTTATCGGCTTTCATTGTTGCATTAATGTGAAATTTTCAATTACAAACAGCAGGTAGGTCCCCCCTGGGAATGCTGCAGAACTTAGCTGCTCCTTGCAACTGAACGATATGGATGCACCATTCATGCCTCCTGGTCAATTTAGAGGGACTGTTGAACTTTTCTTCCATGCTGTGCTGTGGATCAAGGCTTGAATAATTTCCTTGATTTCATAGAAAGTGCTCCTGATCTTATATATAGTCCAGATATAGATAACTCAAGAACTACAAAGGGGTCTGTGATTTGGGGCATTTGGTTTCAGAACTTTATATAGCACTGATTTAGTCTTGATTTGGGACTGAAAATGATTGGAAGGGAAGACTGAGCATGCTTGCTTTAAAAATATGAAATGTCTGAGTACTGTGGGCCTAGTATACAAAAGTATATTTCTTACATGAACTTCAGCAATGCAGAGCCTTAGTCAATAATGCATCATTTCAAAGCTTCATTTAAACTTGGAAGTTCACTCTGGATCCCCAAACAAAATGATTATGCCTTGTTTTCAAAGAGAAAAATGCAAATTAATTGCAAAATTAATCGATTAATCATTCAATAGACTGCATTATCAGGCTTTTCACCTAGTAGAAATCATTAATCTGCCTGGAAGCGAGAAACAAATTTTTAAAAAAGAGGTTTGCCCTTTAGCTTGTGTTAGCTTGATTGCATACTTGGCATTATGCTATTCATTTCTCATCAGAGACTCTGGTTTTCACAGTAATACCATATATAGTGCAAGGTGAAAAAAGGTCATCAAACAACATGTTAACATCAAAATAAAGGTCATTATAGTTTAGAAGTTGGGACATTGGACCATTTGATATTTTTCTGTCCCTATATTTTGGAAGTTAATTTGGCCCCAAATTAATTCATTGTTAGAAAATCATGTTGCCCTTTCATATGATACTATATTATTTGGTACTTCAAAGAGATTTAAAAGTCAAATTTAAGCTAATAATAATAAACTTTTATTAATATTAACAGGGGTTGCAGATTACAGGGAATTGGAAAGATTATCTTAAACTGAATTATACTTTTTGGTGGAATTCAGTGTGCCATATTTATAAAATTTGCTTTGCAACAAGGTAATTATAATAAGTTTAAAAAGATTTGGGGGCCATTGATGATTTATTCTAGTGATCAGACATCTTAAACACCAGAATATTGGATAAGATAAGGGGGTGTGGGATTATGACGAATAATAATTGATAGTTGTTATTTATTGGTATATGGGTGGGAGGGGTGGGTTTCTTATATAATTATTTATTTGGAATAATACAAATAAGAATGTCAAGTGATGAATTAAGTATTTCTGAATGACTGTTGTACACTTGTAATTTTTGAAAATGAATAAAGATTAAAAATAAATAAATAAATAAATAAAGGTCATCAGATTGCATGTTGACATACTTTCATTATGGATTATTAATGCATCTTTTGTAAGAGTGTCATCTAGCCAAAAACATGAAAGTTTCCATTTATTTTAGATAATAATGCAACCACAGGAAAGGTTGACCACATAGGTTTACAGTCTTTGAAGAGGGTTTCAATAGTCCTGCTCACTGTGTCAGGGATAAAATGAAATTTCTTGTGGTAAACATTCATACTTAATCCATCCAAACTGTGAAAAAAGCAAGGTCTGTTCCACACAGCCAAATTGTAGTAGCACTCATTTTGCAAAATAAACCTGATAAAAAAAATTAAATTAAGGCAGTCGATTCCTTCAGTTAAGTCCATGAAAAAAAAAAAAAAAAAGAATATGGAAAAGGAGACTCTTGTACAAAAAAACATAAGGGTTTTGTAAAAATTTGATTGAGATTAGTGGCGTAGTAAGGGGGAGGGGCAGTCCGCCCCGGGTGCCATGTTGGTGGGGGCGCTGGCGCCGCTCCTCCTCTCTGCCCCCACTCCCCTCTCCATGCGCACATCCCTCTTCCCTTCCCCCGTACTTCTGGTTGTTCACCGCCATGAGCAACGACTTCAATGTGCTCCTTGTGACGTGCATCATCTCTCCAAATGATGTCACTTCCAGGTGCCGCACACAGGAAGTGACATCAGAGGGAGAGCCGACGGGGACGCGAGGAGCACGTTGAAATTCTTGTTGTTTGAGGCAGTGAACAACTAGAGGCACAGGGGAAGGGAAAGGAGCTATGCGCATGGCGGAGATGAGGGTGAGGGAGGGGTGTCACTAACCCTCACCACGCCACTGATTGAGATAATCTTCACTACAACTCAAAATACTGTATAGTCCACTAACTATAAAGAAAGATTAATTCAACACATAAAATACCTTGCAACAAGTGAGGTAGCCACAGAAACAAAATAAGATTTTTAAGATCATAATAATTTGATTTTGGGGTATAAGATTTTGTTCAGACTTTCAATTTTTATAATTTATTTTCTACTACTTTCACTTGTTAAAAAAAAAAAATCCTTTCATAATATCTAAGTGTGGACAACAGATAGGATGTTTTGGTTTAATTTTATTTCTAGTTGAATATTTGGGTATAGTTCACAGCAATTTACCTTATCATTTCCAATGACCATCAATACTTTTAAGGCAGAATAAAGCAAAGTAAAAATGAAATGGAAAAGAAAAATTGAAAATCATAAAATAAAACAAACCCACAGAGTATCTTGATAAAGAAAAGAAGAGAGAAACTGAACCTGCTCAAGGAGCTCATCAGACCATGACCAGTTTGAGCCTCTTAGTAGGACACAGAGATTAGATGCATCCTTAAGGTGGTCGTAAACCAAGAAAGGTATGACTTACTTCTAACATGAGGAGGGGGAGAACAATTTTAGCATTAAGTTAGAAGGGGAATGGGATTTATACACCTTCCAGAGAACTCCGTTCCTCAGTTAAGTCGCTCTTAGCTTTACCCTCCACTGAAAAATTCCAGACTTTGTTCCTTTCATCTAGCTGCCCCCTTTGCTTGGAATAAATTACAAGTTGTTTCACCAAGCCCCTTCCCTTCTCTTGTTTAAAAGCAGACTGAAAACCCACCTCTTTGATCCATAACCCTACTTCCCACCAACCTAGCCAGCAGATTAACTGTTCCCCTTAACTGTATCCCTGACATCCTGTTTGTCTGGCTTGTCTGTTTAGATTGTAAGCTCTTTTAAGCAGGGACTGTCTTCTTTGTGACTCTGTACAGCACTGTGTGCTTCTGGTAGCGCTATAGAAATAATTCATAGTAGCAGTAGTAGTGTGAAGAGTTTCAGTCTTTGGGAAGCAGAGCTGAGATTGTGATGTCATAATGCCTCATTCCACCAATAAGAGCCAACCTCATCAGTGATGTCACAATGGCTTGATTGTCCTATACTCCCCTCTGCTCACCAACCCAGCCAGCAGATTAACCGTTCTCCTTTACTGTATCCATTGCATCCTGTTTGTCTGTCTTGTCTGTTTAAACTGCAATCTCTTTCAAGCAAGGAGTGTCTTCTTTTTGACTGTACAGCGCTGCATTCATCTGGTAGCGCTATAGAAATAATTACTAGTAGTAGTAGACCACTTTTTTGTGGTTACACATTCAAAGCAGTTTACTTATTTTGTACCTGAGATAATAGAGGATTAAGTGACTTGCCCAGGGTCACAAGGAGCAGCGCCGGGATTTGATCCCACAACATCAGGGTGCCTGGGCAGCAGTTCTACCACTAGGCCACTCCTCACCTAGAAGGAGAAGGGAGAGCTAGATGGTTTTCATACTGGGAACATGAGGCATGAGAAGAGATTAAAAGGGTTGAGAGAATGTAATCCCATTCTAGATTGTAGGGAATTAGGAACAGTGTAAATTTATGAGGCATTTCAGCATGGCGAACAGCATGCCTGGAATTCCCTCCCGAGGGAAGTGGTGGAGAGGAGAATGATGATAGAATTCAAAAAGCATGGGATAAACATAGAGGATCTCTAATTAGAAAACAAAGAATGTAAATTAATGAACTAAGGCCGGTCCTAGACAGACTTGCATGGTCTGTGTCCCATATGTGATGATTTGGTATAGGATTGGGCTGGGGAGTGCATCAATGGGAACTCTATTAACTTCGAACATGAGGATGTTACTGTAAAGACTCTATGGTAGATATCCTGCAAACAGGATGGTTGGATAGGCTGGGGTGAGCTTGGATGGCAACTTCAGCATTTGGAACCTAGGACAATACCAAGCGGACTTTACAGTCTATGATCCAGAAATATCAAAGAAGAGACAAGTTCATTTAATCATGTTTTTTTTAATGGATATAACTACTGGGCAGACTGGATGGACTGTTCAGGTCTTTATCTGCCTTCATTTACTATGTTACCTGGCAGAAACTTAAAGAGTAGCAACATTCCAGAGCGAGATTGTGATGTCATAATGCCTCATTCCACCAATGCCTAACAGCCAACCTCAGCAGTGATGTCATAATGGCTTGATTAGATGGCAACTTCAGCAGTTGGAACCTAGGACAATACCAGGTGGACTTTACAGTCTATGATCCAGATATATCAATGAAGAGAAAAATTAATTTAATCATGTATTTATATTGGGTATAACATATGGGCAGACTGGATGGACCGTTCAAGTCTTTATCTGCCGTCATTTACTATGTTACCTGGCAGAAACTTAAAGAGTAGCAACATTCCAGAGCGAGATTGTGATGTCATAATGCCTCATTCCACCAATGCCTAACAGCCAACCTCAGCAGTGATGTCATAATGGCTTGATTAGATGGCAACTTCAGCAGTTGGAACCTAGGACAATACCAGGTGGACTTTACAGTCTATGACCCAGAAATATCAATGAAGAGAAAAATTAATTTAATCATGTATTTATATTGGGTATAACATATGGGCAGACTGGATGGACCGTTCAAGTCTTTATCTGCCGTCATTTACTATGTTACCTGGCAGAAACCCAAAGAGTAGCAACATTCCAGAGCGAGATTGTGATGTCATAATGCCTCATTCCACCAATGCCTAACAGCCAACCTCAGCAGTGATGTCATAATGGCTTGATTAGATGGCAACTTCAGCAGTTGGAACCTAGGACAATACCAGGTGGACTTTACAGTCTATGATCCAGATATATCAATGAAGAGAAAAATTAATTTAATCATGTATTTATATTGGGTATAACATATGGGCAGACTGGATGGACCGTTTAAGTCTTTATCTGCCGTCATTTACTATGTTACCTGGCAGAAACTTAAAGAGTAGCAACATTCCAGAGCGAGATTGTGATGTCATAATGCCTCATTCCACCAATGCCTAACAGCCAACCTCAGCAGTGATGTCATAATGGCTTGATTAGATGGCAACTTCAGCAGTTGGAACCTAGGACAATACCAGGTGGACTTTACAGTCTATGACCCAGAAATATCAAAGAAGACACAAGTTAATTTAATCATGTATTTTTAATGGCTATAACTAATGGGCAGACTGGATGGACCGTTTGGGTCTTTATCTGCTGTCATTTACTATGTTACTATGATACGCAGAAAAGCGTTGTTAAATATGGGGTTGGGTTTGAACTTAGGTACACACTTTACGAAATGTGTACCTGTGTGTCTAAATAAACTGGGGAATCCATGCCACAGAGAAGGTCTCAATGGGTACAAGTTTTTCTAAGAGGCAATATTAAAAGTGCAAGTATGCCTAAACTTTCTCTTTAAAAATGGGTGTAACTTATGCACATATTTGCCACACATTAGGGGTGGAATTTGACATGTGGAGCTAAGCTGATGTTCTATAAAGAGTGCTCTGGGCAAAGTGCACTTTGTAGAATTCTAGCTTCGTGTGAATTTCATGCCTAACTTTGGTTGCTAACATTTATGCATGCCAAATCCTGGTGTTAATATTGGCACCAATTTACGGCAGTTGGTTGCACAATTTATAGCATTCTATAGCAGTGTTTCCCAATTCTGTCCTGAAGGACAACCAGCCAGTCGGGTTCTTGGGATAGCCCTAATGAAAATGCATGAGAGAAATTTGCATATAATGGAGTTGACAGGCATACAAATCTGCTCTATGCATATTCATTAGGGCTATCCTGAAAACCTTTCGACGAGGGGAACTCTGAGCATCGAAAGCTGTCAAAATATTGTGAAAAAGACTGAAAGAGACCAAAAATAAAATTTAAAAAAAACATATAGAGGGAGCAAATCAGAAAGATTCCTTCTGGCTTGCATGCAAAAGGAAAAAGTGAAGGGGGCAGCAGAGCCCTCTAGTGAAGGAGGAGGAATTCAAAAACTTACGTGGATTCCTTCTGCATGGCACGTGAGCATGAGGACATTACCTGTCCATCCAGAATGACACACCTATTGCACTAGAATAACCTTTAAAGTGGACATCGCTATCACACTACTTTCTCTACTGTAATACCAAGTGTCAGATGTACTTACATCTCCTTGCAGACTCTTGCGTAAGTTCCAGCCGATAAATGGAGAGGCGGTTCACACCTCCACAAATGTTGCTCTTCTCCCCCTTGCATTCCATATTGCATTCAGACTCACTGACATTTAAGGCCTGGATCTTGTGACCACAGTAACATTCTGCTCCAAACTCCAATCCGGCATATAAGTATCCCCTGGAAAAAAAAATAGAGCAGTTTCTCCATCAGAGAGATGTACTGCACACAGAGGAAGTTAACTTGAAAAATTAGCATTAGACTTGTATACCTATAAAGATTAAATACTAAAGCTGCCATCAATAACCCTAATAAAATGAAATATTCAGCTCAGGTATGAAATAACATAGTTACATCATGTTTATCATCACATTTCAGTGGATCTATATTAGTATTCCTTAGAAAGATCTCCATAAGTAGGGCTCTTTGCTTTATCAGTTAAGGGTGACAAGAGGGCATCCGTTGAAAATCAGGGGTGGGAAATTTCATGGCGACACCAGAAAATATTTCTTCACCGAAAGGGTGGTTGATCGCTGGAATAATCTTCCACAACAGGTAATTGAGGCCAGCAGCGTGCCAGATTTTAGTAAAAGATGGGATTGGCATATGGGATCTCTTCATGGAGGTAGTTAGGGGGTGGGCCATTAGTGTGGGCAGACTAGATGGGCCGTGGCCCTTTTCTGCCATCATTTTCTATGTTTCTATAGTCCAATATAATCTTCTGGAGGAAAAAAAGTGTACACTTCTTGCCTTTCCAAGATTTACAGTAAGCAAACTAAGCCTGGTTATATCCGTCTCCTTGGACACCAATGCATCTAGTCATCAATCAAACTGCCATTGTGGAACAAACATACACAGCTGATGACAAACAAGTTCAACTTACTACCATGTAAAAAATAGTAAGATCAGATGCTATAGGGCAGAGGTTTTGATTTGAGAAACCATGTTTTGGTAGTGTCAAAATCTCTTTTCATTCCTCTACCTCATCCTTCCACCCTTACAAGCATGAAATGGCTGAGGTGATATATGATTGAAGTCTACAAAATCCTGAGTGGAGTAGAACGGGTACAAGTGGGTCGATTTTTCACTCTGTCAAAAATTACAAAGACTAGGGGACAATCGATGAAGTTACAGGGAAATACTTTTAAAACCAATGGGAAGAAATATTTTTTCACTCGGAGAATAGTTAAGCTCTGGAACGCATTGCCAGAGGATGTGGTAAGAGCGGATAGCATAGCTGGTTTTAAGAAAGGTTTGGACAATTTCCTGGAGGAAAAGTCCATAGTCTGTTATTGAGAAAGACATGAGGGAAGCCACTGCTTACCCTGTATTGGTCAATAGAACAAAATAAAGTCACTGCTGAATCATTAAACAATATACTTTGTGCATTCAAAAACTTATTTTGATACTTAGAACTCTGCTCAGAGACATGAAGGCTGATTACTCCGCCTCACCTACCAATCATTGCAGTGTTCAAAAAATATAATTTTTTTTGTAAGGTTTTCAATGAATAAAGTGCTAGCCTTGACAGCTATGCTAACACTACAAACACTTCCATAATTTTTATATTTGTAAAGTGTAACTTAACTTTGAATAGTGACTGGTTCCGACGTGCACGTTTCGTTGCTGCGTCAGGGAACCGACAGTACAGCTAGATTTAAAGCTGGAGGTGAAGTCACTTAGCTTCAATGAAGTAGAAGCCAAGCTAAGTGACTTCACCTCCAGCTTTAAATCTAGCTGTACTGTCGGTTCCCTGACGCAGCAACGAAACGTGCACGTCGGAACCAGTCACTATTCAAAGTTAAGTTACACTTTACAAATATAAAAATTATGGAAGTGTTTGTAGTGTTAGCATAGCTGTCAAGGCTAGCACTTTATTCATTGAAAACCTTACAAAAAAAATTATATTTTTTGAACACTGCAATGATTGGTAGGTGAGGCGGAGTAATCAGCCTTCATGTCTCTGAACAGAGTTCTAAGTATCAAAATAAGTTTTTGAATGCACAAAGTATATTGTTTAATGATTCAGCAGTGACTTTATTTTGTTCTATTGACCACTTTAGTCACTCCATCATACCAACGGTTTGAATTGGTTACCCCTGTATATTTTTTATGACATACCCTGTATTGGTAGCATGGAATGTTGCTACTCCTTGGGTTTTGGCCAAATACTAGGGACCTGGATTGGCCACTGTGAGAACGGGCTACTGGGCTTGATGGACCATTGGTCTGACCCAGTATGGATTTTCTTATGTTCTTATGTGAGCAAAGTATAGGACAATTAAGCCATTGTAACATCACTGATGAGGTTGGCTCTGAGGCACTGTGGAATGAGGCATTATGACATCACAATCTCAGCTCTGGAATGTTGCTCTTATTGGAGTTCCGGAATTTTGCAGTTCTTCGAGATGCTGGAATGTTGCTACTCTTTGGGTTTTGTGCCAGGTACTAGTGACCTGGATTGGCCACCGTGAGAATGGGCTACTGGGCTTGATGACCAATGGTCTGATCCAGTAAGGCTATTCTTATGTTGGGGTGGAGAGAAGAGATATGGGAGAGTAAATTGAAATGTCGTCACATAAAATGTTAGATTTCCTCAAGCACACCAACTTTACTACATATGTTCTACTAGTACTCACAGCAAGCCCCCAACCCACATGTTGAGTGATCAAAATTTATCATGTTGTATGACCATTTTTCTCCAGTCATGGTACATGGTCTTGTTGTGCCACTGGAGCTTACACAACATCTGTGAAGCTGCAAGCTATGTCGTCGGATAGATTTCAGCGGAGATGTCAGATTAACGATGTACCACCCATTTGGGCAGGAGTAGATGGGCAGTGCTGGAGGCAGAGGATCACGTTTGATGTGACAACGGTGACAACATCAAACTTTCCACCTACTGGCACTATGATACCAGAATCTGCCCTGAAAACTCTGATTCAGTGGCCACCCTGTGTCATGGAAGCTACATTTCTCGCATACATCTCGTCCAGTTGGTCGTAGAGACAGTGTTGGGCTCTTACTCTCGCTATCTTGTAGAGTCCGGGCCTCGCAATTTCTAATTACATAATCAAATGAGGAAACAACCAAATAGAAATGAGAATGAGATAAGTCATTTTGGGGGGTCTCGTAATAGAGAGAAGTGAAGAGAACAACATCTATAGGCATGATATTCTCTACAAACCTTTCTGTTTATAGCCATATAGACTAAATTAAATTTTCCTCGTTCTATGAGGAGCAAAGATGGCCAGTTACATCACTATATCTTCTCTGCACTATTTAACTGGAATCTAAATTTTATGTTTAAATAATTTTGGAAGAGAATTAACATTTAGCGATAGTGCAGGCTGACTAAATGTGAACATGTCACCTTATCATCCCACCCAAGAAGACCAAAACCCTGCATTTTAGAGCTGTGATAAATTCATAGTTCCTTCTACTGTATGTCATAGTCACAGCAAGACCATCACTCATTTGAATTGTTCTTCTTTACGCATATATTTATAAATACGCAATCACTGCTCTTGCTAATATTTCAATCAGCGCTGTAATCCTTGCTCGTTAAGGCAGCCTCGATGAAGGTTATGACATTGAACAATCAGAAAGCACGCTGCCCCTTGCGCTACACAAGCTGTGCGGCCGACTGAAGAGCAATGCCTCGCAGTTCTGACGGATAAAGCTCTCACTCCAGCACGCTTTCAAAATTATCTCACTGGGGATTTCTTTGAGGATACCAGTTGCAGCAGAAATTAATTCTTCATATGTATTTGAGAAGATTGTTTATTACTGCAGGGCAGCCTGTGAGTCACTTCCTGTAATACAGTTCAAAAGCTCTTAAATTTGTCTCATTACTTCTGCCTGTAGGAAATACAAACATACAGCTAGCTATACATATGGCAAGGAAAATTGGATTAAGCCACAACCAGTTCTGTAACAGGTAAACAACATTTAGGCAACAAATTTGCATAGGTTGTAAACCTATTCCAAAAGAACACTTACGTGCATTAACCCGCAGATTCTGTACAGGTCACCCAAATTTGAGCACAGATACCAGATCCGCACATAAACTAATCAAATCAATTTGGTGCTAACAATTATTGACGTGATCCTGCTTATGGGGAGCGTGTGGGGCAGTGGTTAAAGCTACAGCCTCAGCACCATGAGGTTGTGGGTTCAAACCCACACTGCTCCTTGTGACCCTGGGCAAAGTCACATAATCCCCCCCCCCCATTGCCCTAGGTACATTAGATAGATTGTGAGCCCACCGGGTCAGACAGGGAAAAATGCTCAAGTACCTGAATAAATTCATGTAAACCGTTCTGAGCTCCCCTGAGAGAACAGAATAGAAAACTGCATAAATAAATAGAACGGTGGGATAATGCGAACTATAAATATTTAAAATGAATAAGCTGCAGTTAGAAAGTGGTAGGTGCCCAACTGCCATCACCCCGACCAATCAGGGGGCACGTTTCTAAAAAAAAAACCTGAAGGCTTCGGTCTCACACCTAGGGAGGTGCATAGGCTTGCCTATGGAAGCCTAAGGCCAGGAGGGGCATGGTCCGCTCTGGAAGCGGCCTTAGGCATCCATAGGCATCCCTATGTGCCTCCATAGGCGTGAGACCGGCACCTTTAAGTGTAGGCCTTTAAAATGCTGGTCAACATTTAAGGCACCTGTGTTAAAAAAACAAACAAACAGCCGTGATTCTTCAAACGACACTGGTGCGTGACTGACACGCAATCTCATCCAGATTAGTAGGTACCATATTTGCCGGCGTATAAGACGACTTTTCAGTACCTTAAAATCCTCCCCAAAGTCGGGGGTCGTCTTATACGCCGGGTACTGTTTACATGCCCTTACTTTACATTAGAGAGCTGCACGGGGACGCCCCTAGGGTCGCGGGGATCCCGTGGGGACGCCCCCTAGGGTCGCGGGGATCCCATGGGGACGCCTCCGAGGGTCGCGGAGCTCCTGCGGGGCTGGATGCTCAGTCTTCTGGATGTACGCGGCTCTTCTTCTCCCTACCTTCTCTGCTTGCAGCACAGAGCCGAACGGAAGTCTTCCCGACGTCAGCGCTGACGTCGGAGGGGAGGGAGGGCTTAAACAAAGCTTAAACAAAGCCCTCCCTCCCTCCGACGTCAGCGCTGACGTCGGGAAGACTTCCGTTCGGCTCTGTGCTGCAGGCAGGGCAGATAAGGAGAAGGAGAGTAGCCTCGCGGTACCAAGCGAGAGGGGCGGCCGCCCCGCCCCGGTTGCAGCACAGCCGGCCAGGTTCCCTTACTTTTGTGGCACTTCCCCGACCGACCGATAACAGCCCGGGTCCGACAATCCTCCCTGCCCTGTAGCCACGAATCTAAATTACCTTCTTACAGCAGCTGTAAGAAGGTAATTTAGATTCGCGGTTAAGGGCAGGGAGGTTTGTCGGACCGGGGCTGTTGTCGGTCGGTCGGGGAAGTGCCACAAAAGTAAGGGGACCTGGCCGGCTGTGCTGCACCCGGGACGGTAGAGAAGGTGTGCGGAAGAAGGGGTAGTCTTATACAGCGAGTATATAACAAAACTCTATATTTTAACTAAAAGTTGGGGGGTCGTCTTATACGCCCAGTCGTCTTATATGCCGGCAAATACGGTACTTGAGTTCATTCATTGGAGTCTATGCCAGAAGCACCTTCATTGAAGCGACCAACTGTCTTCCAATTTTTGAAATATCTGGGAGGCAATCTCCATTCTGCAGTACTCACTAGGAATTCAAATACAGAATGTATCTTTCCACTGTACAGCGATTCTTTCAGAAAACTTTGACGTAGAAAGAAAATTTCTGGTGTGAAAACTAAAATAGAAGATCAAGTTTCAAGTTTTATTAATTTTGATATACCAACCATCAAGTTAATATCTGGCTGGTTAACAATATGTTTAAAAAAAAAAACTAAAAAGAAAGAGGTATTGTGTATATACAAATAACATTACAGGACGAACTAGACCGTGAGGATAGAAGGGGAGGGAGGGTAAAGTTACATATTTGAGAAGAAAATGGAGATAGTGGGGTTTGGATAAAACATAATGGAGAGGGACGCTTTGATGAAAGCGGTTATTGTTGATAAATAGAATGATAAAGAAGAGAAAAAAAAAAAAAAAGAGATGATGGCTCTAAGTGTTAGCGAAGGCATCGCGAAATAAAAAAGTTTTTAAATCTGTCTAGATGATGGGTCTAGGTTGGAAACTTTGGAAGATTGGGATCAAATTGGGATGAGAGACATTTCAATTAAAAAAAAATATATATAGGAAAATGCTACGAGAGAACACAATCTCAGACTGATTAATTTTCATAAGGCTTTCACCGTTAATGCTCATGATGTATTCAAGTGATACTTAGCTGAGATATTAAAAGTTCCAGAAGCTTCATATTCCCCACTCTCAAAAAATGTATCACTTTTCTTAAAAGAAGTTGTCAAGGTCTAATCAGTAGGTTTTCTCTGCTGATCGTTTGGCTTTAGAGAGATTAGACGTAGAAGTTTTTGTTCTAGCTACACTGTTGGTCCAATTTGTGGTTTCTTGAATTATTTTTCATGCATAAAGACGTTTTGTTTACGACATCACTAATAATAAAACCCTAAGCGCACATGTGCCCTCCTACCTGTGTGATCCGTGCTCTGTAGCTCCATGGCTTCGCATGCGCAGTAGGAGTCGGCGGTGGTTTCTTCTGCGCCTGCGGAGGCACCTGAAGCAGGGACGCACGGAGGTTACTCCCCCCTCCTGCCCTCACTCCGTCTAGCACAGCGTGGCCCGCGGTCTGGCCGGCTCCCTTACAGTCCCTTGCCGAAGTTATTTTTAAGTTCAAAGCCGCCGCTACGGCTCCTCTCACGAGCCGCACCTGCGTCGGAAATCTCTCTGACGTCACATCAGAGAGAAGGCTTCCAACGCAGGTGCAGATCGTGAGAGGAGCCACGGCAGCAGCTTTAAACTCAAAAATAACTTAGGCAAGAGCTGTAAGGGAACCGGCCAGAAACAAACAGAAATGCTGCTGCACAGGGAAGTGGAGGGGGGAGGGAATGCTGCTGCACAGGGAAGTGGGGTGGAGGGAGGGAAATGCTGCTGCTGCACAGGGAAGTTGGGGGGGGGGGGGGGTAGGGAAATGCTGCTGGTGAGAAAAGGGGGCTGGGGCTGGAAGCTGAAAGGGAAAATATGGGAGAAGGGGGCTGGGGGGAGCTGGGGCTGACATTTAGGGGACATGTGAGGAAAGGAGGCTTTACTAGCATCCATTAAACACTAGTATAAAATAAGAAAATATCCAGATGTATCAAGAGCAACCCAGAAGTGGAAGAAAATAGTTTCTACTTTTAAGACATCAAGTCATACAGTTGGGGACATCTTTTGTTCTTAGATGCCCATATAAATGTAGGGTCACCCTTTGGGGGGTGCAATACATTTTCTTTGAGCCACAACAACTGTTTAGTTTTCTTTCTGGAAAAGGAGTTACAGTCCCAAACATTCCACGAGGACCGCCTTCTTAATCTGCTTATTGAATATTTTATTGGACCACCTTTGGGCAGTGTTTAGTTTTTCCTGGAATCTTTTCTTCTAACAATCTCTGTTTTTTTATAGTTCTTTCTTCCAGTTATTGTAGACTAACAATAATGTATGATTGATCCATTTTTTCAACAATGATTTTATATATGTATATTATTATTATTATATTGTTAATTTCTTAAGTGACTTTCCTTGTCAAGTAAAAATTTAAAATATGTACAAATATAATTTTTTTTAAAAGATGATTTTGGTTCAAGAGTTCCGAGTCTTCCCGTGGTAATGTTCTGTATTCTGGTTTACACTGAGGGCTCCTTTTACTAAGCTTCGATAGCGTTTTTAGCGCAAGCAGAATTTTAGCATGCACTAAACCCGCGCTACGTGGCTAGAGCTAATGCCAGCTCAATGCTGGCGTTAACGTCTGGCATGCGCAGCAATTTAAGGAGCCCTGACAGTCAAGCCTAGTGTTTGAACAATACTTTGCAAAGACTGTAACAGTTATTTTCTGTTCAGTTCACACAGCTAGAAGTATGGTCCATTTACTGATGGTGCAGTATTTGGAAGATGTGGCCATAAATTGCAGATCGATTTGTTTATTTATTTAAAAAAATGTATCACCTACTCTATCCACAGATCTAGGTAGGTACAATAAAATATTCATAAAGTAAACAAATAAAGACAAATAAAATGTACATTTACAGCAATAAAATAAAGGCACAGAGGGGCATAATCGAAAGGAACGTCTAAGTCCGTTTTCATCTAAGTCGCAAGTTGTCCAAAGTAAGAAAACAGCCTAGGACACATTTTCGAAAAATACGTCCACAAATTTTTTTGTTTCGAAAATCGTCTAATTATACGTCCTGCCGATCTGATCATCCAAGTCACTAAATCGTCCATCTTTATACCACATTTTTGTCCAACTTTTCATCCAAGTCAAAAACGCCTAGAACAAGCCCTGTTAGACGTGGGAGGGGTCTGCAAAGTGATGGACTGAACACCCAGACATGGCACCTAAATAGTAGGGTACCTTAGAGGGCACTGCTCTGAACTTCACAAAAAGGGTGCCATGTCTTCTCCTCACTACAGTTCCCTTATAGGTTATGGTGAGCCCCCCAAACCACCTCCAGAATCCCCTAGACCCACCTATCTACCACCCTAATAGCCCTTATGGCTGCAGGAGCCACTTATATGCCAGTAAAAAAGGGTTTTGGGGGTGTATAGGGGAGTGCACATGTTTAAGTATCAATGCAGTGATTACAGGGGCTTATGGGCATGGGTCCTCCTCTCCATGAGTCCCTAACCCACCCCCAAGACGGCTTAAGCCGCTTCTGTGCTGGACGATTAGGCTTTCCTATGCCAGGCTGCCAGGTGATGATGGTCTGGAGGCTGAATTTTAAAGGTGTAATTACAATTTTTATGACATTGGATGGGGGGTCGGTGATCACTGTGTAGGGGTCTGTTTTATGTGTTTGCAGTGCTTATCTGGTGACTTTAGGTGGGCTTTTGTGACTCAGACCATGTTTTACATGGTCTAAGTCACAACGTCCAAGTTCCGTCGATCCTGGGTTATATAACTTTCGGTTATACATGCTGTACGATTAAGTCTAAGCCGGCCCACGTCCTGCCCAACTCCTGCCCTCGACACTCCTCCTGAAATGCCCCATTTAGCTTTGGTCGTTCAGCGGCACTATGAAGGCCTAGGTCGTTTTTAAACACATCCAAAACCCATTTTGATTATCGGCACTTAGACGTCTTTCTGTGCTAGGTAAAATGAATGTCACTTCATTTAAGGACATACAATAAAATAGCAGACCTTTAAGCTATATAGCATTACATATTCTTTATCAACATTAGGAAGAATAAATTTATTAGAAAATGGCTAAAGATACACATGTACAATAAATACAACATTTAACAGTTTTCTATCAATGCCCTCCGTATTTGGCTATCCTGTCTGTCCTTCCATGCACAGGCTGGACAGGAGGGGGCCGTGCTAACATGTTCAGGTTTTTTCCTGCAGCATTATAGTTATGCCTTTGTAACTGAGAGCGGGAAGCTTTTGTTTTCCAGTTGTCATAATTTGTTGTTGCTCCAATAGGTGCAAGCTGTATCCTCTGTCCAGCAGATCCAACCTCTTTTTTGTGAAACGAAGGAATATAGCCTCCAGGTGGGATGTAAGCAGGACCCAAATAACCAACAATATTTCCTGCAATAGTTCTGTTGAAAGGAAGACCTACTCCAATTGTTCCTAAAGGTTTAGAAACTAGAGGATTGTTCCAAGTAGCAGGTTTTCCTTCTGTATTGGCAGACAACAAAGATACATTCTTGGGATTTACACCTAGAAGATACCTTGATTGTCTTAAATAGTGCTGTTTTGCTGCTGAAGATGGTGTTGTCAATCCAGAGTCCATTTTCATCATGTAAGCATTAGGGATAATCTTGCTTTTTCCTCTACTGGGCATGGGTTCAGATACACTGTAAGGAAACTCTCCCTTTTTATTCTCCTTAACTTTCATTTATGATCGTCCACGTGCCGACTTAGGTCAGTTTTTGGACGTTTTCTCTTTCGATTATGAGCCCCACAGTATCCTATCAGCACAATTCGCCATGTTTATTTATCTAAAAAATTTATATACCATATAATACCTACACGGTTTGCATACTTGTTAAATTTAGACACTGGGATGATGCATGCTAAGTGTGGATTTTATAACAAATCACAACATGCATTCAGGTGTCACAGCACATCAGGAAATCTACCACAGATTCTTTTATAATAGTGGAGAAAAGACCTCAGCGTCTCAGCAGGATATAAAGTTTTGTAATCCTCTGGACATAGCAGCTTAAAAAAACACTTTTGGAGGTGCAGACACATCCTCGGTCTCAAAAACTCCACATTAAATTATCATTCATTGCTTGAGTCCACTGATCATCTATAATAATAATATGCTAAGCGCGCATGTGCACTCTTATCCCGTGTTCCCTGAGTCCTGATCTGTCGGGATGTGGCCAGCAGTGTGCGCATGCGTGCTAAGGCGCAGGAAAGGCGGTGCGGAGCAGCTTGAGGCGCCTGCAGGCCGTGGTGGCTTAAGGTGGCTGTCGGCGGAGGGCAGATGCCAACGCCTTCCCGGTCTCCTGAGCCGCATACTCACTGTCCCGATTGCCGGCCGAGGTGAAAGAAAATGGAACCATAAGGGCTGTCTATATTATCATACATTTATTTGTTTGCAGTTGTGGTTTTCTGAGGTCCCTTTTCCTCCTTTAGTGACCTTACCTTGAATCTAGTTTTTTGACAGTGAATCTAGTTTTTTGACAGTGAATCTTTTCGATTACTGGTTCAATCTATTGTATTATCAATTTTAGACTATTGTAATATAATTTATTTGGGGTTACCTAAAAAGATTATATTAAGACTTCGGTTGGTGCAAAATGCTGCAGTTCGCCTGATTTTTAATCTTAAAAAGTATGATCATGTTAGTCCTTTTTATACCAAGTTGCATTGGTTGCCTTTTGGGGCCAGAGTGCTTTTTAAGTTTGGATGCATTTGTTATAAGGTGCTTTTTGGATTACTCCCTCATATTTGTCCCCCTATCTGAAACTTTCTTACTCAACAAAAGGAACTAGAAATTCTGGAAAGTTCATCTTCCCTACTCCAAAGGCCTGTCATTTTAAGACTTTTTTAGACAGGACTTTGGAGTATCAAGCTGGGAAGATGAAACTCTTGGCTAAGTCCGATGATTGTTCAATCTAATTCTTACTTCACATTTAGGAAATCATTAAAGACCTATTTATTTGACAAATAAGAATATTAATTTTGATATATTTAAATGAGGTCTTTTGTTTCTACTCTTATTGTCATAGATAGTATGTTTTTATTTTTTAATAATTTTTAACATTGTACTTGAATGTTTTTAACAATTGTATTACTTTTATTATATAATTTTAGAATGTACGTAGATAGTGTGTTCTATGAAACTGTACCATGTGTTGAAATGTCTCAGTATTCTCCTGTTGTGAACCGCCCAGAACTACTGGTTGGGCGGTATACAAGAAAAGAAAATAAATTATTATTATTATTAATTGCAGATTTTTCTTAGTATTTAACACACACCGTGACATAGGGAGGGTGACAGGCACCTGGGGCGGTGGTGCCCTTCCCCTGCCCTCTTCTCCACTCCCCACCACAGGCACCCCTTCCCTATACTCTTTAAATTTTCCCGGCAAGAGCAGCATCACCAACTTGCTGTCCACATCGACTCTCCCTCTGATGTCACTTCCTAGGCACAGGACCCGGAAATGATGTCAGAGGGAGAGCAGATGCTGGTGCGAGCAACAGGTTGGAGTAGCTGCTTGTGCCACCGAAGAGCAAGAGGTACAGTGGAGGAGAATAATAATAAAATAATAATAACAGTTTATATACCGCATTACCTTGAAGTTCTATGCGGTTTACAAAAGACTAAAGGAGAAGTGAAGATGTGCGTGATAGGGGGAGAAATGGAAAGGAGCCGGAGGAGAGGAGAGTGGGTGCCAGCGCCCCTACTAAGATGGCGCCCGGGGCAGACCACCCTCCCCCATTATTACACCACTGAACACACACACTGATTTCTTAGCATGCACTAATGGGGGAAATTATTGATGTGTCCTACCATTAAGTAAAGATAATCTACCACAAGTCCTGCTATTTTAGTACAGATCTGGACAAGTTCTTAGAGGAAAAGTCCATAGTCTGTTATTGAGAAAGACAAGGTGGAAACCACTGCTTGCTCTGTATCAGTAATATGGAATATTGCTACTCCTTGGGTTTTGGCCAGGTACTAGTGACCTGGTTTGGCCACCTTGAGAACGGGCTACTGAGTTTGATGGACCATTGGTCTGACCCAGTAAGGCTATTCTTATGTTCCCATTTTATGCTATGCAATGAAACCCTGGCTTGAGCTCCCATTTAGATGGGCTATTTGACCATATGTTGATAACTTCTCCTCTAAATCCATTAGCGCACTTCAGTAAAATCCCCCTGTGAGTGAGTTTCTGACAAGAAATTGGGGAGAGAAGAAATCTGTTTACAGTGGGTTTAAAAGCAGATTTTCTCTGTGCTGCATTTAAAAAAATATGATTTATATCACTGAGCAACAGTAAAAACATAACAAATTTGTAAATGTTACATGGCTGAGCAAGCAGAGAGGGAAGTGGACAGCACTTTAAGCAAATTATTCACCGAGGGACAAAAACACAAGCAGATGGGAGGAATTTTACGCATGTTGAGGGAATTAGTTCATGGAAGGGAATAAAGCTTGTGGGAATAAGGTGTGCATAAAAAAATGAAAAGTACTAGGTCAGAATTAGGAAAGTGGACACCTGCTCCCCATGAGGGGAAAGGGTTGAGCTTCCCTTAAAGAGCAGGGTTCAAATCAGTTCAGTTCAGAGTACAGAGTTATATCTGTATGCTGTGTAATAGGCATCGGAATGAGGGGGGAGGGCACAGGGGCCATGGCCTCCCCAAAAATTGCCCATCCTGAAAGTCAGGGGGTATGCGGGCCGACTGCCGCCGTCGCAACTGCTGCTTGGCTGGCCCGGACCTTCTTTCTGAAGTCAGAATTGACATCAGGGGAAGGCTTGTGGGTCAGCGCCGTTGCACGCGCCTGGCCCTTCCCTTCCCTTCTTGGATTTGCTGCAGCAGTGGTTGGCGGAGGGGGAAGGAAGAATCGGCAGTGGGTAGGCCAGGCTTCGGAGCGGCAGGGAGGAAGGGATGCAGGTTGGCTTCGGCGGCAGACTAGGGGGAAGGAAGAGTTGGCGGCAGGTAGGCCATGCTTCGGCGTGGGAGGGAGGCAGGCTGGCTTCAGCATGGCAGGGAGGGAGGCAGGCAGGCCGGCTGGCTTTGGGGGATGGGGTGGGAGAAAGTCTGGAAGGAAGTGAGGGGGACAGCTAACTGTCCAGGAGAGCTCCAGAGGAGGGGTGAGGTCTAGGGACTGGGTAAGGCGGATTAGCAAGGAGAGGAGGGACTTGGGCAGAGAGCCATGCCCATACACAGATTTAACTGAAAGCAGAGGAGCTTGCAGCTAACAAAACTGAAAAGATTTAAAGATAGGAAAAGACTGGTTCTGAAATCTGCATAATATCTAAGGTTATTAGAGTAAGTACAGAAGCATTAGTTAAGAAGGTTGAATATTAATACTATTGGAAATTGGACGAAAAGGAACTTATTAAGTATAATAAGCCTGTCTTAAGAGTTCAAATAAAAACCTATTTAATTTATTGGCTAGACTTGTCCACAGCAGCCTTTTGGAATTTTCCTGGGGGGGGGGAGGAGGGTAATCCCATCCGTTAACCCTTCTTTTCCCTTGTTGGAAGCATCGAACACCACATTTGTGAGGGACCGACAAAAACTTCCTTTGAGCCTGGACTCAGAGCCACCCTGAAGGGGGATTTACATTAGTAAAAGTTCACAAATTTATTTATTTTTAGCATTTATATACCACTTATAACCTAAGTGATGTACATTCAGGTACTCAAGCATTTTCCCCTATATGTCCTGGCAGGCTCACACTCTATCTAATGTACCTGGGCAATGGGGGATTAAGTGACTTGGAGCAGTGTGGGATTTGAATCAACAACCTCGGGGTGCTGAGGCTGTGGCTCTATCCACTGCACCACACGCTCTCCTCTACGGTAGATTTCCTATTTACTGCTGAAAAGAAATCTGTTTGCATTAGGGACACGCTCCTGCCAGCACATCTGGTGCAAGGTAACATTCTTCAAACAACCGAGAAGAAAGAGAGACAATGCTGAGAGCATGAAGCTAGGGATTACACAAGAGACAATGCAGAAATACTGAAAGAAATAAAGACCCCGCCTTGGTGCATTTGCTCTCTTACCGTTCTGCGCAGTTGTCCTGACACCGAAACACTGTCATTTTTTTGTAATCAAAAAAGGAGACTCCGCGGAGGGCTCTCCGACGTGTGTCGTCCATGTAGCAGCCAATATATTTTGCTGGAAAAAAAAAAGAATCCAAAATCAGCTGATTAAAAATTAATTTTACACATATGATGCACCTACCTGAGCATGAATCCTTGATTAAATTTTGTTTTCTTGGGGGGCAGGCAGGTGTTACCTTACCACTTCAAAATTATTTCCATAAAATTAAAAATAAAAACCCTTTAATTAAAGTATACAATCCAAATGATAAACACATGCTCTAATATCGTGAGTTGTCCTAGTTTTTCAATTAAATTTTCAATGAAATTCCCCTTTATTAACCCTCCCCCCCTTTTCTACTAAACCACAATAGCAGTTATTAGAGCAGGGAGCCATGCTGAATGCTCCACACAGCTCCCGACGCTCACAGAGTTTCTACGAGCGTCGGGAGCAGCGCAGAACATTCAGTGTGGCTCCCTGCGCTAATGACCGCTATCGCGGTTTAGTAAAAGGCAAGGGTTAGTTAGGCCTCTTCAGCTTGCAGGAGAGACAGCCAAGAGAAGATATGATAGAGATCTATAAACTCATGAGTGGGTAAATATTTGAAAGAGTAAATCATCTTTCCCTAATACCACGCCATGAAACTAATAGGCTGCACTTTAAAAATAAAATCTGAAAAGTATTTTTTCATTCAGCATAGAACAGTGGTCTCAAACTCGCGGCCTGGGGTCCACATACGGCCCGCCAGGTACTATTTGGAGGCCCTCGGTATGTTTATCATAATCACAAAAGTAAAATAAAACAGTTTCTTGATCAAATGTCTCTTTATCTATAAATGTCAATATTATTATTAAGACTTAGCCAAAAGGAAAGATTTATAAACTACAAAGAGTTTTACCTCATGCAAAATTGTCATTTCTTTAATAAAACATTAACTATTTTTTTCTGAGGCCCTCCAAGTACCTATAAATCCAAAATGTGGCCTTGCAAAGGGTTTGAGTTTGAGACCACTGGCATAGAACTAAAACTGTGAAATGGGCTGCCAGAAGATGTAATTTGGGCAGTTAGCATGACTGGATTTGGAGAGGTTTCCGGATGAAATGTCCATAAGCCACCTCTGTCTCAAAGTATGAGCAAAAAAGAATGAATTTACACCTTAGAATCTTGCAGAGTACCCCACACCAGAAAACAAACGTCTAAAAATGCCTGTATTGTTTGGTTAATTTTGTATATAACATGAGGGAGGTCTACCCTATCAAATTTGTTCCCCTTGGTTAATCTAGAAATGACTAATTCAAATATGAAAAATCTTGCATAGACATTAATTTATAAAAGGAAGGTTAGCTTCCAACTGTTTCTAACACCTGATGGTAGAGAAAATGACCCAATTTTTTAAAAAAAGTAAGAAAAACTGACACATACTGTATCAATAATTTAAAAGGAAGTCTGTTTTATTTAATAAAATAAAATAATAAATACAAGAATGCAATTTCCTGGAGGGATTTTTCATATTTGAATTAGTCATTTCTAGATTAACCAAGGGGAACAAATTTGATAGGATAGACCTCCCTCATGTTATATACAAAATTAACCAAACAATACAGGCATTTTTAGACGTTTGTTTTCTGGCATGAGGGAAGTGTGTGGTGCAGTGATTACAGCTACTGCCTCAGCACCCTGAAGTTGTAGGTTCAAATCCCACACTGCTCTTTGTGACTCTGGACAAGTCACTTAATCCCCCCCCCCCCACCATTGCCATTACATTAGACAGATTGTGAGCCTACCGGGACAGACAGGGACAAATGCTTGAGTATCTGAATGTAAACCACTTAGATTATAATAAGTATATAAATACTGAAATAAATAAATAATTTATAATATACTAGTCTTTAAGCCCGTTACATTAACGGGTGCTAGAATAGATGTCTGTCTGTCTGTGTTTCTTTATCTCTCTCTCCTTGGCCGCTGTCTGTATCCTTCTGTCTCCCCCTCCCCCCTGAGCAAAGCTGTCTGCCCCCAGCACCCACCTCCCCCCAAATGTCTCTCCATGGCCCTCTTCTGTCTTCCCACCCCAGAGCAAAGCTGTCGGTCCCCAGCACACCTCCCCCCAAAGCAGCCCCCTTTCCCTCTCCCTGTCTCTTCATGGCCCCTTCTGTCTCCCCCCAGCACACCCCTCCCCCCAAAGCAGCCCCCTTTCCCTCTCCCTGTCTCTCCATGGCCCCTTCTGTCTTCCCCCCAGAGCAAAACTGCCCCAAACACACCCCTCCCCCTAAAGCAGACCCCTTTCCCTCTCCCGCTGACTCTCTCTCTGGCCCCCTTTCTCTGTCTGTTTTTCTGTTCCTCTCCCTGCCCCTGTGTCTTTCTTTCTTTCTGTCTCCCTCCCTCCCGCTGTCTGTCTGTTATTTTTCCCCATTTCCCTGTGCAGCAGCATTTCCATCCCACTTCCCGATGCAGCAGCAACAGCATTTCCCTCCTATCTCCCCCCTTTCCTGTGCAGAAACAGTAGCAGCATTTCCCCCACCCCCCCTTTCCCTTCTTTTATCTTTTCTTCCCTGCTCCGTTCGGCCCCTCCCCTCCTTTTACTGCCATTGTCCTGCTCCATCCGGCCTGCTCCTGACCCTCCCACCGCCAACAAACCTCGGGGCTCCAGCCGCGTAGGCAGCACTTTAAACACGCTGCTTCGCGGCCTTCTACTGCCGATTTCCTCTGCTGCGTCTGTCTCCGATGATGTCATCAGAGACGCGGCAGAGGAAATCAGCAGTAGAAGGGCGTGAAGCAGCGTGTTTATAGTGCTGCCTATGCCGCTGGAGCTGAGAGGTTTGTGGAGGGTCAACGGCCGGAGTGGGGCTGCTGTCCACCACTCGGTTGCTGCGACTGGTGCTGCCTACGCCGCTGGAGCCAGGAAGTTAGGAGAGAGAGAGAGAGCACAGTCGCGTGCCTCCAGCCCCCGCATGCGCCCTGAGGTTTAGAATGTTGCCACAGAAGCACACCTCAGGGCGCCAACGCTCATGAATTTTCAAGAGCGCATGCGCCTCTAGCATTTTTTATTATTGATAATTGAATTGGCTATTATTAGATGATAACAAGACTTGCCAATATGATTCATCCAAATAGAAAGGAGGTATGTTGAGTGCATGCTGGGAGTTATTTTTTACTTAGAGTTTTTTCTATAGAAATTGTTTCAGATGGGATACTCTAAGTAAAGTTATACGAAATTTATTGAAGAAGGGAGCATATTCTGAGCATGTTTTGACCAGGGAGGACTGAAACCTGGATGTCCAGCAGCAGTTTCTGATGGGAAGAAATGTCCTTGTCTAAAAAGGATGTCCAGGTTACAGAAATGAATTCTGACTGAGCAGCTGTCCACTGGAGGTACTAAGGAATGACATCCACTTAATCCCCCAGTGGTTACTGTTCCCCTCCCTCTCCCCTGAAAGTGAAATCAAAAGGGCCCTATGACAGCTTCAGGTATTACATAGGAACATGATGGCAGATAAAGGCCAAATGGACCATCCCCAGTATCCACTATCTCTTCCTCTTCTTATTGGCTAAGGCTCTTAACATTTGCATCTCCTCTTCCTATTGGCTAAGGCTCTTTACACCTGCATTGTGATGTCATAGAACTTTATGGTTATAGAAACATTGTTGTGATAAAACCAATAAATATTAGGGTACAGTCATATATGCCACACAAAAAATTCTAAAAGAAAACGTACTGTATGTTAGTTTAGCAGAAAACCCACATTCATACCAAATCAAAAAGCAAAAGAGACAGAAAAATAATAAATACCAAAAAAATGGAGAAAAACAGGCCTCATACATGGGCAGCCGGGACTACACAGTACCCTAAGCCAGTGGTTCCCAACCCTGTCCTGGAGGACCACCAGGCCAGTCGGGTTTTCAGGATAGCCCTAATGAATATGCATGAGAGAGATCTGCATACAATGGAGGTGCCAGGCAATGCAGACAAGCAAAGCCAGGCAAAGCAGACAAGCAGGAACGGCCCCCTCAAAATGGCCGTGGGACTGAGAGATGCGTCCCGCTCATTCAAAAGAGAGAGCCGGGCGTCGTGATGTCATCACAAACGTGATGCGTGATATGCTGGGCACCAGCCAATCGGAAGGAAAAGAGAAAATATAGATGTATAATTATCTACTTCCAATACTGAAACAGTAAAGAATCAAAAAACATTACTCTAACAGAAAACTTGCAAAAACCTCATTATACAATTTAAATACTTGAAATGATCACCAAACTGTATTCCAAGAGTGGAAAGCAAAAACACTATCTTCTCAATAAAACGGTTGCCATTCATAGGTGGTATTCAAGCCTAAAGGGTCCAGGGTACATAAACGACCAATCCATTGTTGCTCTTTTTGCCATAAACGTCTCCTTGTCTTTGAGATGGAGCAAGTTTTTCAATCACCCAACAGCTCAAATTGTTGAAATTATGTTGATGCTCTACACAATGAGCTATTATTGGAGCTCCCCAAATCAAAAAAAATGTCATTAATGAATCGCCACCATTTTAACACGTCGAAAATCCAACATTGGGTAAATAAAAGTTTTTCAAACCATGACATAAATAAATTTGCTATTGTGGGGGGCAAACGATGCCCCCATTGCTATACCTGAAAGCTGCTTGAAAAAAATCACCATTAAAAATAAAATGATTATTTTTCAAGTAAAAATTGGGTTGGTACATCGATCGGATTAGATCTAGAATTCCAGAGAGTTTTAAGAACCCGAAGAGCTTCTTCTTGGGGGATATTAGTATAAAGGGTGAAAACATCCAATGTTACAAGAATGCAGTTGTGGGGAATCTCTGATTCTAGATCAATGAGATTTCTTTAAAAAATGTGTTGTATCTTGAATGTATGATTTAATTGTCTTCAAGAAAGGATGAAGTTTTTATCTATATATTTATTAGTCCTTTCTAATAAAGACTCCTGTGCTGATACGATTAGACGACTGGGTGGACGGTGGGTGTTCTTATGTATCTTAGGTAAAATATCGTTACTTTAAAGAATTGTGGGGTCAAGAATTCATATTCTTTTTTTGTTAGAAAGCCCTGAGTAACTTCCGCAGAACAAATCTGCGCTATTTGATCAACGATTTCTAAGGATGGATCTGAAATCAATTTCATGTATGCTTCTTCATTCAAAAGTTGCAGATTGGCTTCTGCTAAGATCCTGACTCCATACCACTACTGCACCTCTTATCGGCACGTCTGATCACTACTGTTGGCTCATTGCTCAACTGTTGTCATGCAGCTTTTTCTGCAACAGAGATCTTACAAAAGTTCCGTCCATGTTTAGTGGCAGAATCTATTTCCTGCAATTCTTGGATCATAAGATTCTTAAATGCTTGAATTATGGGATCAGGAGGGCCTGGGGGATTCCAGGTCGACTTGAATTGAACACAAGATTCATTTCCCATAGAGCTCGGATGTTCATGAAAAAATGCACATAAGTTTAATCTTCGTAAAAAATTTTCTAAATCTACTCGGGCTTGAAAGGTGTTAAGTTAAACAGTAGGTACAAAAGTTAAACCTCATGATAGTACAGCTGTTTCTTCTTTTGTAAGGATTCTTGTTGATATATTAATTACCATATTTTCACGTATATAACGCGCACACGTGTACAACGCGCACACGGGTATAGCGCACGGGAACAAGGAATTTATGTAAGAAAATTTTGGTATAGCACGCCCACGCGTATACCGCGCATGCGCCTCATTTTATTTCCCAGGTTTTCTATTGCAATGCCTATTCTATTGTGACGCGGTGTTTTCTGTCTTGCTGGCGCCCTCCTCCATCTTCCTTCATCATTCGCTGAAAGCCGCGGGCAGCGGATCCTATGTGCCTCTTGCGGCTGACCTAGACGTGTTCCTTTGATGTCACGACGTCAGACGGAATGCTTCCCAGCCGCAGGAGGCGCATGGAAGCCGCTGCTGCGGCTTTCAGCGAACGCTGCAGGAAGATAGAGGAGGGCGCCAAGACAGAAAACAATTGTACAATGCGCTCACGCATATAACACGCATGGTCATGCTCGGTTTGTAAAATCTTGTATAACGCACGCGTTATATGCATGAAAATACGGTACTATTGAATCCGCTTCCTCTGAGATCGTGCTCGAGAGCACCCTCAGTATCCTCCTCTGCCTCTGGATCCCCTGCCTCCCTGTGATTGCCATGTGGTTTGTCTGCCTTGACCTTGGTCCCCATCCGGATCTTCCGATGTAGAAGCTTCTTCACTATTGATATGTTCAGAAGATTCACCCGATGTGGTGAATCTCACATTCTTGGATTTATAGTTAACACTTATCCATTTATATACAGTATATGACTGATAATCCTTTTTTGCTCCTGGCTGTAGTCATTGCAATCTGTTTTATGCAGAATTAACCCTTTGTTCATACATAGTGACGAAGATGACAGAAAATGAATTTTGAAAAAATAAGTTTATGAAGTGAAATGAAAGGGTGATTGAATATACATGTACGGAGTTTTTTCAGACCAATGATGATATGAGTGGTTTAGGGTACTGTGTAGTGCCGGCTGCCCATGTATGAGGACTGTATTTCTCCGTTTTGGGGGAATTTATTATTTTTCTATCTCTTTTGCTTTTTGATTTGGTATGAATGTGGTTTTTCTGCTAAACTAACATACAGTATGTTTTCTTTATGAATTTTTTATATAGAAACATTGTAACATGATGGCAGATTAAGGCCAAATGGACCATCCCAAGCATCCATTATCTCCTCCTCTCCCTATTGGCTAAGGCTCTTTACACCTGCATTGTGATGTCATAGAACTTTATGGTTATAGAAACATTGTAACATGATGGCAGATTAAGGCTAAATGGCCCATCCAGTCTGTCCATCCGCAGTAACCATTATTACATTACATTACATTACATTAGGGATTTCTATTCCGCCATTACCTTGCGGTTCAAGGCGGATTACAAAAGGTTAATTTAAAAAAAAACAGAGTTACAATGATTAGCAAGAGAGGTAAGTTGTAGATCTTATAAACATTTAGCGGGTTGTTGATTGTGAGGTGGTTTGTAAAAGAGTTAATAGGTGGTCATAGTGGAAGTTCTTTTGTTATTATTAGTGCAGTAATGGGTAGATCAAATGTCAGTTTTAGAGTTACTAAACGGTCGTGATGTTATTGCTGCTTCAGGAATTTCTTGAAGAGTGTGGTTTTTATTTCTTTTTTGAACGTCCTATAGTCTGGGGTGGTCATCAAGAGGTTGGAGATCTGGTTGTCCAGCCTTGCGGCTTGGGTGGCTAGGAGGCCGTCGTGTAGTTTTGTTCTTTTTACTTCCTTGATTGGGGGGGGTATGAATGGGGAGTGCGTTTTTCTGTGTCTTGTAGTGGGTGCTTGGATGAGGCGATTGTTCAAGTATGATGGGCTGTCTCCGTGTAGGGTTTTAAATAATATGCAGTAGAATTTGAATTGGATTCTTTCTTGGATTGGAAGCCAATGTGAGTTGATGAAGGCTTCAGTGATGTGGTCATGTTTTTTCAATGAGTAGATGAGTCTCAAAGCTGTATTATCTCTTCCTCTCTCTAAGAGATCCCTCATGCCTATCCCAGGCTGTCTTGAAATCAGACACAGCCTCTGTCTCCATCACCTCTTCTGGGAGTCTGTTCTACGCATCTACCACCCTTTTTGTAAAAAAGTATTTCCTTAGATTACTCCTGAGCCTATCACCACTTAATGTCATCCTATGCCCTCTCATTCCAGAGCTTCCTTTCAAATGAAAGAGACGACTCATGCGCATTTACGTTACGTGGGTATTTAAACGTCTCTATCATATCTTCCCTTTCCCGCATTCTTAACATTGTTTTGAGGAGGAGCCTAGTGGTTAGTTCAGTAGATTGTGAACCAAGTGACATAGGTTCAAATCCTACTTTAACTTTTTTTGTGTGTGTGTCCCTCCAGAAAGAGAAAAAATACTTACTGTATCTAAATTCAAAAGACATATGCAAGCCTGAAGGCTTAAAAAGTAGTGTACATTGAGGTATATTTCTGTTTCTGGAGGGCTCATAATTACAAAAACAAAGAGCTAAACCTGGGTCCCTCGGTTTACAGGACACTGCGGTAACCACTAGACTAATCCTCTGCTCTGCATAGACATCTGTGACAAATTTTGAGTGTGTAACAATTTTATTTTATTTATTCAGTTTTCTATACCGTTCTCCCAAGGGAGCTAAGAACGGTTTACATGAATTTATTCAGATACTCGCGCATTTTTCCCTGTTTATCCCGGTGGGCTCACAATCTATTTAATGTACCTGGGGCAATGTAGGGGGGGGGATTAAGTGACTTGCCCAGGGTCACAAGGAGCAGCGTGGGTTTGAACACACAACCTCAGGGTGCTGAGGCTGAAGCTTTAACCACTGTGCCACACTCTCCCCAATTTTGTGGGATAGAAATGACATGGAATAAAGTAAAAGCTGGGATTACCAATTCCCCACTTTGCCTCTCCCAGCTTCCCCAGCCTTTCTCCTTACCCCAGTGATAAAAAAAAAAAAAAATACTTATGCTGTACGGTCTAGATTCTGTGTGGCTGTTTTCTAAGAATACTACAATGCAGACATCCACGTCCTTTGTTTTCTCCTTTATTGTATTGCAACACCTTTACAATAGCTCAGTAAACCACTCTGAATTGACTCCCCAGTCATTAGTAGTGGTATAGAAACTTCAACGAACAATAAAAAAAATTTATCTTGTGTATTTTCAAATGGGATGTGTCTAATTCATAAATCCTACTATACGCCATATTTACCATATTATGTTTGCCACATTGTTCACCATGCTTCAATCTCTCAAGCCATGTTTGCCACACAATGTTCACTGTTCCATGTCTTCTATGCTATGTTTCATTACACACGCTTGCCTAACCAATTTTGCTGAGTCGTGTCATACGATGTTGCCCATGCTTTGTAATACTTTGCTCACTCTGCTATTCCTCACCATATCATGTTTGCCATATTATGTTTTACCATGCTTTGTTACCTGGCATTATGAACTTGCTGCCTGCGGTTGGTGGCGCCTCTCTCTGTCACTTCCTGGTCCCGCACCTAGGAAGCGACAGAGGGATAGCCGACACGACGCAGTCAGCAAGTTTGTGAAGTTGCTTGCACCTGGAAAATTAAAAAGATACGAGGGAAGGGAAGGGGAGGTTGGGAAGGAGCGGGGGAGGCCATGCACCTTCACTATGCCATTGCTTATGTCTAAGTCAGTGGTTCCCAACCCTGTCCTGGAGGAACACCAGGCCAATTGGGTTTTCAGGCTAGCCCTAATGAATATGCATGAAGCAAATTTGCATGCCTATCACTTCCATCATATGCAAATCTCTCTCATGCATATTCATTAGGGCTAGCCTGAAAACCCGATTGGCCTGGTGTTCCTCCAGGACAGGGTTGGGAATCACTGGTCTAAGTAATACAGGCATCACACAGAGTTACCCATCTGGCTCCAGAAAAAAAGAAGGATAGATTGAGACATCCGGGTTTTACTTCTATTGAAAGCAATGGATGTCTCAATCCGTCCTCCTTTTTCTGGAGCCATATGGTAACCCTAGTGGGTCATTGACAGCAGGGACTATTTTATTCCTATTGGTCCTGCAGCAGATAGCATACACTAACCATCAGTAAATGATCCTCATTAAGTTTTGTAATAAGAAGCATCTCTTCAAGGACTTTCCACACATTCCAAAATACTGCACACAGGGCTGCAAGGTAACTCAATTTATCAAGATTAGCCCCAGTCAGTTGAATTTCTGCATCAGTGGGTACAACTTGAACGATCCTGACTACATGTGAGAAAGAGAACAGTGCTATGATTTTTAGGGAATTAGTCACAGCATGGAAGGAAGTGTCACCCCATCATAACAGAATGCTCCATCTAATTCTGCACAATGGGGAAGTCCCAACCTCCAGAGGAACTTGTGTGGTCGAGAATGGAGATTAAATAAACCACAAAGTCTCATTTCTACAGTCTGTTCTGTGGATGCTGAAGTACAAACAAAAGGGGGGATCCCTCCCCCCCATAAAAAGAATAAAATCTTGTAATGGAAAAAAAAAACATGCACTGTTCAGGATAACTATGGCAAACTGTAACCTGGAAACTCTATATTTGTTGTTACTAGACCCCTAGTTTGTATCAAATTAGGACACTGGGTGCAGATTCTGGCAAGGCATGGCACTTGAATATTAAGCCCACGTCTTATAGTCTAGTCAACCATTTTTCCTCCTTTTGGGGGGGGGGGAGGGAAATGGGGGTCTTGACTTATATTCGGATTGACTTATATTCGAGTATATACAGTATGTTTTCATAACAAATATTGAAAATACCGTTTCCTTTAGTAAAAGCTATAATAAAGAAATCCTTTTGTTTACTCTCTTGCTTGCCTGCCTATGAGTGCCCCTGCCTTTGTGCCAGCCGCATTACCACATAGACCCCTCAGTACAGATTTACATGGGTAAATTGACCAAGTTTTGCTCACTCAGCATCTATGATTTTCCCTAAATTTGTGTGATAGGGGTTCCTGTGAGTGGGATTAGAAGAGAGGAAGCAAAAATGCCCACAGTTTCAGATTTTCAAATCTATGTGCATCGTTTTGACCATGATACATCTCTAACACGTGCCTAATGTGGCAAAAATGGCCTAACATGGGATGTGCTAAAGTGTTCCATGTTAGTTTTGCAATTTACATGAGCTGAACACGTAGTAATTACCATATTCTCTCTAATAATCCCCCCCACACTTTTTTTTCAGAGCCAAAAAACCTTTTTAAAATTTGAGTCTAGCATGCAACTTTTAATTCATTCGATAACTGTCCATCCGCCAAACTCCACATCTCCACATCTCCACATGCAGAATTAGCACATTAATGCGATTACCTGCTCTTGTGTCAGACCCACTGCTTCTCCGGGTCTGAAAAAATGGCTGCGGCATCAGTGTGTGCATGACCCAAAAACAGGAAGCTGCATCATGAACTGACATTTAGGTGCACCCCTTTAGACCAAGAAAAACCAAGCCTAAATTCCTGCACCTACGTTGTGTGTGGATCGGGCATATTCCGCTGAATTGTCTTGCGCGCTGTTATCCTTGCGCTGAATTTTTATTGCGCGCTGTTAGCCTTGCGCTCAATTGTCTTGCGCTCACTTGTCTTCGCGTTTTTGTTGGCGCGCTTTTGTCTTGCGCGTATTTGACATGCCACCTTCTATAACAGTGCGTGTAACTTTTAGGAATGCCCACGTTCCTCCCTTGGCCACACCCCCTTTTGAGATTCACACACAAATGACATACATCACTTTATAGAATATGCAAAGTTGTCTGCATAAGTTCTGATTAGTGCCAATTAGCATCAATTATTGGCACAGATTGGTCGTAACAAAGTAGATGATGGCAGATAAAGACCCAAATGGTCCATACAGTCTGCCCAACCTGATTCAATTTAAATTTTTTTTTCTTCTTAGCTATTTCTGGGCAAGAATCCAAAGCTCTACCCGGTACTGTGCTTGGGTTCCAACTGCTGAAGTCTCCGTCAAAGCTCACTCCAGCCCATCTACACCCTCCCAGCCATTGAAGCCCTCCCCATCCCATCCTCAACCAAACGGCCATATACAGACACAGACTGTGCAAGTCTGCCCAGTACTGGCCTTAGTTCTTATAGGGGCCAATTCCCATCTTTTGAGCAGTGTTAATAAAATTAAGCTGCACACACAAATCGGCTAAGTGCACCAATTTGCACATGCAACCTATGGCACTGTATACAGAATTCGGGGGCAAGTGCTGTTCTCTAAATGGTACACTGAGTGGGGCCCTAGAAAACAGGAGATGCCAACTATCCCAAAGCTTGGAAAGTGCAAACAAACAGTGAAGGAGACTTCTGGTGTTCAATACCTTTATTTTCTATCACGACGCAACACGATCGTGTTTCGGCCCAAATGGGTCCGCCTTGGGAGTCTGAAGTCCGAATGTTGAGTAGGTACGCTATTCTTTTAAAACAATCTTGAGCAACAATTTTTGAGAATCGACGTCTCGGACCTAACAGAAATCTTAACCGCAAATGCTTGTACTAAATTTACTCCAAGGGAGCAAAAGAATTGGGGGGGGGGGGGGCAAATGCTGTGCGATCTGAGTGGGGGCGCCATTTATAGACTAGCCCATGGCACGAGGATCCACAGCTGAGGATTTACATCAACTGAAATTCTTTGCATAAATTAAGCCTGGATCCTCCAAATTCTATAATACTATGCTCTTCTTTACTGAACACCCCCGACCCGCGCATGCCCCTTCCATGGCCACTCCCCCTTTCCAGTTACACAATAAAAGATCTGCACATGTATCTTTATAGACACGTATCAAGATGCATGCATAACCAAACAGTTGCCAATTAATGCCAATAATTGATTAACACCCAATTATTAGAGCTAATTGGCTTGTTAATCATTCGACAAGTATGCTTCTCTTATTGATTTGTTATTTATGTTTTCTGTTACACATTTTGAGTGTGTAATAATTTGTGGGATATAAATGACATGGAATAAAGTGGGATTAAAAATTCCCAATTTGCCTCTCCCAACTTCCCCAGCCTTGCCCCTCACCCCAATGATTAAAAATACTTATGCTGTACGGTCCTGATTTTATAAAATGGTGCCTAACTCCTAGGTGCCGTTGAATGCGACTGACAATCATCCGCTAGGCGCTGTTTATAGAATCGCGCCTAGCAGTACCTAAGTGGTCTTAGGTGCCAGCAGGTGTTGAAGCCTCAGGCGTACTCCTTGCCCTAAATGGAAGTGTGCCCAAATTAGGTGCCTAATCTAATCTAGTATTTGTGAGTCGCACAAACCTAAGGAGGCTCTAGACGACTTGGAAAGGAAGAGGGTAAAAAGGGCAAGACGAAGCAAAGAGGAAAGGGGGGGGGGAGGAGGAGGAGACCTAATTCTATTAAGCAAAAGAATAGGAGCTTAAGGTGATCTTATGAAGTTAATAATCAAAGAGCAGAGTTTTCAGTTTTCTCCGGATTTAGGCATGGTTGGTTTCGGTTCTTATTGACTCTGCGAGATCATTCCAGCGCCCAAGCCAAACCACACCCAAAATCTGCCCAGATTCCACCTCAGAACAGATGCCAACCTTGAAGCGGTAGACGCCTATCAAGTTAAGCACCTACCAGATAATTAATGTTTTTAATTGTTTTTTTAATTACTTTTTTTAATGGTGCTTTTTCAATGATCAGCGCCATTTAAGCCTAACTGAAAAATTAACACCGGCTTTTACAAAGCTGTAGTAGAGAGTTTTACCACGGGCAGACAAGGTAAATGCTCTGATGCTCATAGAATTTCCATGAGCGTCAGAGCATTTACCTAGCTGGCCCGGGGTAAAAACCTCTACCGTGGCTTTGTAAAAGGAGAACATAAGAACATAAGATTTGCCGCTGCTGGGTCAGACCAGTGGTCCATCATGCCCAGCAGTCCGCTCCTGCAGCAGCCCTTAGGTCAAAGACCAGTGCCCTATTTTAGTTTCGCCTTACCTGCATACGTTCTGGCTCAGCAGGAACTTGTCTAACCTCGTCTTCAATCCCTGGAGGGTGTTTTCCCCTATAACAGCCTCTGGAAGAGCGTTCCAGATTTCTACCACTTTCTGGGTGAAGAAGACCTTCCTTACGTTTGTACGGAATCTATCCCCCTTTTAACTTTAGAGAGTGCCCTCTCGTTCTCCCTACCTTGGAGAGGGTGAACAACCTGTCTTTATCTACTAAATCTATTCCCTTCATTATCTTGAACGTGTCGATCATGTCCCCTCTCAGTCTCCTCTTTTCAAGGGAGAAGAGGCCCAGTTTCTCAAATCTCTCACTGTATGGCAACTCCTTCAGCCCCTTAACCATTTTAGTCACTCTTCTCTTGATCCTTTCGAGTAGTTCTGTGTCCTATGTTAGGTGCCTAGATCGGCTAGATCAGGGGTAGGCAACTCTGGTCCTCGAGGGCCGGAATCCAGTCGGGTTTTCAGGATTTCCCCAAGGAATATGCATGAGATCTATTTGCATACACTGCTTTCAATGCATATTCATTGGGGAAATCCTGAAAACCCGACTGGATTCCAGCCCTCGAGGACCGGAGTTGCCCACCCCTGGGCTAGATGCACTGATCTAAGCATCTCACTTCAGGTGCCATTTATGGAACCAGGGCCTAAATGTCTACTTCAAGCCATTAGGTAACTATGAATTTAACAGGGTCATTTGTTCTGAACAAAGTCCTTAAAAAGGTAATCATTTTGTGGTGCTTCTTTCCATCTTCTTACTACGTATTCTTTTAGGGGATTTTTTTCATGTTTGAATTAGTCATTTTTAGTTTAACCAAAGTGGAACAAATATGATAAGGTAGACCTCCCTCATGTTATACCAAACAATACAGGAATTTAAAAAAAAACACAACACAGGAATTTTGCAAAACAGTGCAATATTTCAATCTTTCTAGACTTATATCCTGGCCAAATCACTTGAATAATAACCATTTGTTCACTCTTTGATTTAAAGCACCTTGGATTGCTCTGTACCTTTTATATTTCTTCCTCGCTACCCATGAATATATCTGAACCATGCAAGCCCACCATTACAAAATCCCTGTGAGCAAAAGAATTCCCAAAGGAAGAAATGGGAGGTTTTTTTAAATGAATGCATTTTCTTTTCACTCTTCTAAGAAAAAATATTAAAGTATTTACTTTACACACATATCTAACTTGGACAATGCTATATATATCATGTATTGATATCCTGTTCTGTAGTCTGACACATTACCCTCCTGAGTCACTTGGTCTCTTACTGTGAGTCAAAGAACACGCAGAAAAGAAAAATTAAAAAAAATTTGCAAAACCAGAGGAGTTTTAAAAATCCTCATAGAACAACCTTTCCAGAAAGAAATGCTACACTGGCTGTCCTTGTCTTCTACATTCACTGGGCACGCTTTTTCAATCAACGATGGTCTTATTCTTTGAAGAAGATCATTGCACAATGGTCAAGTGGCCAAGAAAAAAACTACATTGAATTATGGCATTTACTGTAATGGAAAAGATATTTCTGCTCCAGGCAAATGGTACATTCAGTTCTACGCAAAATACTGTTAGAGAGAGGAACTTGTAGTGAGGCTTAAGCATACAAAGGGCAGGCACCAAAGGAGTCCTTCATTATCGTTCTGCTTTCTGTATTGAAAAATCATTTCGACAAAGAGCTCTCTAGACAGGCTGAGGAGCAGAAATAGGCTATGAAGTTTTCAAAGACTGGGAAAGTAAGATTGAACATGAAATGTAAAACACTTCAGCAACATAGTACTGTTCTTTTTTCCCCGGTGTCAGACAAGGTATCAGAAAATGTAACCAAGCTGTTTAGGACCTTACAATGGATGAAATGTTTGCTATTCAATGCTACAAAGGGTTCAATTGGAATATATATATATAATATATACATATACGTATATACACACTTATACACAAACGTATATACTTTATATATGTACGTTTGTATGTGTGTGTATATATGTATGTATGTATGTTTGTGTGTGCATGTGTATATATATAGATCTACACACACAATGTCTGAATTCAAGAAAATATAGGATGGGCACATGGGATATCTTAGGGGAGAGGAGGAGATAGTGGATGCTGTAGATGGGCCATTTGGCCTTTATCTGCCATCATATATTATCACAATTATAGAATATTTGTGTTCCCTAGTAGTAGAAAAACTATGTTTCTATAACCATAAAGCTCTATGACCTCATAATGCAGGTGTAAAGAGCTTTAGCCTATAAGGAGAGTAGGAGATAGTGGATGCTGCGGATAGGCAGACTGGATGAACCATTTGGCTTTTTAGCTGTATCAGAATATATATACCGTATTTTTCGCTCCTTAAGACACACTTTTTTTCCCCAAAAAATGGGTGGAAATGTCTGTGCATCTTATGGAGTGAATATTTGCTCACAGACCATGATATGCAGCATTCTCCCTAGCATCTTTTAGCTGGGTGCTCCACCCAGCTAATTTAGGTGAGCGCTCGGCTGTCTACCAGGGAAACATACCTTTTTTCGCCTTTTTAAATCCTGGTGGTCCAGCGGTGTATCAGCAGGAGCGAGCTTTCCACGCTCCTGCCCCGCGCTGAGCCCCTCCCTTGCTGGATGGCTGCCTCAGATCTCGCAAGAACTGACGGCAGCCATTCAGGGAGCGACGCGGGCCCAGGCTGGAGCACAAAAAGCTTGTTCCTGCCTTGTGAGCCACTGGCCACGAGATCTGAGGCAACCGTCCAGTGAGGGATGGTTCAGCGCAGGGCAGGAGCGCGGAAAGCTGGACAATCAGGATTTTAAAAGGTGAAAAAAGGTTCAGGGAGGGGTTTAAAAAATTGTTAGTTGGCTGGGATGGATCCCTCCTGTCCTGGCCTACCACTAGACCACCAGAAAGGAGACAGGGTACAGGGCAGGGAAGTGGGACAGGCTACAGAAAACTAAAAGAGTGCTTGAACCTTAAAGTCTCTCCTCATTTGTGAATACCGCTGTTGACTTTACATGATTGAAATATTATTCTTCTATATTTTATTAAATATATTAATATATCATTTGGTTCAGAATATTTTTTTTCTTGTTTTCCTCCTCTAAACTTAGGTGTGTCTTATCGTCAGGTGCGTCTTATAGTCCGAAAAATACGGTATATTAAGGCTGTACTTAAAATTTGTAATCGCATAAAGCGTCCCCCTCTCATATATCCTTCTATATTCCTACTGTGGGAAATATAGACAGCAGAACCATGTTTTAATTACTAAAATGAAAATAAATCATTTTTCTTAACTAAAATCACCAACCAACAAAGGTAAGAAAAATGATTTATTTTCATTTTAGTAATTAAAACATAGGTTCTGATCATTTATTTCTGTTATCTATATTTGCCACAGTAGGAGTATGGAAGGAAATGCGAGGGGGTGGGGAACGTTTTATGCAAATAAAATTGTTATTGTGATTAATCGATGTGCAGCCCTTTCTAGTGTTGAATATCAAACATTTCACACATTGTAAGGCTGGGTCACACCATCAGAAGAGAGAGATCACTGGAGAAGGACATCATGTATGGGAAGATCAAAGGAACCAGGCAAAGAGGGCGACCTGCAATCAGATGGCTGGACACACTGAAAACAACCATGGGGATGACGTAGAGAATGACACAGTGACAAAATTCATCACCGTCCCCGTCCCCACGGATAACCGCGGGAAATAATCCCATGTCATTTTCTAGTGTCTATTTCAACCTCAGTCCTTCTACAGCAGCATTCTTCAAAGCAAAGCTTGCGGGTCAGTGGTTGTGGCCATTCATACTCTGATTCTTATGTGAGCCAAGGATAATGAAGCCATTGTGACATCACTGATGTGATTGGCTCTTAGGCACTGGTGGAATGAGGCATTATGACATCACAATATCTGCTCTGGATACCAGAGACTGTCATTCTGTAGTGTCTGTTTCAACCTCGGTCCTTCTACACCGGCATTCTTCAAGCAAAGCTTGTGGGTCAGTGGTTGTGGCCATTCATACTCTGATTCTTCCCTCTATCCTTAAAGAATGACATGAAGATGGTTTCCCGGGGTTATCCATGGGGACGGGAACGGTGCTGAATTTTGTCACCGTGTCATTCTCTACACTGCAGGACCTTTCCGGACTAGCAGAAAACTGATTTCTTTTTAGATCCGCAATTCATCAAGTCACTAGGACTTGAACACAAGTCGATGGCACCTAACAACCACAAGGAGGCTGGGAAGCCATGAAAAATATTTTTTTTTTCAAATGATCTGAACTTTGCTGCAATTGGCAATTCCTTAGCCTCTCTCCTGTATAACAATGTAGCAAACCCTTGCTCGTCAAGTCATTTTACTCTTGAAACATAAGCATCTAACTCTTTCCTTATCTTTTTTTAGTTAGAACATAAGAATAGCCACACTGGGGTCCTTTTACTTAGGCGCGATAGCTGATTTAGTGCACGCTAAATGGTAATGCGTCCATTATATTCTATGGACGCGTTAGCGTTTAGCGCACACTAAATCGGCTAGCGCGCCTTAGTAAAAGAGGGGGACTGTGTTAAACCTATGGTTTATCTAGCCCAGTGGTTCCCAAACCACCCCCAGCCAGTCGGGTTTTCAAGATATCCCTAATGAATATGCATGAGAGAGATTTGCATACCTGTCGCTTCCATTATATGCAAATCTCTCTCATGCATATTTATTAGGGATATCTTGAAAACCCGACTGGCTGGGGGTCCCCCAGGACAGGGTTTGGGAACCACTGATCTAGCCCTATCTCACTTCTAACAGTGGCCAATCCGGATCACAATCACTTGGCAGAATCCCAAGAGTAGCAAGACTCCATGCTACTGATCCCAGAAATAAGTACTGTATTGGCTTTCCCCATGTCTATTTTAATAGCAGATTATGGTCGTCTTCTCCATGAACTTGCCAAAAACCTTTTTTATTTTTTATTTTTTTAAATCTTTATTCATTTCAAATCTTAAAACAAGTACAATAAACATTTATCAATTTAACTTTCAAATACACTTGAAATCTTACAATTGGTCCTCATATTATAAAATAATATCCCCTCCCTTATTCAATTATGAAAATGATTTATTTTATTAATAATCAAAACAAAATTCCCTTCCCCCACCCCCCCACCCTTAATGTCCCTCTGCTTTGGAGTCAAATGGGATCGGAGGTGGAACAAGTTCAGTTTGGAGGGAGGAGGGGCGGAAGCGAATAATAGTGACGCCTCAAAAACCTTTTTTAACTCAGATCTTCAAACTGCTTTTACCACATCATCTAATAACAAGATCCAGGGTTCACTGCGTGAAAAATATTTTCTCCTATTTGTTTTAAAGGCATCTCCACATAATTTCAAGTCACTCCGTGGTGCAACCACACCTTAAGTATTGCGTTCAATTTTAGCTGCTGTATCTCAAAAAAGATATAGTGAAATTAGAAAAGATTCACAGAAGAGTGGCCATGATAATAAAGAGGATCTAACTCCTCTCATATGAGGAGAGACTAAAGAGGTTAGGGCTCTTCAGTTTGGAAAAGAGATGGCTGAGGGGAGATATGATTGAGGTCTAAAAAATCCTAAGTGGTGTAGAATGGTTACAAGTGAATCCATTTTTTACTCCATAAAAAAATTACAAAGACTAAGGACACTCAGTGAAGTTAAAGGGGAAATACTTTAAAACCCAATAGGAGAAAATATTTTTTTCACTCAAAGAATAGTTAAGCTCTGGATTGGAACTTATTACCTGAGGATATAGTAACAGCAGTTAATGTAAATGGGTTTGAAAAAGGTTTGGATGAGTTCCTGGAGGAAAAATTCATAGTCTGCTATTAAAATAGACATGAGGAAAGCCAATACTTATTTCTGGGATCTGTAGTATGGAATCTTGCTACTTCTTTGAACCTTTTCTAATTCCACTATAAACGTATATACGAGTTTTTTTTTATATACGGCAGCCAGAATCGCACGCAATACTCTATGTGAGCTCTCAATATATAGAGAGATACAGAGGCATTATAATATTTTTAAAATCTTATTTTCTCTCTCCTAATAATGCCTAACATTCTATGTCCTTTTCTGGTTGATGCCATCCACTGAGCAAAAGATTTCAAGGTATTGTCCTTGATGACACCTAGATCTGTTTCTTGGTTGGTGATTCCAAAGTAGAACCTAACATCAAGTTCAAAGGGATAACTAAAATGGCTTTCAAAGTACAATTAAAAAGGCAATTCAAACATCAATGTTTCTTTGGATTCTTTTTTTTTAGAAGAAATAAAGAACAAAACCTCTCCATGAATAAAGATATCAGCAACATAAGAACATAAGAATAGCCTTACTGGATCAGACCAATAGTCCATCTGGCCCAGTATCCCACTTTCACGGATGCCAATCCAAATCACAAATACCCGGAAAAACCCATTCCATGCCACCGATCCAGGGAAAGAAATGGCTTCTCCCATATCTGCCTCAACAGCAGTTCATAGACTTTTCCTCCAGGAGTGTATTTTAGATGACGTGCGCTCCCATGTCGTTCTCAATTACTGTCTCTCAGATGTCTGTCTCACATTCACATTATATAGTCTGCCTTTTATTTTCTGTATAATTTAAATGATTTGTCCTGATAAATGTCTTTTGTTCGTTCTAGATTTCAACTCAGCTTTACACTTCTCAGCTAATAATCTTCTCTGCGGCTTTTTTACTGTTTCACCTCTACATTCCCCAGTTTTATTTCTGTCTTGTATATTCTTCATGCAACATGCGCTCCCTGTTGGTTTCTTAGATGACCATTCTATAATACTTTTTGGTTTCACTTACTCCCTCAATCACTGGTTCCTATATTATTTCACTTTTCATTCCATAGTGGTTTATCAGATATTTTTGCTTTTATTTATATCCATGGAGAGGCATAATAATAAAAAAAGTCTAAGTCCCCTTTTGGCCTAAGTCCCTAAACGCTGAAAATACCAGCAGGGAAAATGTCCATTCTCAAAAAAAAAAACAAAAAAACATCCAAAATGAGTTTTGTTTTTGAGAATAGCTTACCTCTACGTTCAGCAATTTAATAGCCCAGACCACCACTATGTCTAAACTTAAAACACATTATCAACCAAAAAATTGCCCAAGTCCCAAACGCCCAAAGTAAGACCTTTTAGGTGACGGAGGGTCAATCCTTCACCTAAAAGCTGGATTCTGTAACCAACGTCTGTCAAAAACAACACTGGTTAAAAAGTCCCCCCCTCCCCCGCAACGATCGCAGCAGGAGAGATACCTAATCTCTCCTGCCACGATTGTGATCCACCCCCATGAACCCCCTGACAATACCGGCAGGAGGGAGCCCAAACCCTCCTGTCGAGATGCAGGCCCCGAACCCTGATAATACCGGCAGAAGGCAGCCCAAGCCCTCCTGCTGAGGTGCAAGCCCCTGAACCCCCGAAACACCCCCCTCCCGACAATACCGGCATGAAGAGCCCAAGCCCTCCTGCCGAGACGCAGGCCCCCAAACCCTGACAATACCGGCAAGAGGGAGCCCAAGCCCTCCTGCCGAGGCATAGGCCCCCGAACCCCGACAATATCAGCAGGATGGAGCCCAAGCCCTCCTGCCGGAAGGTGACCCCCCACCTTCCCTCAAATACGGGCAGGAAGGATCCCAGGCCCTCCTGCCCAGGGTGCACCCCTCCCCACGATCGACCAACTCAAACCCCCGATCGCCCCCCCGAAATCTCTGAACGGCCCCCCTAATCCCAACACCCCCAACCCCCGACACCCCCTCTCAACTTACTTTAAGGTTGGCTGGACGGACGGGTCCCAAGCCCAGGCAGCTGGTAGGCCCACCATCCTCCAAATGGCGGGCCTAGGGCCTGATTAGGCCAGGCACCTAAGGCCCCGCCCATAAGAGAAGCCTTAGGTGCCTGGGCCAACTGGGGGTTGGGGGGGGTCGCCTTCCAGCAGGAGGACTTGGGCTCCCTCCTGCCGGTATTGTCGGGGTTAGGGGGCCTGCGCCTCGGCAGGAAGCCTTGGGCTCCCTCCTGCTAGTATTGTCAGGGATCGGGGGGGTTGGGGGCTTGGGTCTCGGCAGGAAGGCTTGGGCTCCCTCCTGCTGGTATTGTCAGGAGGGTTGGGGTGCCATCAGGAGAGATTGGGTATCTCTCCTGCCGCGATTTGCAGCAGTTTGTGTGGGGGGGGGGGAATTGCGATTGCTGCAGGGGATGGGTAGGTTGCCGGGGCTGCTGAGCTGATCAGCTCAGCGGCCCCTATTCAGAACTTAAACCTGTTTTGACTTGGTCTAAGTCAAAACGTATAAGTTCCGACTGAGCAAAGTGGTTAAACTTTTGGTTATACTTGCTGTACAACTAAGTCTGTGTGTTTATTCTTTTTATTTTTATTTAGTTTCAATCCTTATGCCGACCTGTTGACCGAAACACGACTCGTATCGAGTCATTTATGCTTTTATCACAGTGTTGTCCAATAAGGCCTGACTGGCGGTGGTTTCCAATTTTCCACTGGTACATTGTCCACTCTGTTTTGTTTCTTTTTGTGTTTTACCTAGCCAAATCTAAAAAAAAAACAATTTTTTCAGAGCTAGAGGGAGGACAGTACAAAAATCACTTTTGGCAGGCAGGCAGGCAGGACAGGACAGCAAAAACATTACAGTGGGAAACTGTTCCTAATATTAGATGGATTTCTAAGGATGAATATTTTCTGTGCATGTTGTTCTGGAAGTTTCGTTAAAGATGTCTTGGCATTGTATTTGTGTAGGCTTATCAGTGCTTTCTGAAAAGCTGCTGAAGTTAAGGACATACGCCATAGGACAGGGAGAAGCTAGGGAGGGGAGTTCTCTGGGAAGGGTAGGTGTCACTTAGCTGGACAAGAAGGGAAGGGAGGCTAACTGGTTATGGAAGACTTTACGCTTGCAGGGAAGGTGGGATTAATGTAAATCCAGTGAATTAACACAATTCGAATTAACTCATTTAACTATTAATAAATTATTTTGTATGAATTTGCATGCACTGCAGTGTATTTAACTATTCTCTGCTTATCAGTAGCATGCATGAATGCACTTTTAATGCATAATAGATGCTAATGAATGCATTTATCATTAACACATTTTATTTAATAAGCTTTGAAGTCTATTAAATAGAATGAAAATGACTAAGGGAACAGTTGCTGTCTGCAAAAACAGTGGCACAAGTTTCAATACAGACATCTGATTAAAGTCCCTTAACACCTGGAAGACATCATGGTGGTTATTTTAGAAGCTCTGTTTTTCTTCTGGATGTCTGAAAACTGTAATTTAGTCATCCGTATGTCCAAATCCCAATTTTACATAGGCAAGATCTAAATGTAATAATGCAAGGCGAGGGAGTGGTCTGGGTACGTTTTGAGCAAGACTAAGGAGACCCCAAAATATGGAAGCCCGACTCGTATCACAGAAGGGAAAGGGACATCCGTGTCTAAAAAGATGGATATATGAGTATTTGACCTGGTTTTTGTTATGTCTAGATTAGAGAAGGATGCCCTGATTGAGTAGCCATCCTTGGGAAGGGATTAAGGCACAACACATCCTTAATTCTACAGTGGTTGCTGTCCCCTTCCACTGAATGCTGATATCAGGCTTTATGAAAGCTTTAGATATTATAGACATTCTTAACAGAGAAGCTTGCAGGTCTAAGGAGTAGTCTAATGGTTAATGTGGTGGACTGACACCCAAAGGACCCAGGTTCAGAAATAGTACTGAGGCTTATATGGATGCTGCGGGGACGGTGACGGGGCGGTGAATGGGATGGCAGTGGCGGTGAAAGGGATGGCGGTGACGGTGACGGGGCGGTGAAGGGAAAGAGGGTGACGGGGCGGTGCAGAGGATGGTGGGCCGGGGACGGTGCAGTGAGGGGGACAGATTTTTTCCCCGTGTCATTCTCTATTCAAAATCCATTTCAGTTCCTTTTTTTCTTTGTGTTTAATTGTGAATCCTAATTTTCACACAGTTGCACAAGCATATATATATAGACCCATTGTTTGATTACCATAACTCATTGTTAGTTGGTTTGCCTAAATAAGATTTAAGAGCATTACAAATAGCTCAAAATGCTGCTGCTCGTTTAATCTCAGGAAGTCCTTTGTATAGTCACATTGCGCCAATTCTTAAGCAATTTCATTAATTGCCTATTCAATGGCATATTTATAAAAAAAATTTTAAATGCTAATTTTTTTTGCACGGCTGCAACCCTAAAGGTTCATGTGCCAGGACATCCCCTTCGTTCAAGTAAATCAGGCACCACTTGATGTTCCAGATTTTAAGCAAATTAAATTGGAGATGTATAGGGACTTGATCTTTATGGTCTTGGGACCTCGGTTATGGAACTCCCTTCCAAAGGAATTGAGAAAGATTGAGTCTTTGAGTTCATTAAAGCTTTTAAAAGCACATCTGTTTTCTCAAGCATTTTTATAAATTAAAAGACATTTTAGACATTGTTCAGGTTTTGGAGATACTGTGTGTCTTGAAGAGTAGTATGTTTTAATGTTATATCTACACTTCTCCCTCAATATTCGTGGGGGTTAGGGACAGAGCCGGCCCACGAATATTGAAAATTCACAAATAACTTTTGGGCCGGCTCTGACTCACCCCCGCCTTCCCCTCGGCATCCCGAACCTTTTTTTAAATTAAATGCTGCATCCCGGACCTCCCCGGAGCTTACCTGGTAGTCTAGCGGGCTTTCGGGGCAGGAGCGATCTTTCTACGCTCCCGACCCATGCAGATCCCCCAAAACAAAATGACTGTGGCGAGTTCCCTTCTATTTTAGGTACGTTTAACCTGTAACCCGTTCTGAGCTCTGCCTTTATCCAAAGCGGATTATAAAAGTAAATATATACAATAAAAACAATCAAAATACATAACAAATTATGTTAACGATACATAGTTAAAACCATGTGAGACAATCGCGCACAGGACACCAGCGTGCCAGATTTAAACTCAATTTGAAAGCGCTCCGAGGGGGGGTTGTGTGCATGGGGAACCACCGCACTTAACTTAGTTGTATTGACACTGCCGTTGGTGGGGGGGTGTTGTGGGGGGAGAACCCCTCATTATAGAGGAAACAGGCTTTTTCCTTATTTTTTAGGGAAAAAGTTCAGTTTCCCCCAACAGCAGTGCCAACACTACTAAGTTAAGTGTGTGGGGGGAGGTTCCCATACACCCCCTTGGAGCACTTTCAAATTGAATTTAAATCCGTCGCGCTGATGTCCTGCGCGCAATTGTTGGCCCGGCTTTGTCTGCGCGCGATTGCCTCGCGCAGTTTTGATGCATCACCGATGTTAACAGATAATAAAAGTCTGCTGACTTATAAGACCCTTACATACTAACAGATAGCATATTCCATTTACACAGCAAATCTCCTTATTACTCAGTGGCGGATGACAGAGTTTAAGATATGACCTAACCCATGACAGGGTGACAAAATTCATCACCGTTCCCGTCCCCACGGATAACCGTGGTAAACAATCTTCATGTCATTCTTTAAGGAGAGAGGGAAGAATGAGAGTATGAATGGCCACAATCACTGACCCGCAAGCTTTGCTTTGAAGAATGCTGAGATTGAGCAGCAACATTCCAGAGCAGATATTGTGATGTCATAATGCCTCATTCCACCAGTGCCTAAGAACCAATCACATCAGTGATGTCACAATGGCTTCATTATCCTTGGCTCACATAAGAATCAGAGTATGAATGGCCACAACCACTGACCCTCAAGCTTTGCTTTGAAGAATGCTGGTGTAGAAGGACTGAGGCTGAAATAGACACTAGAAAATGACATGGGATTATTTCCCGCGGTTATCCGCGGGGAGTCAGATTCAGGTACTAGATGCACTAAACAGGATCGGTAAGACCGCTTGAGTCTACTTCAATCTGAATTTTGGCCAATTCTAAAAGAGCTATTGATGCATTAAAAATTTTGAATGCAAATGATTTGCACAGAGGTTTGAGGAGAGAGGCCTTAGGCTCCTCCCTCTATATCCCAGGATTCATGTAGGAAAGGGATGCGTGTGGAGAAGAGGGCAGGGAAGGGGTTCCACCACTCTTGAGCGCCTCTCACCCTCGCTACACCACTGCCTCAGGGTGCTGAGGTTATATCTGTGCCATGCTCTCCCCCACATGATTTTGCATTTTGGCATCTTCATTAGGCATGCTTCCAAGTTAGTTTGAAAAAGGACATAGTACTAATCGAAAGGGTCCAGAGAAGAGCGACAAAAATGGTTAAGGGGCTGGAGGAGTTGCCATACAATGAGAGGCTAGAGAAACTGGGCCTCTTCTCCCTTGAAAAGAGGAGACTGAGAGGGGACATGATCGAAACATTCAAGATATTGAAGGGAATTGACTTAGTAGATAAAGACAGGTTGTTCACCCTCTCCAAGGTAGAGAGAACGAGATGGCACTCTCTAAAGTTAAAAGGGGGATAGATTCCGTACAAACATAAGGAAGTTCTTCTTCCCCCAGAGTGGTAGAAATCTGGAACGCTCTTCCAGAGGCTGTTTTAGGGGAAAACACTCTCCAGGGATTCAAGACAAAGTTAAACAAGTTCCTGCTGAACCAGAATGTACGCAGGTAAGGCAAAACTAAAATAGGGCACTGGTCTTTGACCTAAGGGCTGCCGCAGCAATTCTTATGTTCTATTGCCTTTACTGTAGGACTAGGTGTGAAAATTATAGTATCGCAGTCTATAATAGAAGATATTACCCTCAACCTTCTATTGGCCTAGACCTGCAGAGGACCCTTGCTTACATTAGAGACTTGTTTACAATAATGTTGATTTTGCTATCTATTTTCTTATTGATGTGTTTAAACCAAAACTGCACACTCAGCAGACTGGCAAATCAATATGCCTCTGTAAAACCAATTAATTAATACTCAGATGTTTCTCACCTCAGAAGTACAAGCAGCAAATCCTTTTCCATGCAAATAAAAATAATATTTACTTTTTGCCTGAACAGTGGCTAAAACTCCTTGTGGAAATGCATCTCAAATATTAGATACAGGAAATTAAATAGTCATGAGACAGGAGGTCATGCCCTTTGTGGATTCTAAACTGAGAGAAGAAATAAATGGTCAGTTATTCACGTGGAAAATGGTCACTATGTATTGTTGTGGGGTTTTTTACCTGGAATATGCAGCTGATCCTGGGGGTGGAATAAGGATTAATAGAAAACGTCATCTGGCATGGTTCTCTGGAGAAACTGGATTTTGTTTTAGGAGGTAAGGGAATCAACCTAGTGGCAATGTGGGTCCTCCATCTGAAGGGGGGTGCTGTTACTACTGCTGTGCAGGTGCAGAGGGAAAAGGGATCCTGAGGCTTGCTCGTCTTTTAGAAAAAAAAAAACCTTACTAACCCAATATTTATTTTATTTGTTCACTAAAACCATAGAATGTTCAAAATTTTCACTTGCTCTCTTTAATTTAAACTGGAGCAAAGGAATTCTGGTTCCGAGTTACCACATTTCTATTGACCTTTGACCTTCACCAGAACGCATGTGGTACAGATGAACGTCCACACTTGAAGTCAGGGCTGGATTTTCCTATAGGCTAACTAGGCTTCAGCCTAGGGCCTCAAGATCAAGATTGTTAGCAAAATTAAAATCACACTATTCTAAAAACAGTGAAACTAAAACACTGAACTGAAAATAAGGAGAAATTCTACGCTTTGGGATCGGAATTGGCTCCGGCCGCAATGGGGCACCGACTCAGCTTCTCCCTTTCTTTTTCTTGCCCTGGGAGGAGGATCGGGGAGGGAAAGACTTCAGTCTGGAAACAGCTCGGCAAAGCCCAGCCCTGCGGGGAGAGAGGCAAAACGTGTATCCGTCAGGACAGGGCGGCCCAGACTGGCATCGAGGGTGGGGTGGGGGGTTTCAGTGGAAGGGGGATGGGAGGCAGGCAGGCTGGCATCGGAGGGGGGGTGGGGGGGTTTAATGGAAGGCAGGCAGGCAGGATGGCATGGGGGGTGTTCAATAGAAGGGGGATGGGAGGCAGACGGGCATCGGAGGGGGGGTGAGATGAGGAAGGGCGCACTGGGGGCACTATGGACATAGGAAGGGGCAATGTTGTGTGTTATGTTTGATTAGTTATTGTTACAAGTACTTTATATGGTGCTGAGAATAAATGTCCAAATAAGTGTTCTCGACTTTTTTTAATTTATTATCCGTGTCACATTTTTTATAAAGGTTAGTACCAATAACAACATGTTTCATTTAACATATTGATATATATCACAGTAATGATGTATTTTATTATCTCTCATGTAATTTACAAACTTAAAAATGGGAGGTGAAAGGGCCTCATAAGTGGAATAGCCTAGGGCCTCTTTTCATCTAAATCCGGCCCTGCTTGAAGTAAACCAAAATATTTAAAAAGGTTTGATGTCCTGCTGTAAACTGAGCAATCTCTCTCTACTTTAATCCTTTTTTTTTAACTGTATATCCAGTGCCACAGTCCCTGTACCTTGCAGCTTTCAACATGTGCAAAGACTTTTTGCTTGGAAGAGAAAATCAAGGTCATCTGGCCTTGACAAAAAAAAATCAAGCAACTGGACTTAGAGCTCCATGAAAAGATGATAGTGGGGGCATTTTGTCTTCTCTTACTAATAAAGGTGCTCTAAGTTGCCATGGTTTCTCATTTTCCTGACTGCAGTGTGTATGGCGCCTGCACCGGGCCGTAGAGAGCCTTGTAATGCTTTACAAGACAGTGATGTTACACTTCTCCCTCGTTATTCGCGGGGGATACGGGCAGAGCCGGACCGCGAATGGCGAAAAACCGCGATTATCCGGCTCTGACCCACCCCCACCTCCCCGCCGTCTTCCCGGCCTTACCTGGTGGTCTAGAGGGCTTTTGGGGCAGGAGCGATCTTCCTACGCTCCTGCCCCGTGCAGATCGCCATGAGGAAATGGCTGCTGTGAGTTCCCGTAGTCTCTCGAGACTATGTCGGGAACTCCATACAGCCATTTCCTCATGTACAGTCTAACACAATAATATAAAAGGAATTGTATTAAAAATAGGAACATCCAAAATAGGAAAGCACAAAAACAGCCTATAGGATGTGCCTCTTGCCGGGAGAGGCGCATCCTGTGAGCAGTCATCTGGTGCCAGCGCCTCTCCTCTTCGCTGGTGTAACACAGCACACCCGTAATCTTGCCGCGGTGTTTGTGATACACTGATCTAAGCTCACATTTCAACCTCCTGATGTGCTCAATTATACTCTTGATTTCTGATAAAGTGGTGACAGCAGAAGTACTCTGTTTATTCTCTGCTAATTAGTAAAGGAGTTGTCATTTTGGGGGTTTTGTGGGTTTTTTTTTTTAATATAGCGGAAGCAGAGTGGGAGAAATGTGACCTGGTCGCTTTAACCACTGAACAGTCATACCTCATTGCTCCCAAATCACTTTTAGATCTACTTGGCATTTCCACAGCGCTCAGCAGGTTATAGAAGGTCATCTAATTTTGTCCATGATAAATCTAACCGATACAAAATGACTCCAGTAATTTTCTCTGTGCCAATGAGTGATGTATATTATATCTAGCACATTATTCTTGACATATGCATATAATAACTTGCAAAGAGCATAACAGAAAAGAGGAAGGCCGAAATGTTATCTGCAACGGTGTTCAGCCTGATTGGAATCAAGTTGATGGAGGCTGAAGGGGATTTGTGGGAATTTATAGGCTAATGACAGAGGACCAAATTGGGAAAGCAAGACAATCAACTGACTCAGCCAAGCTGGTGTGGCAGTTCTGGTCGCCGTATCTCGGAAAAGATGTAGCAGAATTAGAAAAGGTACAGAGAAGGGCAACAAAAATGATAAAAGGTTTGTGATGACTTCCCTATGAGGGAAGGTTAAAGTGGCTACAGCTCTTCAGCTTGTTGGAGAAGAGATGGCTCAGGGATGATATGATAGAGGTCTATAAAATACTAAGTAGAGTGGAAAGGGTAGATGTGAATTGCTTGTTCACTCTTTCTAAAAATACTAGGACTAGGGGATGAAGCTACTAAGTAATAGATTTAAAACAAAAAGGAGAAATATTTCTTCACACAACATGTAATTAAACTCTGGAATTTGTTGCTGGAGAATGTGATGAAATCAGTTAGCTTCAAGCAAAAAACAAAAGGAATTGACCCCAAAATATCCACAAAGAAGAAAATCCAGAGAAAACCAAAAAAACTCTGTGGAGTGACGATGTTCCCAAATGGACTTTATTTGAAAGTATCAAAGTTCCAAAGGTACACTAAAATCATCCACATAAAATAATTCCATCCACATAAAAGTAAATCATCTACATAAGAGCCTTAAAGGACCTAGTCCGCTAGGGATACAGGACCCAACACGGTCCGTGTTTCGACAAAAAGTCTTTTTCAGGGGTCCCTGGGGGTCCTATAAAGGTGAGTACGTGGGAAACAATTGTGTGGTGAACCGGAAGTGAGACACTGCTTGCATTTGCAATGGAAAAAAGGTCCTTTAAGGCTCTTATGTGGATGATTTACTTTTATGTGGATGGAATTATTTTATGTGGATGATTTTAGTGTACCTTTGGAACTTTGATACTTTCAAATAAAGTCCATTTGGGAACATCGTCACTCCACAGAGTTTTTTTGGTTTTTTCTGGAAATCAGTTAGCTTAGCAGGGTTTAAAAAAAAAAAAAGCCTTGGATAATTTCCTAAAAGTGAAGGCCATAGGCCATTATTGAGATGGTTTGGGAAAATCTACCGCTTATTCCAAGGATAAGCAGCATAAAATCGGTTTTACTAATTGGGACTTGGGTTGGCCACTGTTCGATCTGTTCCAGCATGGGGTTTCTACCACTGCTTCACCAATATGATCTAAGCTCACATTTCAACCACCTCATGTGCTTATATATATACTCTTGATTTCTGATACGGTGGTGACAGCAAAAGGACTCCGTTTATTCTCTACTAATCAGAAAACGCCGTTGCCTCAAGTATATACTTAGAAATAAATATTCAGTCAGTGGTGTTAACGTTTTATGGCTGTTGCTGGGCCATGTCTGGGCACTGGCATGAATATCCAGGTATATGTGGGCTGGCTAACTATATTACCGTATTTTCTTCTGCAAAACCTGAAACACATGACCCCGCCCCATTCCACCTAAAGCCCCACCCCTTTGCCCTCCAGCCCTACCCAGCTCTGCCTCCAGCCCCGCCCTCACACAGCCTCTTCTCTTCCCAACGATGTCCAATCGCGTCTGGAGCATGCGCAGATGTGTGTGACGTCATCCGTGCATGCTCAGAGGCGCTCCAGATGCAGTTGGAGTTCGTCGGGGCTTTCCAAAACCCGGACAAACTGCCGGGTTTTGGAAAGTACCTGGACAGTCCTCTAAAAAGAGGACATGTCCAGGTTTTCCCAGACATCTGGTAACCCTAAGGCTAACATTTATGCAGCTATGTGCAATATGCAGCACTCAACTGCATAAGGTGAACTGCTTAAAGACAGGACCAGGATTATGAAATGCAAGATCATGCACTTTGGCAGCAGAAATCCGTGCAGAACTTACACCTTGAATGGTGAGACCTTAGCTAGAACTTCAACAGAACGAGACTTGGGAGTGATCATCAGCGCAGACATGAAAACTGCTGATCATGCGGAGAAGGCTTCATCTAAGGCAAGACAGTTGTTAGGTTGCATCCGCAGGAGTTTCGTCAGCCGGAAGCCTGAAGTCATAATGCCTTTATACAGAACCATGGTGAGGCCTCATTTGGAATACTGTGTGCAATTCTGGAGGCCACACTACCGAAAAGATGTGCTGAGAGTAGAGTCGGTGCAACGGATGGCCACCAGGATGGTCTCGGGGCTCAAGGATCTATCGTACGAGGAAAGGCTGAAAAATTTGCGGCTGTACTCACTCGAGGAACGTAGGGAGAGAGGAGACATGATCGAGACGTTTAAGTATATTACCGGCCGTATCGAGATGGAAGAAGAGATTCTCTTTCTCAAAGGACCCTCAGCCACAAGAGGGCATCCGCTCAAACTCAGGGGCGGGAAATTTCATGGCGACACCAGGAAATATTTCTTCACCGAGAGAGTGGTTGATCCTTGGAACGAACTCCCCGGTGCAGGTGATCGAGGCCAACAGCGTGCAAGAATTTAAGAGCAAATGGGATGCCCATGTGGGATCCCTTAGAGTGTTAAGCCAAGGGAACCTGTCACCAGGAGTGAGATCCCTAGGATAGTAGACTTGGGGGTGGGCAGACCTGATGGGCTATGGCCCTTATCTGCCGTCATCTTCTATGTTTCTATGTATGTTTCTATGTTCTCTGCAGTCACCTTATACGGAGCCAACTTTTCAGTATGATTGGAGGTGCTAAACTCACACAAGCAAATGTTCCATGGTTATAGTAAAAAGGAGTTTGCTCAACACTGGGGATGCTCAAGTGCCCACAGAGCTGGCACCTAATATTGGCGCTTAACCATATAAGTGCCGACTCCATCTTCAGACAGCCCACAGATTAGTCAATTTTGGCTTAAGTGCTAACCACGGATATTCAGCAGAATTAACAGATAAGCGCCGCTGAATATCCCTGGCATCTTCTGGCCATTTAAATCACTTTGAATGTCAGCTCTTAGCTTGAAAACTCCCCAGTGAAAGGCAAACACCTAATATACCTGAATGTAGCTCACCTTGAGCTACTACTTAATAGATGTGAGCTAAATGTCTTAGATGATCAGAGGCCAGGAGATGTTAAACCTATCTGCTAGGGAGACTCTTCAAGCCAAACTTAACATTTTATCATTCAGATCAGTAGTTAATTAGTTAGTTCTATAGCCTGTCCTCTCCAGGAGCCCAGAACGGGTTAGAGAGGTACATTCACAACCAAACTGGAGGAGGAGTGTGTGGTGCAGTGGTTGGATCTACAGCCTCAGCACCCTGGGGTTGTGGGTTCATATCCCACGCTGCTCCTTGTGACCCTGGGCAAGTCACTTAATCCTCCATAGCCCCATGTACGTTAGACAGATTGTGAGCCCACCGGGACAGATAGGGAAAATGCTTGAGTACCTGACTGTAAAAACCGCTTAGATAACCTTGATAGGCGGTATATAAAATCCTAAGAAACTTGAAACTTGAAACATTAGACTAATGGGAATCACAGTAGGAGTTGGAGCAATACACCATACAAAGTAATGAGTCTCTGGTAGTCGATTGCAGTTCATCTAAGGCTACAGCCTAGCCATTAGGGTCTCAAGGCAGGTATACGATAGTTTGAGAACATGGTTTTCACTGCTTTCCGGAATGGTAGCAGGCTATCTATAGCTCAGGGGAAGCTGGGTCCACAGTTTTACCACGCTATGCCGTTGGGATGCATAGTCGGCATTCGGACTGGGATCTAAGTGATCTGGTCGGGTGGTAGATGGTAAGCTTTTCCGCCATGCCGTGGAAGCATTTAAAGGCGATAGTTGCTTGAAAATGGTCCATTTCCTTACAGATGGGGTAATGGGATCGAAAGGACCAAGGATTTTTAGTAGCCTAACCATGGCATTCTGGACTCTATGTAGTAGATGTTGCTCCTTTGTAGGAAGGCTGGCATCAAAAAAAAAATTAAAAAAAAAGGATTAAATCAGTGGGTCAGTTGCCTGTGAATCTCTTAAATTAATGAATATGTTCATTCAGAATTGAATCAGTACCAAAAGTCTTTTGAAAAAACCAATATGTTTTCAGTAATTATTTAAATGTTTTATGATTCAATTCAGTACGGATAGCTTGCGGAAGCTGATTCCATTGACATGCTTACCATTGTCTCTGTCCATTATGACAAAAATAGCTGATCAATGTGATGTATATAAATCTATATAAAACTGACTATGTGCAATCTGCCTTACCAACTTGACTTACTTGATATACCACTTACTACTATAACTTATTTCTATAGCGCTGCTAGATGTGTACATTAACTTGTAAGAGAAAATCCCTGCTAAATAGAGCTTACAATCTAATTAGAACAGACAGCTTAACACAAAGAACATAAGAAGACAAGAATAGCCTTATTGGGTCAGACCAAAGGTCCATCAAGCCCAGCAGCGCGTTCTCACGGTGGCCAATCCAGGTCACTAGTACCTGGCCAAAATCCCCAAAATAGCAACATTCCATGCTACCAATCCAGGGCAAGCAGTGGCTTCCCCCATCCGCTGTAATAAAACCTTAGCGCGCATGCGCACTTCAAACTCCGTGCGTCCATGCTTTGTGCCTTCGTGCCTCCACATGCGCAGTACAATAATTCGCCTGCCGCCGATCACCCGTGCCTGCCTCAGCTGATTTCCTGCCTTCTGCCCCGATCTCCTACGCCAGCTGACTTCCTGCCTTCTGCCTACGCTGCTGGGGCACCTCTTCTTCTCACCCCCGGACCAGCAGCGGCAGCAGCCACGGTTTCATCAAGCAGCCTTCGATAATGCGAGGCGAGCCGGCCTAGCAAAAGCCCCGAGGCTGCCCGGACTAGCGGATGCTGGAAAGGGGGAGCAGGGAAGGGAGAACGGGTACTACTGGACAAGGGGGAGGTAAAAGGAAGGGAGAAGGGCTACTGCTGGACAGGGGGAGCAGGGAAGAGGTGCTGCTGGACAGGGGGGAGGTAAAAGGAAGGGAGAAGGGCTGCTGCTGGACAGGGGGAGCAGGGAAGAGGTGCTGCTGGACAGGGGGGAGGTAAAAGGAAGGTAGAAGGGCTGCTGCTGGACGGGGTGTGTGTAAAGGAAAGGAGAAGGGTTACTGCTGGACAGGGGGTGGACAGGAAGCAAAGAAAGAAAGAGAAAAAAAGAAAGAAAGGCCTCAGCGCCCCATTGTGCTGAAAGTTTATATATCTATTCTAGCATCTGTTAATGTAATGGGCTTAAACACTAGTGTCTTAATAACAGATTATGGACTTTTCCTCCAGGAAATTGTCCAGACCTTTTTTGAATCCAGCTATGCTATCCGCTCTTACCACCACCTCTGGCAATGGGTTCCAGAGCTTAATTATTCTCTGAGTGAAAATAGATTTCCTACTATTGGTTTTAAAAGTATTTCCCTGTAACGTCATCGAGTATCCCCTAGTCTTTGTAATTTTTGACGGAGTGAAAAATCGATCCACTCTTACCCCGTTCTACTTCACTCAGGACTATACAGACTTTTAATCATATCTCCCTTCAGCCATCTCGTTTCCAAGCTGAAGAGCCCTAACCTTATAGACTTTCCTCATACGAGAGGAGTTCCATCCCGTTATCATCCTGGTCACTCTTCTTTGAACCTTTTCTAGTGCCGCTAAATCTTTCTTGAGATAAGGAAACCAAAATTAAACACAGTACTGCAGATGAGGTCGCGCCATGGAGCGATACAGGAGCATTTTTACATTCTTAGTCTTGTTAACCATCTCTTTTTTTAATAATTCCTAGCATTTTTTACAAAGTCACAGTAATGAATTCCCCACGGCAAACTTCTTATTGCTGTAGCTCATAGGAATTGAATGAGCTTCGGTGCATTTGCCGCACCTGGATGCGCTACTTGGCTTTGTAAAAGGGGCCCAATATAACAAAACATAATTTACAACATAACCTCTACGAAAACCAAAACAAAACAAGGAAGCCATGGTAAGCTTACACCATGTGATCTTTGCTTAGTCCTACTTTCAATTTTAAGTCAGTGAGCACATATTAAGCCCCACAAAATTAACAAATTACATACCACAAAATTAACAAATATGCATATTAAGTTGGAATTCCTGAAGCAGATGACGTTATTGTGATTTAAATGAACTTGTGATTAAAACGGACACATTTAAACCTGTATGCACCATATTTTCTCCTTAACAAAACAAAATGTCATTATTTAAAATAGAAATATTTGATACAAAAAAGTATTGCAGCTATATATTAGTTATTTCTTTTCTTTTTCTACAGGAACATTCTTGTTCCACTGCCTTCCACCTACGCCCAGGCAAATAACGAGAATGACATTCTTATACTAAAATACTTTGCAATTTAAAGAAGAAAAAAAAATACCTGGCTTTCAAAAGCAATAAAGCAATCTGAGATCTCCTGCGGGATTTTGCCTCCAAAGATTAAAAGACAAAAAAAAGGAAATAGAACAGAACTCAGCAGGCTATATGGAAGTTAGAGACAAGTGTGCATTATTGCAAACGCTAACTTTTTCTGTCTCCTTTAAATGGAATGAGAATATCACCTGTGTAATTATAATACATTTACGCTCAACAGGTCACTGCTGAATCAATCTGGCCTTGATTTCTCACTTTCCTTCTACTATTGTGGGTGGAGATGGACCCCAGACACGCACGTTATATTGAATTCTCTTTCTTACAGTATTTCCATCCTTTTAAATTAATTTAATAGTTGTATATTTCTTTCCAGAATCAAGAAATTAGAGCATAGCTGGTTTTATGAAAGGTTTGGATAAATTCCTGGAGGAAAAGTCCATAGTCTGTTATTAAGACATGGGGGAAGCCTCTGCTTGCCCTGGATTGGTAGCATGGAATGTTGCTACTCTTTGGGATTCTAGAATCTTGTTACTCTCTGGGATGCTGGAATGTTGCTACTCTTTGGGTTTGGCCAGGTACTAGTGACCTGGATTGGGCACCTTGAGAACAGGCTACTGGGCTTGATTGACAATTGGTCTGACCCAGTAAGGCTATTCTTATGTTCTTATCCAACTAGCCAAGATCAGGAGAAAACTCTGGGCTACAATAGAAAAGAATGGAGGGGAGAAGTGGCTCAGAAACCCGAGGTTGTGAGTTTGATCCCCGCCTGCTCCCTGTGACTCTGGATATGTCATTAACCCTTCATTACCCCAAGTACCATAGTTAGATTGTGATTTATTAGGATTTATTAACTGCCGGAACAGATAAGGAACATATTTAAGAGTATCTGATTACTATTCAATGTATTGTAAACTGCTTTGGGTGAATCCCTTCATGAAAAATGCAGTTAATAAATCCAAATAAATAGGTATCAAGGAAAATCCAGTAGAAAAGAAATTACTTGCCCCCTATATTAGGCATGCACATTTAAGTCGCAGCTGAGCATCCAAAACTAAAAACATAAGAATAGTGATACTGAATCAGACCAAGGTCCATTTTCTCCTGTTTCTACAGTGAACCATCCAGGTCACAAGTACCTGGCAGAAACCCAAACAGTAGCAACATTCCGGAACCCCAAAGAGTATCAAGATTCCATGCAGAATCTCAGGAAAGCTTATGGATAGTCCTGTCTCACAATTCCTACAATATAGAAGGAATTGTTCCACCATTGAAATATATAAAAGACAAGCTAAATAATTACAGCGTAAACTGCAAGATTGGGGTTATCCGGAGAGAGTAACAAAAGCAGCATACACCAGAGCTAGATATATAAATAGAGAAGAAATCAAGGACAGGGGAAGAATGGTGTCCCACATGCATACTCCCTTTGGAGATGGAGAGGGGGAGGTTGCCAGGATTGTCAAGAAACATTGGTCTATAATACAACTACATCCTACCTTCACTGACAAAGATTTGAGGATAGCACACAGTCGTCAGCAGAATCTTAAAGAGAGATTGTGTCCATCTGACATCTCCACTAAAGTAGAAAGAACAGGGATGGAAGGAGGACACATGAAATGCGGCAAATGCAAGACCTGTGAAACAACCTTAGAACCGAGTGGCAGTTTCCTTCACCCTCAGATGGGAATGAGACATGAATTGAAACACAGAACATCGTGTGATACATCCTTTGTAGTATATGTCATAATTTGCCCCTGCTCTAAAATGTATATAAGGCAAACAGATTCTAGACCAGGGGTCTCAAAGTCCCTCCTCGAGGGCCACAATCCAGTCGGGTTTTCAGGATTTCCCCAGTGAATATGCATGAGATCTGTGTGCATGCACTGCTTTCAATGCATATTCATTGGGGAAATCCTGAAAACCCGACTGGATTGCGGCCCTCAAGGAGGGACTTTGAGATCCCTGTTCTAGACCCTTTCGCACATGGATTGGGGAGCACCGCAGCAGCCTAACTTGCAATAGAATTGAAGAACCACTAGTCCAGCATTACACATCAGCAGGTCACGCTGCCACAGAATTTCACTGTTTTGTTCTAGACCAGACATGGGCAACTCCAGTCCTTGAGGGCCGGAATCCAATTGGGTTTTCAGGATTTCCCCAATGAATATGCATGAGATCCATTTGCATGCACTGCTTTCAATGCATATTCATTGGGGAAATCCTGAAAACCTGACTAGATTCCGGCCCTCGAGGACCAGAGTTGCCCACCCCTGTTCTAGACCATGGGCCACCAATGATAAGAGGGAGAGATAGGAAACTTATCTTAATGCGGAAAGAACAGGAATGGATATTTCGCATGTGTTCAGAATAATAATTTTAGTTTTTTGTATACCGCTATTCCAAAAGTTCAAAGCGGTTCACCAACAAAGTAAAAAACACATACAATCAATATGTATAAAATACATTAAAACGGTCAAAGTGCATCAATAAAAAGTTAAAAAGCAAGGAGAAGTTAAACAGTACAGCAACTAAAATGTAAACATGTCAAACAGGCATGTCTTTAGTGATTTTCTAAAATCAGAATAAGAACCCAAAGGACTTAATGCAAAATTTGAGTGGCACTTATTTTTTTAATCTAGCCAGATATATGATTTTCAAGACCAAGTATTACGCAAAATGAAACTATTTTTCTCATTACCATTATACACCAACGATCCTAGCTCCACTGGGATTTTCAACATCTCAGCAGTGTTTGTCCATGCGCTTTAAATGGTAGCGTGAAATCAGCTGTTAGCAAGTTCCCAGCTGTGACGTTCACTGTTTACGTCAGACGCTAATAAAAGAGAGCGGTTCATGGCAGCGGCCATCTTTGCCTACATGAGTGTGAGAAGTAGCACCGAGTAAGTCAGACACAGATGTATGATTTTTTCGTTATTCTTGCCATGACACTGCTGTATTTTGTTGTTTCTTGTAGGAGTCCATTGCCCTGACGCAGCTATACAGCGAAACGCCTGCTCGCTCACGTTGGCAAAAGCGGTCCGGCAAAGACAGCAGGAGATTCATTACACCTGCAGCATATAATTGAAGCCCTGCCTAAGCTAAGTTCTTTGCTTTATATTTTGAAAAATGAGTTTGAATAAGTGAATTAAGAGAGCATTGAACATATTTTACTTGGCAGGAGGGGGTATGGGACCAATGAGGTTATTTCCCTTTTCAGTGCAGTTGCTTAGTTAACATACTTACAACACACAGGGATCTGAGGCCCCCTTCACCCTTTAAAGCTTTAAATCTTATGTTTGAGATAAGTTTAATAGAGAAGAGGTGACCAGAGATCGCCGTTTCTATTGAAAGAATTATCCTAAGTATTTGATATGAGAGGTATTTTTGGAGCAGGAAGCAGCGGCTTTCCCCATGTCTGTCTCAATAGCAGACTATGGACTTTTCCTCCAGAAACTTATCCAAACATTTTTTAAATCCAGATATGCTAACTGCTGTTACCACATCCTCTGGTAACGAGTTCCAGATCTTAACTATTCTTTTGAGTGTAAAGATATTTCCTCCTGTTTGTATAAAAAATAATTCACTCTTCCTACTTTAACCTTTGTCCATATTTGTTCAGTTATTCAGCTTTTCTGAACAAATCATTTGTCTGTCATAGAACATGTAAAAAAATCCATTGTCTCTGCTGAGACACTTCACAGCTTGTGCACTGCTGTAATCAATCACCCAAAAAGAAGTCTCCATTTGCGGAACTCCGATATGAGTTCTCAATTTTCTCTTCTCCTCTATAGTCTACATAAATCTCTGCACAGAGTGGAGGAGCTACAATGGCTCAAAATAAAGATGTTATTTTAAGGCAATGAGTATTGCAATAGTCTACATCTTCATACAGAAGTTTCACGAACAAAGATTTACATTTTGGTATTTATGCAAGGTTCATAAAAAGAATACATTTATAAACTGTGTAATTAAGTGGAACCGTCGCACCAAAACAGGAGGTCCTACCTTCGCACAGTAGTCGCATAAGAAAGACAGAAAAAGTGACCAGTGATGCTCAATTTCTTTATTAAAAACGCAACACGTAAGTGTTTCGGCCTTTATGGCCTGCTTCAGGAGTCTAAGAACAAAAACAACACCTGCCCAGGCTGCACAATACCCAGCATGCATCCCATCACTCCCTTCCCATGAATTCCAGTTCAAAGACAGCCAGGAGGAAGGGAGCGATGGGGTGCCTGCTGGGTACTGTGCAGCCTGGAAAGGTGCAGCTTTCGTTCTTAGACTCCTGAGGCAGGCCATAGAGGCCGAAACATGTACGTGTCGAGTTTTTATCATAAATAAAGAAATTGAGCACCACAGGTCATCTTTTTTGTCTCTCTTATTAAATGGAAACATAACCAGAGGTTCTCTAGGAGGAAGGAGAAATTGGAGCAAAATAATACTTACAAACTTTCAGAGCTGCCAACTTACCCATTTCCAGGAATGAGATATTAGGCCAAGCCTGAATTTCTGCCAACGTCACCATAATGTGTTATAGGAGCTGCAGCACTGGTTTTCTCAGTAGAAGTGGGGGATGACACACTATCATTTATACCAGGAGTCTCAAAGTCCCTCCTTGAGGGCCGCAATCCAGTCGGGTTTTCAGGATTTCCCCAATGAATATGCATAAGATCTATGTGCATGAACTGCTTTCAATGCATATTCATTGGGGAAATCCTGAAAACCCGACTGGATTGCGGCCCTCAAGGAGGGACTTTGAGACCCCTGATTTATACTGTTTTAGGATGTAAATTCACAACTAGAATGGGGGAAAGAGTTCTCCTGGAACTGGAGAAGTTGGCACGTCCTGAACCCTTGAAATTAAAACAATGTACTTTTGCACATAACTTGTAATGAATTAACTAGCATACAATTTACTTTATCCAGCTTTGATCATGTAACCTATTTTTAATAAGAGAGTAACTTAACAATTTTCAGCATAACACCAAAACTTTCTCCTAGAAATTCTTTCCATTTCCAGCTGAATTTTAGGAGCATCTGAACCTCATTTTTTTTGGCATACGAGAGGCTATCTAATCTTCTCCATGGGTAGGAAGGTTAGAGTATACTTTGAGGATCTACTGGAAGAACTGGTCATAGAGCTCATAAAAACTCTGGCAAATCGTCATTTGATGCAGAGAATACTTATAGTGTTGGGAACAAGAGGTGAAAACCATGTACATTTATAGTTCATTTATATCCCAAGGTGCTATTAGATGGGTGAATCATCTCTCAAGTGCAATGCCCGCCTTAGGGGCTGATGCTCAAAAGTTTGTGGTAGAGTGAGGCCCTCTACCATAAACTTTAGCACAAAATAGCAGCCACAGTCAAAACTAATAAGAAAACCCCCTTATTTTGGAAGATAGGAGGGATGCGCAGGGTGGGGCCCTGTCTCTGGGTCGCCCTTTTCAAATGGCAGCACCCCTTCTATCCCACCATATTGACCCATCCTGTCCCCTCCCCCACCCCAGACAGGCAACACATCCTGACCCCCACCCCCGGCCAGGTCAGATGCAACCCCCTAGTTGCTACTGGCCCTTGTGGTCCAGTGGATTGCCAAACCATTCACCCCAGCCCCAACCCCCCTATACAACCCACTATCCTGGTGCTTTCAGGGCAGTAGCAATGAGTATCTGCATGTAAACTCTTAGGATATAACTGGTATATAATTACTTGATTAATAATTAGGGAGTTGTGCACCAGAAAACTAATGGCTGTCTCTGAGGCAGTGTTGAGGGTTGGTTGAGAGAAGAAGTGGTCTAGTGATGCTCGGACCCCAGCCCCTGCTCACTGGTCCTGATGGTCTAGGCAGGGGTATAGCAATTCCGGTCCTCGAGAAGCTGGAGCCCAGGTCAGGTTTTTCAGGATATCCACAATAAATATGCATGAGATAGATTTTGTATCTCAAGGAGGCAGTGCATGCAAATCCATCTCATACATACTCATTGTGGATATCCTGAAAACCTGACCTGCCTGTGGCTCTCGAGGACCAGAATTGCCTATCACTGGTCTAGTAGAACCCTACCCCTCCACATACCTTCGTGGTAGGAGTAGAAGGTGTAGGCACCCATCATATAAGGGTCAGGTCAGGTAGGTTTGGCAGTCCACTGGACCACTAGTGCCAGTAGCAGTTAGGGCGTTGTGCCCGGCCCATGGGGGTCTGGCATGCTGTTGTATGCTTTTTTTGGTTTTTTGTAGCTGACTTTCGGTCAGTATCTGAGCCAATCAGCACTCAGGCACTGACGGAAAAAGTTAGCTCAGAATAAGGAGTAGAAAATTATTGTTGCGATTTCAACATGGCACAAATCTGCATACTCATTACTTTGATTTTTCAGGGCTGGATTCATGTTAGAATTTCCTCTACCACAAATCCTTTTGATCGTGAGCCTATCAGTGGAATTTGGGCCCTATGAATAGAGGGCACTGTATGGAAGACATGACAACAACAGAGTGAGTGAGCAACACAATGCAGCAGTTTTTGTGGTGGTTAATTTTTAAGCTATTTTTTAGATAACCAATTAGCAATTTAAATCCATTTTGCAAGAAATCTCAAAGTGTGTCTCGTGTGATTCTAAAGGAAATAATAATTGGACATTATCTGCATTAAAGTTAAAATGTACCGTATTTTTTGCTCCATAAGATGCACTTCCCCCCCCTCCTCCCCCCCCAAAAAAAGTAAGTGGAAATGTCTGTGCTTCTTATGGAGCGATATTGCATCACAGACCGTGGATGATGAAGTGTTCTCCGGCTGTCTGCCAGGGAAACTTAACCTTAAGGTATATACGGTACCATTTTTTTTTGCCTTTTTAAATCCTTGGTGATCCAGCAGTCGTGTACCGGTAGGAGCGTGCTGAGAACAGACGGCAGCCATTCAGGGAGCAGCGCGGGCCAGGCTGGAGCGCAAAAAGCTTGCTCCTGCTTTGTGCATTGGCTGGCCGTGAGATCTCGATGGCAGCCGTTCCAGCGATGGGAGGGGCTCTTAGCATGGGACAGGAGCGCAGAAAGCTTGCTTCTGTCGTTACATTTCTGGACCACCAGGATTTAAAAGGTGAAAAAAAGGTATGGGGGGGGGGTAAAAAATTGTTAGTTGGCTGAGACGGATCTCCTGTCCCAGCCTACAAGTAGACTACCAGAGGGGGGACAGGGTACAGGGCAGAGAGGTGGGACAGGGTACAAAGTCTGTCAGGGAGGGGGGACAGGGTGCAGAGCCAGGTAAGGAGTGAGGGGGCTGGATGCAGAGCCTGGTAGGGAAGGGAGGGAAGGGGGCTGTGTTCTGAGACTGGCAGGGAAGGGGTTGTGCAGAGCCTAGAAAACTAGAATAGTGCTTGAACCTTAAAGTCTCTCCTCATTTGTTAATGACAGTGATGATGGTTTTTAATACCGCTGTTGACTTTACATTGTTGAAATATTATTCTGCTATATTTTATTAAATATTAGTACACCATTTGGTTCAGAATATTTTTTTTCTTGTTTTCCTCCTCTAAACCTGGTGCATCCTATGGTGCCAAAAATACAGTAATACCTTGATAAAATTTTTCAGATGGGTTTTGACAGTTTTGTGTTCTAATGGAGGATTCAGGCTAGGGGGAGAAAATTTTGGTGGGATTTGTAATTATCTTGTACATCTTTTCAATCCATATGTACCTTTGAGAACCCTTAGATCAGCAAATCAAAATCACCTTTCAATCCCAACGTACCGAGAAATTGTTCACGAGCATGTTAGAGCTGCAATTTTTTTCTATAAATGGCCACGGCTTTGGAATTCTGTACCTTTATCTATCTGGCTAATGAATGATAAGTTCAAAGCTGATTTTAAAACATTTCTTTTCTTAGATGCATGTCAAATGTGACGGTAGCTGAGTACACTGGAGGAGCTATGCGAAATACAATATTTTTCTAATGTGTTTTTTTTTTTAATTGTAGTTCTTCCTCCTAGCCCCACATTCATGTCGTTTATGATTTTATGTCACTAATTTATAGTTTTAATATTAAGATTTTAGATTGAAAGCTACCCAGAAGGTTCACCCTTGGTGCGAGATAGTATGAATTGAATAAACTTGGAAACTTCTTGACTTTGTTCTTTGAAATATGCTTTTTTTATGTAAAAATGTTCTAATAAAAATTATGGATACAAAAAATGTAATACCTAAATATTGTATGACAGTCAGAGGCACAATGAAACAGAAGTCTCATTTATTTATTATTAAACTTATATACTATCTTCCCGCTCAATGATCGTTCATGGTGATTAACTAATCTAAAAACATAAGTGCAAACCAAAATAACCCACAAAACAAACCATATGCACAGGCCAGCTCACAACAAACAGCCAGCAAAGTGCCAACATAAAGAACAATTGGAATGCAATAATAACTTTTCTGCCTGATGAAAATCTGAAACCTTGACTATAACCCATCCAATCCAACGAAAACAACGAGCATCATATGGCCATTCACAGATCACTGGGATTTTCCTTTTTCTCCCCAGTGGAGCATTATCCAGGACATTCCTTCCCTTCTTCCCATCTCTAGCTCTGTTTGTGGTCTCCTTGATTCTATTCCTTTGTCGTGGTCCAACCCCCACCCCAACTTCCTGTTTCTGCTTGGGCGGACTGCGGCAGAGGAACAGTGCTGAGAAGGCTGCGGGGTAGTGTTAGAGACTATCACTGCTGCACCGGCAACCTCCTTGAATTTTTACAGGTGGGGGGGGGGCTACAAAACCAGATGGGGAGTAGGGAAGGACATCTCCGCCCCCTGAAACAGCTGAAAGGAGGGATGCCGGATAGGAGGGCATTTGGTGGACTTGAGGGTAGGAGGGGAGGGAAGTAGGAAGAAAGGAGAGAGGTTAGATGAGAGAGCATTTGGTGAGTGGGAAAATGGGGGGAGGGGGCAGGGAGGAGAAGAATTGGAGGAGGCCCCCCCTTCTTAATTTTTGCCCTGGGCCCCAACACAACTAAAAGCTGCCCTGCTCTACTTAGAGCCATTATGCTATGCCATACCCTTGCATTCTCTCCACAATCCTAAGTCAGGCTCTCCCCCAGATCTTCAGTCTTCTTATCTAGATCTGGGCCATCTTTAAGGAACATTTTGCAAGGCTCACTGGCACGCACTCGAAAAAGGTTTCTGTGTACTGCACACTCAACCCCTCATTCTATAACAGGTCACCTCAATTTAAGTGTGTTGCACACTTCAATTTATAGAATACTAGCATTTACTTGTATTACGTACACACCTACATTTGTAAATGGAAGCATTATACTTAATCACTATTCTGTAGTGGAGAAGTAGCTTAATGGTTAATGCAGTGGCCTGAGAACCAAGCACAGTTCCCTCTAAGCTGAGCGGGAGTCATCCATTTACAATCTTGCCAGTGGGTGGTGCTGTTTCATGACCATATTTTTAATAGCAATGTACAGGCAGGCGTAAGATCTACAGGACTTCTGGGAACGTGCCTATCTCTAGAGATTGAAAACACAATATTGAAGCACCTGGCAGCAATGCAGATGGAGGACTCTAACTCAGCTTAGAGGAAACAGTGGAACCAGGTTTGATTCCCACTGCAGCTCTTTGTACATCTGGTCAAGTCACTTAATCCTCATTGCCCTAGGTATTAAATGCCTGTGTAATACATAAATCGCTTTGATTGTAATCACAGAAAGGAAGTATATAAAATCTTCCCCTTTCCCCTCTCTTAATGCAGTGGTTCCCAATTCTATCATGGGTAAAACCGGGAAGAGGACTGTACAGGTTCCTGGATGGACTTCCAAAACCGGGCAGTTTGTCTGGGTTTTGGAGAGCCCTGCAAGCTCTGGCTGCATCTGGAGGGCCTCTGAGCATGTGCATGTCACACACATCTGTGTATGCTTGAGGCCCTCCAGATGTGGACGGAGCTCGTCAGGGAAGATGATGAGATTTTGAGAGGGTGGGGCTGGGGATGGAACTTAAGGCAAAACTGGGCGGGGATGGGGTAGAACGGAGCAGGGTCATGCGTCCGGGTCTGTGAGGCTCCAAATATGGTAACCCTAATCCGGGAGCTCCCAAACGCTCATCCTTTCAGGATATCCATAATGAATATTCATAAGACAGATCCGTATGCACCTCCTCACTGTATGCAAATCTATCTCATGAATATTGTTAACAAAACCAAAAAGGCAAGTGAGTTGTATGAATCAACCAACAGTTACATTTATTTTCATAAAGTCCAAAAACACTTTGGTATAAAGTCCCAACAGAATAACTTGACTTGGAATCAGATCCTTCAAGAGGAGTCCCATCTAGGATCCAGGTTTCAACAGTATGGAATGTCTTCCTCAGGGGACAATCAGGTAACAAAGATGCTGCTTCAAACTAAAATACAAATCTCAAAAAAACGATATCACAAATGCATACCGTGTCAGCGTCTTCGCAGAATGTTACACCTTGAAGACCTAACTGGCTGAGGAGCCCCAGGATATGCTTGGGAACCACTACAGCTTCTTGTGACCCAGGGCAAGTCGCCTTACCAAGATGGTAAAGGGGATGGAACTCCTCTCATGTGAGGAAAGACTAAAACGGTTAGGGCTCTTCAGCTTGGAAAAGAGATGGCTAAAGGGAGATAGGATTGAAGTTTACAAAATCCTGAGTGGAGTAGA